>NC_137466.1:56111184-56665805 GCF_964235325.1 Thermobia domestica | reverse complement strand
GTAGTATTTCATCACTGCAAGGGATTTTGTGTCACTCTGAGGACTCTTTATGTCACGATAGAATTATTTGACTTATTATTAGCAGTATTTATGTCACTGTTATGATTATTTGTGTCACTATTAGAAGTACTTGAATGACTGTTAGGATTACTTTTGTCACTATTAGGAGTATTTGCGTCATTTTTAGGAATATTTATATGACTCACGAGTATTTGCCTCACATTCAGAATTATTTGGGTCACCGTTAGGGCTATTGGTGCTACTAAGGAGATTAGAATAGTAAATGGAATATACTTGGGTGACATTGGAGAAGTAGTAGGATCACATGCGTGAATACAATTGTTGTGAATGGGGAAGTCGCTAGCTTGAATTGTAATCTTGTAATTTAATAATTTAGTCAAAATATAAAATTAAAATAAATTAATGAATTTTGGAAATGCTTTGTGTGTGTTTTAGGATTAACTAATTCATATCGAACTTCCAAGAAAAAAATTATGACCGTGTCAATAGCGACAACTCCCAGTCACGACCCCTCTTTTCAGTTTTATTAGAAAGAGGAAAAGAAAGAGTGGGAAAGAAGAGAAGTAGGTAGAAGGAAGGAAGGTATAATTTGTGTAAAATATACACTTTGATTTTTTTTTTTTCCTTGGCTGATTCAGATGTGTGTTCGATCTCCTTTATAGAGGTTCAAATACTGAATACAGATTATTCAACATTTCGACACAATAAACAATTAAATTAGAACTTCTCGTCACCTGGGCTGGGTTAGGTCAACTGCCACTTGCGCAGTTCCCTGGATCCAGGTCGGGATAGTATGAGGGAACATGTGTCTTTTCGTGATCACTTCAGAATTGATCCTCCAGTAATAACCTTTGAGTATGAACCACTTTTTAAATAACTATTCAAGTTTCTTTACCATATGTCCATAATTATCCAGTAATCATTTATCCTTAATTTTCCTTTTCCTCTTTCCCTTTTCCTCCTTCCTTCTACCTACTTCTCTTCTTTCCCACTCTTTCTTTTCCTCTTTCTAATAAAACTGAAAAGAGGGGTCGTGACTGGGAGTTGTCGCTATTGACACGGTCATAATTTTTTTCTTGGAAGTTCGATATGAATTAGTTAATCCTAAAACACACACAAAGCATTTCCAAAATTCATTAATTTATTTTAATTTTATATTTTGACTAAATTATTAAATTACAAGATTACAATTCAAGCTAGCGACTTCCCCATTCACAACAATTGTATTCACGCATGTGATCCTACTACTTCTCCAATGTCACCCAAGTATATTCCATTTACTATTCTAATCTCCTTAGTAGCACCAATAGCCCTAACGGTGACCCAAATAATTCTGAATGTGAGGCAAATACTCGTGAGTCATATAAATATTCCTAAAAATGACGCAAATACTCCTAATAGTGACAAAAGTAATCCTAACAGTCATTCAAGTACTTCTAATAGTGACACAAATAATCATAACAGTGACATAAATACTGCTAATAATAAGTCAAATAATTCTATCGTGACATAAAGAGTCCTCAGAGTGACACAAAATCCCTTGCAGTGATGAAATACTACTTGCAATAAAATTGAATGATAATGACAGGAAATATTGAAGAAGTTCAAAAATACTTCTAAGTGACACAAATACTCCTAATATTCTCATAAATAATCCTAACGGTGACACTACAGTGACGCAAATAATACCAAAAATCACGCAAATACTCCTAATAGTGACACAAATAATCCTAACAGTGACGCAAATTCTCCGAATAGTGACACAAATAATCCTGAAAATCAGGCAAATATTCCTAATAGTGACACAAATAATCCCAAACGTGACGTAAATACTTCTAATAGTGACACAAATAATCCTAACAGTGACGTAAATATTTGTAATAGTGATACGAATAATCCTAACTTGACACAAATAGTCCTAAGAGTGACGCAAACATCCTTTACAGTAACAAAATGAATGATAACGACAGAAAATTGTGATGAAGTTCGTTAAAGTAAGTTTGTTCCCCATAACGATCATATAGAACTCTAAATAACTGAAAATTTCCCTTTGTAACTATAAGAAAAAGTTCCTCTTGAATGTGATATACATAAGAAATATTTTCAGTTATCATCATACACTAAAACATGGCTAGATGAACGTTGATTTAAGTAATGATCGTTATTCGCTTTATCTATTCAGCTGAACACATTTACCTATTCAGAAATTGAAGAAAGGAAGAAGAGACAGAGAAGGAAAGAAAATCTATGAAAGACACACATAGGAAAGAAAAAAATGAGAGTTAAAGTGAGAGAGTCAAACGACAATATAACACAGAATGAAAGCAAGAAAGGAAAGAGAGAGAGAGAGAGAGAGTAAAAGAGGAGGAGGTACGGGAAGAAGGTACCTCCCCATCTGAGAAGACGAGAATAGGAGTTGTCACAGGCTTGTGTAGGCCTCTGTGAACTCACACAATACGTTTCGCATGCACTGAGATCCCTGCGCCATTGAAGGTTCTTCAGTTGGAACTAAGCTTGTCGACATTGATCTTTAAGCGACGAACTGGCTGTTGGCTCATAATGAAAAGCTGAGACACACTCTTTGAGAGAGAGAGAGAGAGAGAGAGAGAGAGAGAGAGAGAGAGAGAGAGAATGGAGAAGTTGAAAGCACCAGGGGAAAGGGTGCTCTGCCATCATGGTGGTGGTGATAGTAGTGGATGAATGCTGACGGAGTTTCTCAACTGCAGCAAAGTACGTAGACTAAATGTACACACACACACACACACACATACACACATACACATATATACCATTATACCCTCACACATATGTATATATACAAACCGAAGGTGTGTATATATACATGTTTGTACATTCCTGCATACATACAATTACAATCAAAGAGCAACCGTAAAACGTCAATGGGGCTGCATCGCAAATAACAAACATGGCACATAATAACTACGTACTGCACTATAGGTCTTAAGTATTTTAAGTTAAAATATAATTTCTGTTGTAGTGTGAAAATAGAGGTACTGCATTGAAGTTAAATATTACATTCTTCTTTAAAAAGTAATCTCTGTTGTAATGTGAAAATAGAGGTATTTAATCAGAGTTAAATTTTGCATTCTTGCTTAAAACTTAATCTGTATCATAATGTAAAAATAGAGCTACTTGATAGATGTTAAATATTACATTCTTCTTTAAAACGTTAAAAAAAAGAAAGAAAGAAAGAAAACTTGTCGTAATGTGAAAATAAAGGTACCATAGCCAAGTTAATTTTATATTCTTTCTCGATCCTTACTCTGCTCTCGACTGTCTCAATTCCTACGGGGGGGGGGGGGGGTCCTAGGATAGAAGACTTTAGGATAACTCGATTTCAGTTATAATTCTTGACAGTGGTCCTGGGTGGAAATTCCATCCTGTGAAATTATGTTACATTTACCGTATGTACCAACACATGGACGGTTTAAAGACACAGTGTAAGTTTTTCAGAAAGAAAGTCTTACGTTAGACAGAGAAATCAGATCTAAATAACTTAATCTTTCAACAGCAAAGATTGAGATTTAATAAGTCAGAGTTTCGTTCTACTGCCAACAAGTGACCATGGAAGTTCTAGTGATAAAGGAAACACCTGTGTTGTCCCAAATTTGTTACAGTACATTTTGCGTTAATTTCTTTTTGTAATTTTAATACACCTTTCTTTTTGCGTTAATTTCTTTTTGTAATACCTTTGTAATTTTAACGCATCCATATAAGGCGTTTCACCATATAAGACATATTCCGTTTCTTCTGTTCTATTTTGAGGAAACACATTTCCACTAGATATTATGAAGATTGTTTTTTCAAGTACATGGGTGATGGAGAAAATAATGCCTCCAAGCCCACTACTTGGCCAATAGTACTGCAAACATTCTGAATTGTTTATCGTTAATGCACTGATGTTTAAGTTATAGAATGTTACTTGTTTCACTTTCCTATTTCTTCTCGTTCCAGAGTAATGGAGCAATCCATGACATCCACTGGTGACGTCCGGTTGAAACAGTGGGCTGTCCTTGAATTTCTGACTGTGGAAGGTTGTGCGACTGGAACGTTCATCGCCGTAGACGAGCCGCGGATACACCATTACGACCCGGAAACGATGCGTCATTCGATGGAGTACCGCCACATGTCCTCTGCTCCGCCCCAAAATTCCAAATTGTCCCATTTTCTGGCAACTTATTGTTGACATTGAGCCTCATCCTGCCTATAGTTCGGATGTTGCGCCCTGCGACTTTTGACTCTTTCCCAAACTTAAGGATCACCTTAAGAGCCACCGCTACAGTTGTGAAGCGGAGGTAGAAGCAACAGTTTGGCAATGGTATCACCAGCAGCCGCTACAATTATTCGCCGATGGCATGAAAACCCTTGTTTCGCGTTGGCGCAAGTATGTTGCCCGTAATAGGGACTACGTTGAAAAATGATGCCACCATTTGTAGCTGACATTGCAAGATTTCCACTGATACCTGTATCTGTTCTATCTGTCAAACACAAATAAAGATATCATTTTGGAGACATTACTTTCTGAATCACTCTTGTACAAAGCATTCTTTAGGAATAAACAAAGATTTTATATTAGGTTAACAATTCTTAACTAAATGTAAGATTGTGTGCCCGTCTGGAAATTTTTAAAGCTTATGTGAGTCTCGAGAAAACATACATATTGTGCGAAATAGATAAAAGGGCGATTTTATTCAAGCTGCGTTCACTGATTAACTATACGCCACTGGAATACTGTTACACATCTTCAGGAAGACATAAAATAATGCAGATTGGGAGAAAACTTCTTTAAGTTTAAATAACAAAAAAATCTCTGTATCGTGATATAGGACGGATCACCATTACTTCAATAGCAGGAAGTTTTTTTTTTCAATGAACATATCAACTAAGTTCAGAGGATGAGTATGTCATAGACCAAGAGAAGGAATGTGCAACCCTATTACAATTAGTTGGGAATTAACTATAAATATTTTTAAAAAGGAGGGAAAAATTATCTTATACTCTAAAAGCTGTTTATGTAGATTTTAAGATTAATTTGGTGTTTATATATTTTCTTCCGAATATTTACAATAACAATTTTTATTTTATTCTTTCTGTACCCTACTTAGCCTAGTGACCTCTGATTCGTTTCCCTTTGCAAGAGTATTACATAAATTTGAACGCATTACGGTGGTTCGAAAATCACCTTAATCTCTAGATCCACATCTCGTATAGCCTCAGTATTGCGAAGAAATGCTAAAACTTTCACAAAGAAACAAATAACTATATGCGAGGATGGAGAATAACGCAGAAAACTACTAGAGTCAAACGAAAAGAGAATGAGAAAGTGTAGTAGCAAAAGAAAGTGATTAAGTTACAAGTAATAATTAAAAAGAGAAAGTGACACTGGTTCGGACTTTGGTTGAGAAGGAAATGTATCCTAAGAACTGGTAAAAGTATGGTTAAAGTTTTAAAAAAAGCAGTGAAAGAAACAAGAGTAGATGGACAAAACTAAAACAGAAAGATTGTAGATGAAGACGAAGCGGTTAGTTGAGAATCATAGTACATGGAAGTGTATACTTTTGAAGCTAATAACCTGCTAGTAATAGGCGAATACCTATGATGATCAAATGAAGGATTGGATGTAAGAACCAGGTAAGTCCGCTTTTAGAAATGTTTCTGGACCTACCTGCTTCATGCTCTAACTTCACGATGAACACTGTATGTAGGTATCTCCTTTGCATTATAACACTGAATATAATCATCGGATCCACATGATTCTTGCACACTTTATTTTTTCCTACTGGAGTATGGGAAAATCTCAAATTCACTTTAAAACATGGACCTATGTTGTTCTTGCATCCAACCCTTCAAATGAAACAAAAACCGTATCAGAAACTTTTTGTATGCAGTAACGACAAATATTCAAGATACGAGTAATATACGTAAAAGTTAACACGCACCGTAACTTTAAATTTGCATGCTAATAGTTCAATTTCTCACATAATGTCACATAATATTTACCTATCTTTATGGTATTATAATACTATTGTTAGTTTCGTCTTCTGTTTGTTTGTTCATTACAATCAAATCTTCGAACTTTAATTTCACATGGACGAGATGAAAGTGGCAAAATACCCGCCACCAACAATTCAAGATATTCTGAAACAACCTCAGTAAAAGGGTTAAAGAAGGACTCCAGAGACTGAAACACAATCAGTGGAATGCTAAGTTATAGAGAATGACAGCACCATCTCCTGAGTTCTGGAGATCCACTGGAGTATTAGCAAGACCTTGATGGCCACCAAGAATATTCAACCCCTGCGAACCTAACAGGGCCTACTATCCACAAGCAAGAACAAGCATCAGCCTTCACAGAACATCTCCGGGAGACTTTCACAGAAAATACCGTCCCACTAGATGCAGAGACAGAAGCGGCAGTCCACAGAAACACCCAAGAACCCAACCACGTACACCAGCCCTAGGCAGGAAATCCCACTACACCAAGAGAGCTGCAACATAGAATACGACGCATCAAATTCGCAGAGCAGCGGGGCCCAGAGAGGATTCCCCACTGGCCTTGAAGCACACAGCCTGAAAGGCAATAGTACACCTGTGCAAATTTACAAATGAAATTCTGGAGACAAGACATTTTCGAGCCATATGAAAAGACACCCACCTCACCATGATACCAAAACGAAGTGGAATAAAAATGGATCCCAAAGCATTTCACCCGATCTGTCTACTCTCACACCTGAGCAAGCTGGCCGAGCGTATCATACAACCCCGACAACTGCAACACGTCACAGAAACAAACATCCTTAAATAAAAACAGCAATTCAGTTTATCAACATCGGAAACGCATTCAACAGGGTGTGGCAGAATGAAATACTGCACAAGCTCATGTAGGTGGGGTTCCCTACATACCTGGTGAAGATAGTGCAGGATTCGCCTATCGCACATCCGGAGTCTCGCATGCAGGATATCTAACAGATCTAAGATTAATACTAACATGAGTACCCTAGGTATCATATCTTTCATCACTTCTGTATACAATTTAAAATGTGGGCATGCCTAACACGAATCGAACGATGCTGTTGATGTTCGCCCGACAAACCCAGCAAAACAACAACAATCAGCACTACACTGAAGTGGTGTACGGACAAAATCTCGCGGCCGAAACATCGCCGCCCAAAATCTCGCCGGCCAAAACCTCGCGTGGCCAAAACCTCGCCGCCCAAAATCTCGCCGGGCCAGAACCTCGTCACCCAAAACATCGCGTGGCCAAAACATCGTGTTATTACTAAATATATACATATAGTAATATATAGAACATTCTACATTGATCATTACAACGAGGTTTTGGTCAGGCGAGATTTCGGCCCGCGAGGTTTTGGCCAGGCGAGGTTTCGGCCCGGCGAGATTTTGACCCGCGAGGTTTTGGGAGGCGAAGTTTTGGTCAGGCGGGGTTCTGGCCAGGCGAGATTTTCTCCCGCGAGGTTTTGGGCGCTGAGGTTCTGGGCAGGCAAGATTTTCTCCCACGAGGTTTCGGCCCGGCGAGATTTTGGGCCGCGAGGTTTTGGGAGGCGAGGTTTTGGCCAGTCGAGGTTTTGGTCCGCGAGGTTGTCGCCGCGAGGTTTTGTACCCAAACCCACTGAAGTAGCCGTGAACCTGCACATCCACCAACTGCAGGGGTGAACAAACAAGTGGAAAATTAAAATCAATGCCAGAGAAACTGCCCTGGTGGACTACATTCAAAAATACAAACGAAAAGAATACGGTCTAGTACTGCATGGAGCAAGACTGGAATCTAGAAACGAAGCCAAGTACCTAATAGTAGTCCTAGGCGAGTAATTGAATTTTGCAGCACACATGAGTGAGATAGCTGTTATACTTCATCAATGCTAAAAATTCATAGCCTAAATATCATTTAAAAGCAACGTTTCAATTTCTACTATATATTTAACAATTAATCAATATTCCAGGTTACGTCTTTAACATAAATCTCATTCCATGATTCGATTAAGTATCACAAATCATAATTCAAAAACTACTAACAAGTCAAGCTTTCTTCTTTTCATCTATCAACGGCATGTGCATTAATTTAAAACAGATTCTGTCCCAATTCTACCCCTAACATCCTCCTCCCCTCTAACAAATGTTCATTCATACCCCCATCTGTCAGGAGGTTTCCGTTTTCTTTGTGGCCGTCTCCAACCGTCAGTCATAACCGTTCCTTCTCTATCGTTATTGTTCATTTCCAAGTTTTCTGGAACGTCTTGTTTTAAATAAGTATTATATAGCCTCCTATCCACCTCAGAATGACCTGTACTGTCACTACTGTATCTTCTCTTATAGAATAATTTTGTATTTTTCACTTCTGTCATTCCCTTATTTTGACTAGAAACTGTGTCAGCCATCCTTACTTGATGTGTATGACACTTACGTATTGAACCATTAACAAGTACTTCTAATGTGTTCTTGCCTGTGTATCTAATAAAACTTCCTTTAATAAATTTAGGAAGGTCTGCTCTGTAATTTCGTACCCAAACGTTCATACCTTCCTTTAATTGTGGTTCCGGCTTTTCTTCATTCACACACCACTTATTTTCTTTGTTCGGTACTGAAGTGCTTACATTGAACCAAGTCGCAGGTTTGAAAGAAAATACCAAAGAAGCCGGTGATGTATGTATAACCTTCAAAGGAGTATGCAATAGAGTGTAATTAATTTCTTTCAACCACTGCGTCACAGCTTGCTTGCTAACTTTATATCCATTTTGAATATAGCGTTTTTTCAGTAATTTTTTAAAAGTCTGCACTGCTCTTTCGGCACTTCCATTGCTCTCCGGTGAATAAGGTGGTGTATTCAATAATTTAATATTTCTTTTTCTGCAATAATTTTTCTTTCTTTGACCTTTGAAAGGTGGTCCATTATCAGTCACAATGGTCTCTGGAAATCCAACTAATTGAAATAATTCTTCCAAACATTCTAAAGTAATAGCTGCATTAGTAGAATCTACTTTCCACACTTCGATCCAATGGGAAAATGTATCTACTATAACTAAAAACAGGAAACCCAACAATTGGCAATGGTCTATATGTATCCTATTAAAAGGCTTGCTTGAAGTAGGCCAAGAAGAATAATTATTTTTAGGCACATTGTTTGCCACCGCAGCACAAATCTCACACTTCCTTAAGTAGCAACGCAAATCATTAACCATGTCTGGCCACCAAACCTCATTAGATGCTAATTTAAGTGTAGCATATTCTCCTAGATGATTCTGGTGTAACCTTTTCATGTACCGTTCCCTTAACTGTCTAGGAATTACCACTCGTCCTTTCCAAAAAATACATTCCTTATGTAATTCTAATTGAAATCGTTTTTTGAACATGTCCTGATATTCTTTAAAATCAAAACAAGGAGGCAATCTTTTAGGCCAACCTTTCATCATCCATTCTTTAATTTTTAAAATCATGTGATCTTTCTTGGATTCTTCCTCAATCTCATCTTTTTCTAAAATAGTGGAAGAGATTTCACTAATATAGTCAGGAGCTACATGTTCTTCCTCCGTTGACATCTTTAATGGAAATCTAGATAAATAATCCGCTAATTTCACAGATTTACTATATACAATATCGTAATCATAATTTGTTAACATTAAAAACCACACCTTTGCATTCTCGGGGAAGCACCATCAGGTGCAGCTTTCAACCCAAAAATCCATTTTACAGGCTGTGAATCTGTAATAATTTTAAAATGCCTTCCGAATAGAAATTTATGAAACTTACGCACTCCGAAAATTATGGCCAAAGCTTCCCTTTCAAACTGTGAATAATTTTTCTCTGCTTCTGAAAGGGTAGCTGATGCACAAGCTACCGTCTTAAATTGACCTTCTACCTCATTATATAAAACAGCTCCTACACCATCTGGCGATGCATCCGTCATTAAAATTACTTTTGCATTTTCGTCGAAAGGATGTAAAATTCTTGCCTCTTTTAACAAGTCTTTTGCCAACTGAAATTCCTGCTCATGCTTACTAGACCATTCCCATCGCACACCTTTCTTTAATAATCCGTATAAGGTAGGAATTTGAGATGGTAAAGATGGTAAGTGCCTATGGTAAAAATTTAACATACCCATGAACGACTGTAATTGTGTAATGTTTTTCGGGGGAGGTGTGTCCAAAATTGGTTTCATTTTATCTTTGGCAGGTAGAATGCCTTGTTTAGAGATATCATAACCTAAGTAAGTAATAGATTCCACAAAGAAAATACTTTTGTCTTTATTAACTTGTATGTTGTAATTTTTGAACTTCTGCAAAACTTGGACAGTTCTCTGATGGCATTCTTCCAGAGTACTTCCCCAAATAAGTACATCGTCCAGATAACAAATTACTCCAAACAAATCTCTTGTTACTGTATCCATGAATTGTTGAAATATTTGAGCTGAGCAATTAAGGCCGAAAGGTAATCGATGTTGCAAATATAAACCCCAAGGAGTATTTACCACTAAGTATTTTTGAGAATTTTCCTGCACTTCTAGTTGTAAGTAGGCTTGTTTTAGATCTAATAACACAAAATAATTGGCTGAAATTAGCTTATTGAGTACATCTTGTATTTTAGGTAAAGGATAACTTACTTTTTCAGTAACTAAATTAAGGGTCCTTTTGAAGTCTAAACACAATCTTAGAGTACCATTTTTCTTTTTGACTATTACCATAGGTGTAGCCCAATCTGCTTCTGTAATTTTATTTAAAACTCCTGCCTTACATAATTTATCCAATTCGTCTTTTACTTGGCTTTGTAATGCATACGGTATATCGTACGCTTTTCTAAATATAGGCGTAGTACCTTGTTTAACAGGAATATTTACTTTAAAATTCTTAATTGGTACATCAATACATCCTTTGAAAACCTCTTCAAATTGCTTCAATAAGTGCTCTTTCAATACATTTACAGATGGACTATTTTCTCCATCAATCTTTCTTAGATCATCTGTAATACCAAACATATTTATCAATTGACTCCTCCACTGTGGTTCTAACTCATCTAACCAACTTCTGCCTAAGATCGGATGGAATGGATCTTGTTTTACTATCATTAAGGACAAAAAATCCTTGTAGTTCTTGTGTTCTACAGTAACCTTACATTTTCCCACGGTGTTAATAGGTGATCCGTCTGCATTATTCAAACGACCTTGAAAAGTTTCGATCGAAGTGTCTTTTAACAAAGGTGATTTATAACCTATAGCAGAAACAGCTGCTCCTGTATCAAGTAAAAACTTGATAATTTGTCCATTACATTTCAAATAAACATAAATAGGATCCCTGAACATGGCTCTGCTAGCGTTTACTACAAATCCTACCGACTGCGCCAATATTGTTATACTTCATCAATGCTAAAAATTCATAGCCTAAATATCATTTAAAAGCAACGTTTCAATTTCTACTATATATTTAACAATTAATCAATATTCCAGGTTACGTCTTTAACATAAATCTCATTCCATGATTCGATTACGTATCACAAATCATAATTCAAAAACTACTAACAAGTCAAGCTTTCTTCTTTTCATCTATCAACGGCATGTGCATTAATTTAAAACAGATTCTGTCCCGATTCTGCCCCTAACAATAGCCATCAAAGCAACAAGATATTTCCAATCCCTGCTGCCTCTCCTTATAAGCAACAACTTCAGGCAAGAAGTGAAACAAAACTTTACGCCCAATCCATCCGTCCAATCATCTTGTGCGCACACCCACCGTGACAGCATGCAGTAACTTCCCATCACCGCCAACTACAGAGAGTACAGAATCGCATCGTTAGGGCAATCATCCGTCACCCCTGCATACAAGGATTGACCAACTGTATAAGGACCTGGATTTCCCGGTTCTACAATCCATTCGACAACAGCGCTCAACACGACTCTGTACCACTTTACAGTACCACGCTAACAAAGTAATAATGACAATTGCCACGGAAGACCCACCCCTTAGAACAATTCCACGACCTTCCTACAAAAAAAGCCACCACAGGAAGAACAAAAAGTTAAGGGTTTACGACAGTAGCACTCCTAACAACTAAATACAAGAACCAACAAAATGCCGTCACATCACAGACAAATGAAAGACGTGAGCTCGAGCTTTATACTTCGCATGTAATGATGATGATACTGATTACACATGTTACAGGATAAATGTTAGAGAATGTTAAATAACAACTGTTTAAAAACTTCCAATTAAAGCTTTTTATAAAATTAACAATCAACACATTTTTTACGGGGAGGGGGGAGGAAATGAAGAAAACGGACCAATGAGACAAGATCAAAAGCATTGGGTGCTACCTGATGTTCAAATAAACTGTTTCTTTCATTGAAGATTTATTTCCGTTATATTTATTAATTATTAGGTAATCAATTGTGCTTTGGCCAGGAATAAATGCGAGAAAAATTCATGGTTGCTGTAGAAATCAAGGGATACTTCTTTGGTTATATACCGTGGATCCACTGATGGCGATATACACATTCATTCCTGTGAGACCCGTAAGGAGAAATTTTGGATGACATTTCAACGTATTATCTCAAACCATACATTTCTCATTGTGGACATGTGATCAGCACTTAACATCAACCATTCGATCTACTTACTATAATAAATAATAGGGAGCCATTTTCTTAATTTATATACTAGCAGACGCTGGCCATTATTTACCATTCGCCAAATACTCGTAAAGAAGTCGGAATACAACACCCCGGTACACCAATTATTTATTTATTTTAGAAAGGTTCATGACTCGGTTAGGAGAGTAACAGTGCACAACATTCTTGCAGAATTTGGAATACCGAAAAAGCTAATTAGATTTATTAAGATATGTTTAAATAAATTCAGAAGTAAAGTCCAGGTAGGAAAAGTTTTGTCCACAAGCTTTCACGTCGAGAATGGCCTGAAGATGGTGCGTTATCGTCAGTATTATTCAACTTTGTCCTGGAGTTCGCTATCAGGAAAATCAAACATAGCAATTATGGCTTAGAATTGAATCGTATTCACCAGATTATCGAGTATTCTTATATAAATTTTATATGGAATGATAGGAGAACAATCGAAAGAAATGCAGAGGTCTTATTAGAAGCTTATAGGGAAATGGGTTTATAAATAAAATTCAGAGAAATCTAAATACATGGAAGTTCGTCGGGATCGTAATACAGCAAATGATGTATGCATTAAAATGTCAATTAATACTTTGAATAAAGTGGATACTTTCAGATGTATAAATTCAATATTAACAGACGAAAACCATATTCACGAAGAAATTAAATGTCAACTAAAAGCAGGGAATTCGTGTTATTATTCAGTTCAAAATCTCTTGTCGTCACGAATTCTGTGAAGAAATTTGAAGCTTAAAATATATAAAACGATAATCGTGCCTGTTGTTCTGTATGGTTGCGAAACAGGGTCGCTTGCCCTGAGGGAAGAACGTAGACCAGACCCGTATCCAGGGGGGTCTAGGGGCGCCCGGGCCCCCTAAATTTTTGCGGGCCCCCTCTAAAATTTTCATGGTAGGCTTGCAAATGAACTATAATATGGTTGGATCGGGCCCCCCTAACTTCATCCGTTCCTCCCCCCCCTACATTTTTGGGCTGGCTACCGGCCTGACGTAGACAAAGTATTTGAGAACAAGATCCTGAGACGAATAATCGGACCAAAGAGGAATGGGAATGGCGGAAACTTCAGAACGAGGAACTACATAATTGATACGGTTTAACAAACATTGTTAGGGTCACCAAATCTAGGAGGCTAAGGTGGGCAGGTCATGTAGCTAGAATGGAAGAAAGTAGAAACGCTTTCAAAGTCTTAACTATAAGACCAATCGGAAAACGACCATTAGAAAGACCTAGACGCAGATGGGAGGACAATATTAAGATGGATCTCACTGATAGGAACACAAAGTACAAACTGGATGAAGTTGGCTAAGGATAGAAGTTAGTGGAGAGCTTTTGTGAACCTTTGGGTTCCATAGACCATAGAGTTAGTTAGTAGATACTGGATTTTTATTACATTAGTTTTCCCGAAGAGCTTACTAATGGATTCAAAAATTATGCCAAAAGCACAGTATCTCACGATTCCATCAGATTACAAAGATGAAACTCCGTATATAAATTTCTCGTTAAAAATAAGGGGACTCATGTCCGAGTGTTTTTCATCACTTCTGTTTTAAACTGGAGCATTTTGTTTTTACATTTATAGTATGTCCGAAAAAGATTGTACTCTTTTCTTTATTTTACCCATTGCGTGGAGCAAGGTGTTAGTGAGAAAGATAGCTATTGGATACTCAAAGTTACGATTAAAATACTTGCCGTTCCCAACATCACATTTTTTTCAACATGAAGCCCACACAACGAAAGAAGGAATTTTGTGGTGGAATACTCAAAGACAACGTATCACATTTTAAAGCAACGTTCGTCAACAGTTTGGAGTTATCCATCTGACAGAGGGTGACCAACCATCCCGTAAAAACGGGATTGCCCCGTTTTCTCACTACAATTCCCGGTGTCCCGAAAAATTTTCCTGGAACGCCAAAATATCCCGTATTTACATACATTGGGTACAAGAAAACTTTTCAATGTAAAATTTCCTAATTTATGTCATTATTTTCTCAGCTGTGTGTTATTTTCTAAGCTATGTATTGGAATATGTCTAATTACTGAGCAATAAATAAAAGGACGATTTAGGGCGATTCACGACGTTTGTGATATTGGATGTGGTAGCTACACTGTTTTCCCTCCTAGCCCTCCCCCTCCAAGACTCCTACTCTGCAGACGACAGTCTAAGGGGCTGAAAGTCTCATGAAAAACAAACTGTTTTTACTCTCTGTTTCGGGCGGTGGAAGACTGAGGCGCTGTTATCAGTACAGTAAAGTGTTTCCGTGATTTGACTCGGATGTAACATACTCTCATTTATGAAAGGGGAACAAAAGTACAGAACTATAAAACTAAAAGTAAAAAGAAAACTAGCTGTAAGTGAAATGTTTAAAACTAAGAAAAAGCAAATAAAGGGAGTTGAGTCCGATGCTGAGAGTAGTTCCTTATAAATTCAGCCGGTGACAGATATTGTTGATTAATAGACATTGATGAATATTTCATATATTTTAATAATGTTTTCAAAATTTCATTTTTTGTTAGTTGCTGATAGTTACTTGTTATTTAATTAATTCCACAACCTTTTCAATAGGTTTTAAAACGAAAAGTGTAAATTTGCTCTTTTTTGTGAGAGATACACACACACACATATACACACAAAGAGAGAGAGAGAGAGAAAGCCGAGAGGCAAATATATATATATATATATATATATATATATAAGGGAGCAACATACCCAAAAGTAAAAAGTTGTCCTGTTTCTTCTAGTTGACGATTTGGTCACCCTAATCTGACAAGAACTCCATTAAGCGTTGGCATATACAATTCAAGGAGACAGGTTATCTATCTATGCAAAGGCAAAAGCACCGACAATCCTTCGTATTCATAGGAGACAGTGGATAGAGTTCGCCAATCCTTCTAACGCAGCGCCACGAAGTCAGCCTCATGAGTTAGCAATACCTGACCCAACAGTTTGGAATGTTCATTGTAAGCGTTTGAAATTCAGGGCTTACAAGCTGCAGCTTGTGCAGGCACTCACTGAAGATGATAAAAAAAAGTTCGCATCGTCTTCAGTATAGACATCTTGGAATTCCTTGAATATAATAATTTTAAAGACAGGGTAATCTTCAATAATTAGGCGACCATCCATATCAACGCCAAAGTCAACATGCATAATGTTCAAATCTGCGGTTCAAAACACCCTCGTCAAATCATTGTGCATGTCAGAGATTCCCCAAAGTTGAACGACTTTGTTACCATGTGCAGAATGAAGCTTTTATGGGTCATTTTTCTTTACAGAAACAATTGTTTATTCGGGCATGAGAGGAAGTGGCCTATCTACTAGATATCTGCAACCATATTGGATCTTTGTAAGATAGACGAAAAAGATAACTTTGATATATTACCTTGTATGTGGAAAAAATATCGTGAGTGTAAGACAACCCCAGCCACCCTAGGGAAGTGGAAAGGGTGTAACATGTAAAGATAATCAAAAACAACCTATATTATAGGGCTTTTCAAATGATAAGTTGCATAGCCTTGAGTGGGCTGTTTGCTTTCTTCAATCGCCGTTACGCAGTATTATCAGTTATGGCTACTTTCGGCACCACTGTGAATGTTGTCAATACCAGACGCGCCACCTAAATAATGTTAGTATATTAATTATTGCTTTTAGCACGTAGAAAAAATAAGTATAAACACATACGTGCAAACCGCATGTTTCTATGTTAACTATATGTCAATGAAGACCTCAAAACACTTGTTAGACACTAAACAATAAATAGTGTTGTATGTTCTCTAGGAAATCACACAAAGCAATTATCATATTCTTTCATTTTGAAAAAGAGGGAATGGGACTGATGAGCACTTAAGGCTTGAATACCTGAGACAAAAGTTGCTGCGAAGACACTAATATCAGATTGCTCAATGTAACTGTAATTGTAATTACGCCAGCTTTTGCGCTACTGCATGCAATCAATATACGAGGCCTGTCGACACAAAGCTAATTCATGGCTATATGGTTAGCATACAACCCAGGTTCGATTCCCGGTGTTACGCCATGTGGTTCATTAAGCTATAGGAAAACGTCTTATACAACGTCAGTGCTGAAGGAGACGTCAAAGTCCAAACCAAGCAACTAATCCATCTCGGCACTTGAATATCGCATGTAAATGAAATTTTAGCCTACACTAGTAGAATGCCATTTTTTTTTCACACGAGAGAATACGTTCGGACATACAGGGCATCAAATCTGTCACGCATCAAATCTTTCAGTTTTACGTCCCACGCATATGCCGGTTAGGCTAAAGGAGAATATCACGAATCAACTTAGGAAGTTTGACACTAACATCCGTCATATTCAATTATTTTTACATATCCCTATTCCCCCTTAGGAGTATTATTGGGGGCTAAATTTGGATTTAAACGCATCGGAAATGTCACTGTTCATAGGAAAACTATGGTTTTGACACTAATATCGGCCATTTTCGATCATTTTTATATATCTCTCCAATCCCAACTCTTACTTTGCACCGTCAAAGTGAAATAATAAAAGAAATCCCAGTCCCGAACCCGATCTATGTTGAAAATATGATCGAGATCGGTCTCGTGGTTCAAGAGTTATTAAGTCACAACTATAGTCAATTTCATTTTTATTTATATAGATAGAGAGATAAATACGTTTCTGTGTGCCAACGGTGTACAAAGAATTTTATCAATAATGTATTCAACAACTCAAACTGTTCAATAATATTTTAAATATTAATAAAAATACTGCTACAGTTTTTACATAGTAATTAATAAATACTAATTTCTAAATGTTAACTATTAAATTTATACATTCTCTACTCTTTTAACGTAATAAATGCTGGTATTGGTTCCAAGACAAATAATCCTTTCTGAGTGAGTACTTCTTTTGAAATAATTTTTAAAATTACATTAAATTTTTCGAGATTAGACAAGAATTTATATCGTCTCGTCTCGATTTCCACAAACAACAAGTTGTATCAAATCTGATCTTGTTTACGATACTGTACGATTATGTGACGTGTACCGTCTCCTGTGCATCCGTAGAGATTTTTTTAATAAGTAGGAAATTATGTACAAATATCGATATTAGTAAATTTAGTAAGTATAAATATGTCATTAAAAAGACAGTTTAACCCTTCTATGGAACTTTAATTGTACACACACGCCCATGCTTAGGATCTATTTGACCCCAATGATTTAATTTCTCATAAAGGCATGCAAATATAAAAAGATAGACTAAATAATAGTTAATCTAGTGTCTGGAAATAGCTTAAAATTAATAATAATAATAATAATAATAATAATAATAATAATAATAATAATAATAATAATAATAGTAATAATGAATAATAGGAAAAATATATTAGACATTGGGGTTAATATGACCAAAAGGTATAATGTGTTACCCTTTTAGTAGAAGTTTTTACGTATTATTATTATTATTATTATTATTATTATTATTATTATTATTATTATTATTAACACTTTCACTGCCCATGGTCGATGGTTGGACTATGGTCACCACCAGGCCACGAAGCGATATTCAAATAATACGTACCTAGAAGACCTTAATCTTCAAAATGCCAAGTTTTATTTTTGAACCAGATCTTTCTCCTGGCGGTAAAATAATGCGTCAGTCACATATGGTTCACAGGGCCTCAGAGGAACAAATTTACGTCTAGGTCCTGTGAGCCATATGTGGCTCACATGAATATCAAGGATATTGACACTTTTTAATTATTAATACATTGTTGCATACCATTACAATATATTTCTTTTACAATTTTAATGATATGCAACAATGTATGCAACAATGTCTGTTCACGCATTTTTTCCTCACAAGAACCAGATCTATTTTTTTAAAAAAAACTTTGAATATAGATAATTGAAGTCTCTAGATGTATTATTTGAATATGCTAAATTCTAAAATGCGAAGTACCACAGCTGAATAAATGCCTAAACAAGTTGCATTTTCACATTTTCACCAAGTTAACTTTTTCACATGTTTTCCGTGGATATGATATATAGTTCGAAAAGCTAAAGAGTATGTAATATAGTCACACACTTGACAAAAGCGCATCTAGAAGGTAAAAACTGGAAGGGGGGCTGCCAGAACCCAGTCTATGATATGTATATCATGAGTTTACTATAAACTTCAAGAAATACATAAATCATAGCTTAAATTATTTTTCTCACACTGAAAACTGGGGGGGAAGCTAGGGTCCCCCGGCCCCGTGCTAGATCCGCCACTGACACTTGACCCAAAACATCGTATTGGAAAAGAAAACATAATCCTTTTCGTAGAGCCTCAGATAAGTGCCAAACAAAAGTCAACGAGTGAGCCATATATGGCTCAAAGGGTCCTACCGTCAGTTTTAGTGTCAGCCATATATGGCTCACGGGGCTTCATGGAGCAGTTAAGTGTGAGCCAAAGATGGTTCACATAGCGGTCAATGTGTTAAGTATTGTGCCTTTTGGCAGGTCCTGGACTAATGATGTTTTTTTTTTTCCTCGAGTTTAATTTTGGTCCTGGAAATCTTCCTTCCACATATCTCGATTTTCAGCTTCCTCTTTTAACTCTCAACAGAGGAAGATTTCGGCGAAATTACTGCAAAATATGTTTTATTTCTCTATATTTTCCTCGATATTAACTTCAGCGTCATGTTTTTCGTGCTCTGGGGATAACATCTCCAGTCGTGGTCATCTCTGACAGAAATACTGTTGAAACGCAAGGGAATAAGTAAAATCTCTTTTTTATCCTCTGGGTTACCGAGTCTCAGTCGAATTACCGGGTCACTACGGATTTGAGTCCTCGACCCAGTGGTGGTCTACAACCTAAACAACATCATCCGACTGACACGATGATCCGTTTGAGCTCTTGACGTGTTCATTCTATCTGTGCAAATAACGTTATATCCGGAAGAGATGAAATCAATGCTGGATGTTCGGAACAGATAAATCTTCGGAAAAGACTAGAAAATGGTAACCTCTTTGGTTATTTGAAAACAAGATTTTATTTATACTAGTTCGACACAAAATTCGTTCCCATTCTATAATTCAATGTGTTTTATTCACGTTGAAATTTGAAACTTGCTACATATATGTGAAACAAACTTTTCCTTTCCAACATTTGTAACTTTTCATTACAATACAGTTTGGACTTTTAATATAGGGTATTTCTGATAGAAATTTAGCAGTAAAATAGCACTCTTCAATTTTCTCTTCCTTTCTTTCTTTCTCTTTTCTTTTCGTTTCGTTTTTTTTTTTTTTTTTTTTTTTTGTTCAATTTGCATTAGTAGTCTGAAATGGAGGGTATGACCAACGCTATCTACTGGATATATTAGAATGTATTTTGGGTCAGTACGTCCAATGAACACTACCGAATTTGCAATCGAACCACGTGGAAACAAAGCATGTGTGTTAAACTTTTGATATTATCCTAGATGTGTCTCGGAGATCTGCAGTTCTACTTGAAATTGAGTATGCTATCCATTATGAAAGTGACATAATGAATGTTTCAAGCATCCTCTATATATTCGAATAGTTCTAAAAAATATGCAAAAACAAACGTTATTTCTATATTACTGTTGGATTTCTGGAAACGGAACTTTATAATGTCAGGTTCTTTTCTTACTACGTTTGAATTCCACAGTTTTATCTGATCTTCCTTTTCTTTTTCTTCTTCTCTCCTCTTCTCTCTCTCTCTCTCTCTCTCTCTCGCTCTCTGCCTCATGTTTTCTGAATCTCTGTATAATAGACATTCATTTGTTTCAATTTTTCATTGTGTGTGTTTCAGTTTCTCTCTACATCAACGTATGAATCTTGTTTCGTCTCAGTTTTATCGAAACTAATACATGTGTAGTTTGAAATAAGAATTGCGCTCATGTTATTAGCTAATTTTAGTATGGGAGAGAAAAAAGGAGGAGAGAGGGAGTATCTTTACCTGACAGGATTATGGGATAAGAAGGTGCATATTGGGTGGCCTAATTGCACAGCGTTAGCTGTCACAATTTTTTTATGCGGAGTGTACAACCGTAACAATTTTTATAGAGGTAATTGGTGAGTACTTCAAATCAGTGTCTATATGCCTGTAGTCAAACTGCCTCTATGAAAATTGTTGCGTGAGGTTCTTAGAATTCTCAGACAAGTATTTTTGGATAGCGCAATATTAGTTCCTAAGTAAAGTTTTGACCCAACTACGGTAGGTTTCATAGTTTCGGAGCAATGAGCCTTTAAACTTAATTTTTTTCCATTTTTTCGTAGCCTATAACTCCAATGTGTGTGTGTGTGTGTGTGTCTGTGTGTGTGTGTGTGTGTGTATGTGTGTGTGTGTGTGTGTGTGTGTGTGTTTCGTGTTTGGTGTGTATCAATCAACTCGTATGAATGAAAGAAAGCAATCAGTAACTTCCGGTCAAAGATGAGCTTATATATGTTGTATGTGTGCAATCGCTGCAAATATCCCGCCCCCGAAACTATATTATTTCCTATTTATTTCTAATTTCGAGCTGTATACAACTTTTTAAACAGAAAATAGAAAGAATTAGAAGTGTTTCGTGTAAAATAGATAATTCCAACATTCAGGCTATAGTAATCAATAATTGCTCTTACATTCTAGTAATAGGAATGTGCTCCATACATCGTACTCTCATAGTTTTAAAATAAAATGAGAGCAGATGGCAGTGGTTATTCGAAAATATCATTTAAACATTTAAAAAAAACGTGATATCAATTCTCAAATAGTAATGCAAGTATGTATTTCTCTGTTAAACAGAATATTAACACACTTGAAATGTTTTCAGTTATTGTTTATTGGACTAAGCTTCAGACGTAAGCTTAACTACTTTCATTGAAAATGTCAAACGTCTGACAAATTAATGCCGAAATGTGCTTCATTCTTCATCACCATTGGCAACTGGTCCGCAATCAAGAATTCGATCACTTGTATCTTCTTTTTTGAAGGAGTGCAAGCTTGTAGGCTTGGCGGCCTCGTTTGCTACTAACTCCTGTGCTAAGTACATAGTACTAGATCAAGTAAACTATCAGAAAGACTTGAATCAATATTGAATATTAGTATTGAATATTCCCGGAAGTAAATACGTAAATTTTGATTTCATGTCAGCAGGGCACAGACAAACAGGCGAGAACAGTAAGACCCGAGTCAAAAGGGCCCCGCGACGAAAGGACCCCAGTCAAAAGATCCGGGTAAATACGGTTCCACGGCCAAAAAGTCTGAAATTAAAGTAAAAGTGGAAATCAGGGAGGTACATGGGCGATCGAAGAAGATTTTTCAGGGGGCTCATCTCCATGGTTGCTATGTTACATCTGGTATTTAATGTACGTGGTTTGCTGTATTACGTATATTTTCTTGAGCCAGGAGAGCCTGGGCCGCACCATGCCCGCCCCTTCGGGAGCCCATGGGGAGATACGAGGGGATTATATCCCTTAGTAAGTTAAAGTGTGGAAAATTGGGAATGAGAGATACTTTTAGTTTTATCAAGATATTCATTCCAAACATAAAGTGTATGTTGTAAGGAAATGGTGTTCCATAACTGCCCAAAGTGCCAGAAATTCCACTCTAAAATACCACCGATTTTAAACCCATTGAGAATCTTTGGAGCGAATTGCAATTTAAGGTTAATATGTACATGTTACGGTGAAAGAATGTTTGGGAAAGCCTAAAGCACTGCGTGGAACAGTATTTCCCCGCGCTATACCAGGAAAATTGTAAAAACCATGCTGAAACTCTTAAAGTATGTTATAAATCATTGTGTGTTTGCTAGTAAATATTATCTGTATTAACTTGGAGGGAGGAAATAACTTTTGAGGACATTTTATAGTAGTTTGTTTCATGATGTCTGAATATTAATGTGATGAGGTAAACACAGAATGACACATACAGATTTACTTTGGTATATGTTTTTTATATATATATCTTACCTTATACTTTATGTAAATTGAATGATTTCTATATACATAGATAAATACAGGGTGACAGGTAATTCGATGCATTCCTTGCAAGGGGATACTCTACAAGTGCTTTCGAACATTTTCACGTATATGAACCGAGTTGAAATCAATAGTTTTTGAGTAATACACTTGAATTACTCGAATAACGAGAGGTGCGCGTGAAAGTTTTACTCTGACCCACTTCCACATGTCGTAGAGCAGTGAAATTTTACACGTGCTATTCTATATATCTATGTAAGTCATGTGGTAATGTACAGCTCATAACTCTGCACCGTTGCTGTGTTATAGGTCCGAACGTGAGGTAAAGTGTAGTGGTCCAAATTCCATTACCGCATCTCAGAAAGCAGCGTGGCAGAAGTACTTGCCACTAGGAAATGACTGCATGGTTGGGAAGAAGTGGAATAAAGATGATGTGCGGTCAAGAAGAAACGCGAACTATCACGGATTTCATACCCAGGGTCGTGCATCTGGCTGGCTAACATTCGAGCAGTGAAGTGGTTCGTTGTTTTCCAGGAGGCGGACACTTTTTGTCAGCATTCCACGCTCTGGAATTTCACGGAATCCAGCAACACACACTGAAGTAAGGCATAGTATATACTGGTAATTATGGTATTCTTTGCCTGGAAAACAAACACTAATACCCCATACTGATCCTAAATGCGACCCAGCTAAAAGACCGATGTGACCAGGAGTTGGAGATCCGAACATTGGATAAATAAATAAATAAATAAAGGAAGGAAGCAAGAAATAGCAATCGAATACATCGCTTTAATAACTCAAAACAAAATTACAACCATTGGCGTACCAATTCCTGCAATGACAACCTAATGTTATAATCTTTCTACAAAGATAAAAATGTAAACTTGGAAAGCTATAACAAAATAACACATTTAGTAACACAATAATAATAATAATAATAATAATAATAATAATAATAATAATAATAATAATAATAATAATTATTATTATTATTATTATTATTATTATTATTATTATTATTATTATTATGACAATAATAACAACAACGATCATAATAACCTTTGTTTTGTAACCAACAACAATTGTGCATATAACAATGCTTAACCGGCAAAAATATATTTTTCAATGCCATAGTGCATGTTGTAACAGATGTTGCAATTTACTCCATGGACATGTTTGTATATAAAAGCTTTCCTCGCCACTAAATAGCAGGTAACACGGGAACAGAAATATATTGTAATTATACTTCAGTTGTGTAGTAAAGAAAGACAAAAGTTTAAAAAAACTACTTACCTCTAGAAAACAAACTTTCGCCCGCTACGTCTACAGCATTTTTTAACCTTCGTTGTTGAACGGATCACGAGAGACCTCTACCGTTTCGTGTTCAAACACGCCACAATGAAACACAGTGGAGCCAACGCTAAAGCAGAAAAAGCGTTGTTGCAACGTACTCCCTGTTGCAACGTGCCTCACCTTCCTCTATATGCGTTTATTCCGATCAATTAACAAAGTTTTATCGTCACTGAACCTCTCTTAAAAAGGATTTATTCTTTAGCATCATGACCTCAAGCACAATGTACACACAACGGGGCAATTGTGTTGCTGAATAACAGAAATATATTCCTATGTTGAGAAGAGATGATCATGAACATTGGCAAAAACGTTACAAGCCGTGTTTGGTCTTAATTTCAGCATGTGATATCCGCACTCTTTCCTTCCTTACCTAACTCTTAAAATTACATGGAGATATTTTCATTGATAAAGAACTATACTAAGCTACTACACTAGGCCTATGAATTTGAATTTCTTCCTCCAGGATTTTTTAAAAGTGAAAAGAGGCAAACGTAGTAATTCTACGACCTATGCATTTATATGCAGGGACCGCAGAAATAAGTGTTAAATGCACTATAGAATCTCGTTATTAAAATTCAGGGGCACACCCAAGTGGGGAAATCACCGGTTACGGACTTAGATCCCCCTCATATCTTCTTAACTCGAAATAGAGGGTGATTTTTTTTAACTCTTGGATTTCATTTGAATGTAGAATTTCTAACTGAAGTCCGATTTTCATGTGGTTTGTGGGAAATGATCAAAGGAGAATGGCAGATTTATGGAATTATATCTACTGGTTTAAATTCATATTACATCGGCCACGCCTCAAGGAAAGCAGAAAATATTCGATAGTGTAATTGGAATGAAGTGTGGTGTGGAGATTTGAGTTTTCTTCGTTGGATAGCAACCTCACCAAGGTCAAAGGAAATTGGGCCGTTGTATTCGGAATTGTGCTGTACAGTTCTGTGCTACTGGCTGAGTATGATCAGAACACAGTGAGAACAGTGAACTCTCGCAAAGGACATTTAGAAACAAATTTGCCTCACATTCTGCCCGAGATGTCATGATCTCATAATATAGTCGCTAGTTAATAAATTGGGAAAAACAGGATCGCTTCTGAATGGGACAGGGAAGCATCGGACTCCGCAAGCAGGTGTTGTGGAAGATGTCAGTTATCGACTCCTTAGATAGCCCAAGAAATCCCTCCGTCGTTTGTCGCAAGAAACCGGTTATAGCTAGTCAATATGTGATTTATGGATCTTACCACTAACTATTAATTTGTATTGCCACTAACACCTAATTTCTGTTCTGCAATTTCGCTTCAAAAATCCAAAATCTCATTACAGTTGTAAGGTACACAGGTAAAAATTAGCTCTTTTTCTTGAGGCGTGGTGGATTTTACCCGCCTCAAACCACTAAACATAGTCCCATAAATCTCGCATCTTTGCATTTCCTACAAACCGCATGAAAATCAGACTTTAGCTAAAATTCTAGTCAAAGAAAACGAAAAAAAAACGAAGAAAAAATAAAAATGTGCAATGTACTGGAGAGAAGTCGCTAAAATTAATTCTCTTTAACGAGGACGATTACGAAACATCACCTACTGATTGAAATCCGAATTATTTTCCAATAAAGTAAATTCCAATAAACTTTCTTGTTATTGTTGATTATTCCATATCGGACTCCCGAAGAAAACTCATCTAAACAACTTATTGACCGTGCCAATAGCGACTACTCTCAATCATGACTCCGTTTTCTTTCATTTAGAAATAGAAAAGAAAGAGAAGAAAGTAGAAGGGTAAAAGAAGGAGGTAGGAAAAGAAGAAAGAAAAGAAATAGGGTATTTTAATAAGAAACAGATTACTGGATAATTCCGGAAATATAGTAAAAGGTCGGGAAAGTCGTTGAAAGATGAATCATTCTAAATGTTATTAACGACTAATCAATTTTGGAATGCTTCGGAATAGACACATGTTCCCTCATACCACCCAGACCTAGCTCCAGGCACCACGACCGTGGGATTGCCCAGACCTAGACCTGGAAACGAGAAAGGTGAAATCATTCTTTGTACTGTTATTCCAACCGGTGATTGATAACCATCCAGCATCTGAACTCTGTTCTCTAGGATCGACCACACATATGAATTAGCCAAGAGGAAAAAAAAATCAGACTTATAAACTCAATATAAATTTATGTATCGTATCAATAAGAATTTCAACTTCCTGGAAGAAAGATGTCGTATTTAGGCTCATCCTGCTATTTTTGTTTCACTCCTAGAGCCGATTTAAACCATTAGTAGCGGTCCTTCATGACCTAGGTTATTTACCTTAACACATCTATTAAAACATGTCACATATATTACAGATGTTAATATGACAAAGGATATCACTAAAATTACCTAAATTAAATCTATCATGCATTCACACGCTCACTCACTCAGGACAGTGTATATATGTTTAAAGGAAAATCAACTAGCTACAAGGGTACAAATAGTTTATTACATTCATAGTGAAAAGAAAAGACAAAACAAGTAATTATGAAGAAAATATTAAAAGCACAAGTTCTTGGTTATATATTAATAGAGTACATAATGTTATATTTTAGTAAATTTTTGTATATTCAATCATATTGACAAATGGAAAGAAAAGAAAAAATATATAATTACATGTATCATATCTTAGGCATGCTAAAGCAAAATTATGATTTGCGACATACGCAAAAAAGACACTTATTTCACTTTTAAAAAATTTGGACAAAGAGGAAAGAAAAGAAAAAAAACTTTTTAGGTGTATTAGAACTTATATGAGTCTCTACCTCACATTGAGCAATAAAATATTAATAATTTTGAGCGTTCAAATCACAAATCACGCACTAGTCGTAGTGTCCAAAACATTTCGCTCCATTTAACTTAGTTTGTGTTTATATATATATATATATTACAAAAACCATTCATCGACTATATTTGGTTTGTAACTCTTAACAGTTTATATCTGCAATCGCACACTGCTACGTTTATACCCATCTAGGGATTTCGAGAAAATCACTTACACCAGAGGATGTTTCTCCTCTTAGACGGTCTATTTCCAAACTTATTAGTTGAATAATTTCAAGTTATTTATCCAACACTGGGACACGTCACGAGACCTTTCCTTTAGATCACTTTTATATATCTGTATACATGGTTCGGATTAAAAAAAAAAAAAGAAAAACAATCTTCCACAGGTGTACGGAGTATGATGGTTCAAATTGAGGATGGAAAAAACTGGTCAAGTCACAGAATACATATGCAGGTGAGAAGGATTCAAGGTGCACTTTCCACAATGATTTTAGGTTAGTTGTTCAGAGATAATATTCGTTATGATGTGGGTTACGTTTAGACCTGCCGTTACTTTTCAATACATGCTATTACATAATTACAGAGGTTATCATTTACATTCATTCAGAAGAAAAGGAAAATTACTTGAGTGCACGGCGGTATTCTTGACAAAATCTACATTCTTAAATTCGTCGGAAAACTCACTGGTAAACTATAGCAACCAATACACGTTTAGGGGGACAGACACGAGCACTCTTACATATATTCATAATACATTTAATATCATACTTTTACTTTAAAATCATATTCACATACTAATTACATATACATTTCGACGTATTCATTTCTCTCTCTCTCTCTCTCTATATATATATATATATATATATATATTTATAATAAATGCGCACACATTTATATTAATCACCCCAACAATAAATTTTTTGAAAAGGTTGCAACATTGTCCAAGAAAACAAATGACTTCCAACATTACATATGAAAAAGAAAATTGATTTTTACCTGATACCGCGCATCTATAAATTTTAACTTTTATATAATCAATTCGTGCTTAAATAATAAAAAAAAACTTTGGGAGGCAGGCACGTGACACAGAGCAATCCTAAAGATATAACTAGATAAACCAAAATACAATTTCTGGGCCCAGATCAACTACAAGATAAACGAAAACCAAAACAGAAAGGAAAGTGACCAACGGATTAAAAAATAACTTAAGAGGACGATGGTGACAGAACGTAATTGAAGTGTCGTCAAATATGAAGTCTTTATTCATTTCGGCGATAGGTCAAAATGTGATGGAGGACCCAATCATTATCTACTTTATCCATGAATTGTGTCTTGCAACGTCTCAGCTGGTAATTTCAGATCAGAGTTGTACGTTAAATAAATTGTAAGCAACAAGTTCAAAATCGGGGGGAGGGAAAGGTTGAAAAATAAAAAAACTTGAAGAAATGAAGACAGAGAGAGATATAGAGAAGAAGGAAGACGAAGAATAGGGGCGCCAAAGACTTAAGTGAGAAATAACTAACGCTACAAAGATGGAAGTCGAATTTCTCTCTCAACAAATCCATAGCCAAAATATTCTTAACATGCCAAAAGGGTGGTCTACTCAAATACGTAGACTCAAGGGGCGCCCTGCTGCCAAGGATGCAAGTTCTGTGTCCATCAGATCCCAATCCCACAAGAGTTTGGTTGTAAGATTGAAATCCGAGCCCCGTATCCGGCCCAAACCAGCAGGATGAAAGGAGAGGGGGAAGGGACCAGGTAACTGCGTCCCCAATTTTGAAATCTCTAAGTAAGAAAAAAAAATTCGACCCCTTAGAAGAACTAAGAAGGTTCAAGGACAGTAATGAAACTAGAGTAAAAGTATTAGCTAAGATATCCCTAACTAATGATTCGCCAAAATAAAAAAAAATTAAATAAACTGAATTTTGGATCGGTGATTTCTATTGCCAAACTTCACCGATAGCTCCCCTTCGCGGAATGCGCTAAATTCTGAGGCATCGATTAATTTCCATTACTATCTAGTTTGGAAACTAAGAAAAGAAAACGAAAATATTCAAGGGGGGAGAGGTCGATGCCCGGGTACGGGATAATAAATTTCAATAACTAATTGTTTTGATTCTGTAACCTTGTCAGAGCTGTCGCCTTTATAAACATTGTAAGCTAGCCCGAGTAGGTGACGTCAAGAAAAAAAAAATCTCACAGAGCAGGATATTCTATTTTTTAAAACCGACCAGAAAATATAATTCACTACAGCCCTGATGTATAACTACTACTGTCTTTTCGCAATTTATTATTCGATATGTCTAGTCAGCGATTATATGATGCTACCCATTCTATCAGATGGTATTACTATGGTTGATTATTACTATAACCCCATTAAACTACAAAGTATTACCATAGTCCGACTATATATCGCCCTCCGGTCCGCGTGATATTATGGTGCAGGGGTCAGAACCCGAGATGTTTGTAGCTACACGTATCTATTCAATATATATATATATATATCCACACATGGCGAAGTATTCACTGGGCTACTATATATTTAACTATATGGGTGTCCTATCTTCTATATTCATTTACTACAATATTCATATACCTCATATTCATATTCACATTAATATTCATATCATATTCATATCATCATTCTTTTCATTTACTACGACGCTATATTTTACAAACACCCTGTTTCCTCTATCTACGCCCAGCCTATATACACATTTCATCATAATACTTTAAAATCTATAATCACTACAAACATTTCCCATTGCGATCACCGCACGACAACCTCACTCGAACTCAAGACTCTTTCACCACACACACAATACTATGTAATACCTGGTAGCTTTATTAAGAACGAAAAAAAAATCCTACGTATGTTCACTGAAAATAGGATTATCTGCGATAATATTTAATGTTTATGAGATTCTGCAGCAACAATGAAATTATTCTGCAGCCACAAAGAAAAATGAACATTTAATATAATTTCAAAGCGAAGAACTAGCATCATATCGCCCGACTTCTGTTAAAAAATTACGTATTGTTTATTTACTTAAATATTTCGATTTCTAGACTAAGCAGAATGTTGTAATTTTCAGGATATATTAATTTTGGGTCACTTGACCTAACTGTACATCCATATGGGCTGTGAATTATACCTTCTAGGTTTTATTTCGAAAAGAAAGGTCAATTTCGTGGAAACTAAATCACTAAGCATCTCGACATAAGAATGACGGTTAGTACTGACTTTTGACACTAGAGGCTAGCGACGATATAATCAACCCTTGAACAACTGAATGTGACCTTGTACATGGAATTATTGTACTAAATTACGTTCACTTTTAAATATTGTGTATGAGTTCACTTAATGACGGAATAATAAACAATTTATCGCATAGTAAATACTACACTGTCCATATTTAATTATCTCACACACTCTTTCATCGCTTAACTACCACTACCACTGATACTACATTACAAATATACACATACTACTCAAACTACAAGACACATCATGCCAATACACACCAATCATCACTATCATTAATACATGTTATACTGATAAATATACACAGGAAACATTCATATTTTACCATTTTAAATCGGCTCGAAAGGAAAAGGAAAGAAAGGGACAGGGCCAACTGGCCCTTGTATTCACTGAATCACATTCTTAAGAGTTTAATCAATGCCCCGAGGGGACGTATCGAAGTATTAGCTAACAATAAGACCCCTGCCCTGAAGGGGCAGGAACCCGGAACAAACTACATGTTCAACTCATCCCGCTGGAAGCCGTACTCCCAATTTGGGAGTCAGATAGGAGCCCTTACTGCAAATTTACACGTGCATTGTGATTACTATACTAACTACAACAAAATTAAATGCTGCCATGTATGTTAAAAAAAAAAGAAATCACTCGCTACCTACATAAACAAATCTATAATGGACAGGTCTTGTAACCATCAATTAGCAGGAAAATTGGAAGGTGAAAAATATCAGGGGAAAACACTGATCTTCAGAAGCGGTTTTAGGAAAAGGAAACATAAATCACACTACTTCTGAATCCTGTCCATAGCGATCGGTGGATGCAATCATGGCGTCACTATATTGCACTTACTATTTCAGCTTTTTTAGTCCAGTTTTACTATGAAATTTTATAGTTCATGGCTCCTCAAGACTTCCAGTGATTGTACATGTTAATAAAATCCCAAATATTACCTTGTTTGCAGCTTTTCTAGCTCCTTTTCGACTTTTTAAGCTAGACGATCAGAATCTAGTGTCTTCAGTAACACTTCCCGACATGGAATGGAAATAATTGCGCCCTAATATCATAGCGTGGGTTTATCATCCAATCAAAACAAAGCATTTTTGGCGGTGGGGCTTTGAAACAAATAAAATTTGGTAAAATCTGGATTAAACTAGTTTTTAGAGGGACCTAGGTATCTAAAGAGAGGTGAAGGGTGGTCCTGAAAATTCTGTCGAATTTTAGATTGGTTATTTAATCTGAAGAGTTCCGTCCAATAGTGGATCTATATTTTCAGATAGCACTGACACCGTAAGAATTGTAATAATCCATTTACATATCCATATACAAGACTTATAACTAATTTAATATAGAAATAAAGATATTGATTCCCAAAACTATAATCCGTAATGAATTTTTTACAGTTTTCCATGTTAATTTGAAATAGAATAACGAACAATATTATGAATTATATGAACAGCCAGAAATTTTTTGTTGAACGTCAAGTACAGTCGGTGCAAAAAATTTCGGGCACCCTTCTATTAAAAACATAATCTCATTAGACTGTAATGGCATATTACAGTTCCCCGGCGTCGTTAAAAAAAATTTTGTTTGAATAACAAAATTTTGTTGAATAGAATTAACATGTATTAATACTAATAAACTAACTACCCACTCATACTCTCATGCACTCAAATGAGACAGTGTAACATTCACTTTGGGTATTGAGATAGAAGTTCCCGTTTTTTGTCCTCGGTACAGTTGAAAAGCTTAAGATTCTGGAAATTGTTAGTTCACCTTTTAGGTCGCAGGAAAACACTGGGTAACCAGTTCGCAATGTTCCCATCGAAAGTTGGAAAATGTTCAATATCCCGGAGGGAAACCTTAGAGCTCATACTAACATAAGTAGGGGAATAGTTACTGGGAATTAACATATTATCCTGCACAATCGGAGTAGTCACCGGATTTGCCACCGACGACGTCGTAGCGGTGTTATAATTACTCATATAATTAAAAGGGATTCTATTGGTCGTATTAAATATGTTGGGCTCCATCCCCGGACCAATCGCACCCGTGAACAACGACTCAGAATGGTACCCATCTCCTCTTCCCGGCAACACGCTATGTGATTGTATACCTCCATGTAAGGAGGGAGCACTCACGCTAGTGACCGTAGTCGTCACAACACTCGACTGATTCGGCACACTATTGGAATTGAACCACGACTTTAGTTCTGACCGATGCATGGGGTAGTGCGTCGCAATATCCCGTGCATCAACTGACATTAAATTTTCTTTTCCTACGCTACAGGTAGTCGTTATAGCAGGTAATATTTCTGAGGAATCGCTACCGGGGAAAGGATAGGTTACCTCTGGTTTTCCGCGACTAGGTTTCGTTATTTCTTTTTGAATAGTTACTATTTCGTTCTGAATTTTCGAAATTTTTTGGTCAGTCACTTCCAGTTTGGTTTCCAGTGATAAATCTGACAAGGTTGACTTTAAACTATCAATTTCGGCCTGCTGTGTTTCTAATTTATTGTTGATCATATGCAATTTGGTATCTATTTGTTCGATTTCAGAATTTACATGATCTAATTTACCCTCAGTCTCCTGCTGAAGTTGCTTTAGGGATTGCTGAGCCTCGCATCTGACCAAATCAATTTCAGTAGACGTTTGCTCCCTCAATGTAGTTATTGAGGAAGCAAAGTCCGAACATATGTTGTCGATTTTCTGGGTTAGTACCTCGAATCGAGATTCGGTTTCTCGTTTCGAGGTGTCAAATTTCTCATTTATTTCACGTCTCATTTCCCGGCTATTTTCATTCATTTCTTGTAGCATTTGTTGCAATGAAAGGAGGAGAGCGTCATTATTAGATGACACAGTCTTCCTTTGCTCTTCTTTGGTTTTATCACCACTTGAATCCCCATCTTTTTCATCATCATCGAGGTCAGATATCTCCACTGGAGATATTTGGCCTCGGTTCTTCGGGGTACTATACCCTCGCTCACCGTCTGAATCGGGATGTTCATTTTCTTTCTCAGATGATAAGCTCATGGGTTCACGCGACTGGTGGAGCTTCCCCTCACATTCTTTACAATATTTAACTATCTCACCAGCCCGGACCTTTTCTGCATTTTCAGCAGTATCCTCTAAATTGATACAACTGAAATGAATCCATTTCAGCCCACACTCGTGACACCTCACTAGCCTGCGGGAGACGCGAGCTCTTTTCTCCTTACTTTCTAATGTACATTGTGTACATGAGACTTCCGCGTTCTCGTGTGATACAACCTCTCTATTGGTTGCCATAGTTTCCATACAAAAAGACACAATATAAACACATGCAATTATATACTTATAGTCTAATAATACTTATTATTCAGGTACTGTTCATAAATTAAAGGACTTCTATCTAATTCCCTCCTTGGGTCAACTTCCAGCATTTTCAAATTTTAGAATTCACTTTGACAAATTCCTTCATTTCCCCCTTTCTACAGAGAGAGACAAAGACAGCAGAACAGCCAATGACTATGATTATTTAATCTCATTGTGACCTTTTAATTATTCACCTTTTATGGCCAAGTCAATATGTGCTCGATCCTAAACAGTGTTTAATAAATAATTTCAGATTCGTTACCAGGGAAAACAATTGTTTCCATGGTAACTGTCCGATGTCAACGGTCGCCAATTGAAAGAAAACAAAAAAAAAACGAAGAAAAAATAAAAATGTGCAATGTACTGGAGAGAAGTCGCTAAAATTAATTCTCTTTAACGAGGACGATTACGAAACATCACCTACTGATTGAAATCTGAATTATTTTCCAATAAAGTAAATTCCAATAAACTTTCTTGTTATTGTTGATTATTCCATATCGGACTCCCGAAGAAAACTCATCTAAACAACTTATTGACCGTGCCAATAGCGACTACTCTCAATCATGACTCCGTTTTCTTTCATTTAGAAATAGAAAAGAAAGAGAAGAAAGTAGAAGGGTAAAAGAAGGAGGTAGGAAAAGAAGAAAGAAAAGAAATAGGGTATTTTAATAAGAAACAGATTACTGGATAATTCCGGAAATATAGTAAAAGGTCGGGAAAGTCGTTGAAAGATGAATCATTCTAAATGTTATTAACGACTAATCAATTTTGGAATGCTTCGGAATAGACACATGTTCCCTCATACCACCCAGACCTAGCTCCAGGCACCACGACCGTGAGATTGCCCAGACCTAGACCTGGAAACGAGAAAGGTGAAATCATTCTTTGTACTGTTATTCCAACCGGTGATTGATAACCATCCAGTACCTGAACTCGGTTCTCTAGGATCGACCACACATATGAATTAGCCAAGAGGAAAAAAAAATCAGACTTATAAACTCAATATAAATTTATGTATCGTATCAATAAGAATTTCAACTTCCTGGAAGAAAGATGTCGTATTTAGGCTCATCCTGCTATTTTTGTTTCACTCCTAGAGCCGATTTAAACCATTAGTAGCGATCCTTCATGACCTAGGTTATTTACCTTAACACATCTATTAAAACATGTCACATATATTACAGATGTTAATATGACAAAGGATATCACTAAAATTACCTAAATTAAATCTATCATGCATTCACACGCTCACTCACTCAGGACAGTGTATATATGTTTAAAGGAAAATCAACTAGCTACAAGGGTACAAATAGTTTATTACATTCATAGTGAAAAGAAAAGACAAAACAAATAATTATGAAGAAAATATTAAAAGCACAAGTTCTTGGTTATATATTAATAGAGTACATAGTGTTATATTTTAGTAAATTTTTGTATATTCAATCATATTGACAAATGGAAAGAAAAGAAAAAAAATATATAATTACATGTATCATATCTTAGGCATGCTAAAGCAAAATTATGATTTGCGACATACGCAAAAAAGACACTTATTTCACTTAAAAAAAATTTGGACAAAGAGGAAAGAAAAGAAAAAAAAACTTTTTAGGTGTATTAGAACTTATATGAGTCTCTACCTCACATTGAGCAATAAAATATTAATAATTTTGAGCGTTCAAATCACAAATCACGCACTAGTCGTAGTGTCCAAAACATTTCGCTCCATTTAACTTAGTTTGTGTTTATATATATATATATATATATATATATATATATATATATATAGTGGTTTACAAAAACCATTCATCGACTATATTTAGTTTGTAACTCTTAACAGTTTATATCTGCAATCGCACACTGCTACGTTTATACCCATCTAGGGATTTCGAGAAAATCACTTACACCAGAGGATGTTTCTCCTCTTAGACGGTCTATTTCCAAACTTATTAGTTGAATAATTTCAAGTTATTTATCCAACACTGGGACACGTCACGAGACCTTTCCTTTAGATCACTTTTATATATCTGTATACATGGTTCGGATTTAAAAAAAAAAAGAAAAACAATCTTCCACAGGTGTACGGAGTATGATGGTTCAAATTGAGGATGGAAAAAACTGGTCAAGTCACAGAATACATATGCAGGTGAGAAGGATTCAAGGTGCACTTTCCACAATGATTTTAGGTTAGTTGTTCAGGGATAATATTCGTTATGATGTGGGTTACGTTTAGACCTGCCGTTACTTTTCAATACATACCATTACATAATTACAGAGGTTATCATTTACATTGATTCAGAAGAAAAGGAAAATTACTTGAGTGCACGGCGGTATTCTTGACAAAATCTACATTCTTAAATTCGTCGGAAAACTCACTGGTAAACTATAGCAACCAATACACGTTTAGGGGGACAGACACGAGCGCTCTTACATATATTCATAATACATTTAATATCATACTTTTACTTTAAAATCATATTCACATACTAATTACATATACATTTCGACGTATTCATTTCTCTCTCTCTCTCTCTCTCTATATATATATATATATATATATATTTATAATAAATGCGCACACATTTATATTAATCACCCCAACAATAAATTTTTTGAAAAGGTTGCAACATTGTCCAAGAAAACAAATGACTTCCAACATTACATATGAAAAAGAAAATTGATTTTTACCTGATACCGCGCATCTATAAATTTTAACTTTTATATAATCAATTCGTGCTTAAATAATAAAAAAAAACTTTGGGAGGCAGGCACGTGACACAGAGCAATCCTAAAGATATAACTAGATAAACCAAAATACAATTTCTGGGCCCAGATCAACTACAAGATAAACGAAAACCAAAACAGAAAGGAAAGTGACCAACGGATTAAAAAATAACTTAAGAGGACGATGGTGACAGAACGTAATTGAAGTGTCGTCAAATATGAAGTCTTTATTCATTTCGGCGATAGGTCAAAATGTGATGGAGGACCCAATCATTATCTACTTTATCCATGAATTGTGTCTTGCAACGTCTCAGCTGGTAATTTCAGATCAGAGTTGTACGTTAAATAAATTGTAAGCAACAAGTTCAAAATCGGGGGGAGGGAAAGGTTGAAAAATAAAAAAACTTGAAGAAATGAAGACAGAGAGAGATATAGAGAAGAAGGAAGACGAAGAATAGGGGCGCCAAAGACTTAAGTGAGAAATAACTAACGCTACAAAGATGGAAGTCGAATTTCTCTCTCAACAAATCCATAGCCAAAATATTCTTAACATGCCAAAAGGGTGGTCTACTCAAATACGTAGACTCAAGGGGCGCCCTGCTGCCAAGGATGCAAGTTCTGTGTCCATCAGATCCCAATCCCACAAGAGTTTGGTTGTAAGATTGAAATCCGAGCCCCGTATCCGGCCCAAACCAGCAGGATGAAAGGAGAGGGGGAAGGGACCAGGTAACTGCGTCCCCAATTTTGAAATCTCTAAGTAAGAAAAAAAAATTCGACCCCTTAGAAGAACTAAGAATGTTCAAGGACAGTAATGAAACTAGAGTAAAAGTATTAGCTAAGATATCCCTAACTAATGATTCGCCAAAATAAAAAAAAATTAAATAAACTGAATTTTGGATCGGTGATTTCTATTGCCAAACTTCAGCGATAGCTCCCCTTCGCAGAATGCGCTAAATTCTGAGGCATCGATTAATTTCCATTACTATCTAGTTTGGAAACTAAGAAAAGAAAACGAAAATATTCAAGGGGGGAGAGGTCGATGCCCGGGTACGGGATAATAAATTTCAATAACTAATTGTTTTGATTCTGTAACCTTGTCAGAGCTGTCGCCTTTATAAACATTGTAAGCTAGCCCGAGTAGGTGACGTCAAGAAAAAAAAAATCTCACAGAGCAGGATATTCTATTTTTTAAAACCGACCAGAAAATATAATTCACTACAGCCCTGATGTATAACTACTACTGTCTTTTCGCAATTTATTATTCGATATGTCTAGTCAGCGATTATATGATGCTACCCATTCTATCAGATGGTATTACTATGGTTGATTATTACTATAACCCCATTAAACTACAAAGTATTACCATAGTCCGACTATATATCGCCCTCCGGTCCGCGTGATATTATGGTGCAGGGGTCAGAACCCGAGATGTTTGTAGCTACACGTATCTATTCAATATATATATATATCCAAACATGGCGAAGTATTCACTGGGCTACTATATATTTAACTATATGGGTGTCCTATCTTCTATATTCATTTACTACAATATTCATATACCTCATATTCATATTCACATTAATATTCATATCATATTCATATCATCATTCTTTTCATTTACTACGACGCTATATTTTACAAACACCCTGTTTCCTCTATCTACGCCCAGCCTATATACACATTTCATCATAATACTTTAAAATCTATAATCACTACAAACATTTCCCATTCCGATCACCGCACGACAACCTCACTCGAACTCAAGACTCTTTCACCACACACACAATACTATGTAATACCTGGTAGCTTTATTAAGAACGAAAAAAAAATCCTACGTATGTTCACTGAAAATAGGAATATCTGCGATAATATTTAATGTTTATGAGATTCTGCAGCAACAATGAAATTATTCTGCAGCCACAAAGAAAAATGAACATTTAATATAATTTCAAAGCGAACAACTAGCATCATATCGCCCGACTTCTGTTAAAAAATTACGTATTGTTTATTTACTTAAATATTTCGATTTCTAGACTAAGCAGAATGTTGTAATTTTCAGGATATATTAATTTTGGGTCACTTGACCTAACTGTACATCCATATGGGCTGTGAATTATACCTTCTAGGTTTTATTTCGAAAAGAAAGGTCAATTTCGTGGAAACTAAATCACTAAGCACCTCGACATAAGAATGACGGTTAGTACTGACTTTTGACACTAGAGGCTAGCGACGATATAATCAACCCTTGAACAACTGAATGTGACCTTGTACATGGAATTATTGTACTAAATTACGTTCACTTTTAAATATTGTGTATGAGTTCACTTAATGACGGAATAATAAACAATTTATCGCATAGTAAATACTACACTGTCCATATTTAATTATCTCACACACTCTTTCATCGCTTAACTACCACTACCACTGATACTACATTACAAATATACACATACTACTCAAACTACAAGACACATCATGCCAATACACACCAATCATCACTATCATTAATACATGTTATACTGATAAATATACACAGGAAACATTCATATTTTACCATTTTAAATCGGCTCGAAAGGAAAAGGAAAGAAAGGGACAGGGCCAACTGGCCCTTGTATTCACTGAATCACATTCTTAAGAGTTTAATCAATGCCCCGAGGGGACGTATCGAAGTATTAGCTAACAATAGGACCCCTGCCCTGAAGGGGCAGGAACCCGGAACAAACTACATGTTCAACTCATCCCGCTGGAAGCCGTACTCCCAATTTGGGAGTCAGATAGGAGCCCTTACTGCAAATTTACACGTGCATTGTGATTACTATACTAACTACAACAAAATTAAATGCTGCCATGTATGTTAAAAAAAAAAGAAATCACTCGCTACCTACATAAACAAATCTATAATGGACAGGTCTTGTAACCATCAATTAGCAGGAAAATTGGAAGGTGAAAAATATCAGGGGAAAACACTGATCTTCAGAAGCGGTTTTAGGAAAAGGAAACATAAATCACACTACTTCTGAATCCTGTCCATAGCGATCGGTGGATGCAATCATGGCATCACTATATTGCACTTACTATTTCAGCTTTTTTAGTCCAGTTTTACTATGAAATTTTATAGTTCATGGCTCCTCAAGACTTCCAGTGATTGTACATGTTAATAAAATCCCAAATATTACCTTGTTTGCAGCTTTTCTAGCTCCTTTTCGACTTTTTAAGCTAGACGATCAGAATCTAGTGTCTTCAGTAACACTTCCCGACATGGAATGGAAATAATTGCGCCCTAATATCATAGCGTGGGTTTATCATCCAATCAAAACAAAGCATTTTTGGCGGTGGGGCTTTGAAACAAATAAAATTTGGTAAAATCTGGATTAAACTAGTTTTTAGAGGGACCTAGGTATCTAAAGAGAGGTGAAGGGTGGTCCTGAAAATTCTGTCGAATTTTAGATTGGTTATTTAATCTGAAGAGTTCCGTCCAATAGTGGATCTATATTTTCAGATAGCACTGACACCGTAAGAATTGTAATAATCCATTTACATATCCATATACAAGACTTATAACTAATTTAATATAGAAATAAAGATATTGATTCCCAAAACTATAATCCGTAATGAATTTTTTTACAGTTTTCCATGTTAATTTGAAATAGAATAACGAACAATATTATGAATTATATGAACAGCCAGAAATTTTTTGTTGAACGTCAAGTACAGTCGGTGCAAAAAATTTCGGGCACCCTTCTATTAAAAACATAATCTCATTAGACTGTAATGGCATATTACACTAGACCCAAATGATATCCGTGACTTTTTAAAATCACCTTGTACATTTGTACACTTTCTTAATAATATGCTTGTTCAGTAGAGAATTGACAGATGAAGTATAAAAATTTGACCTTACACTTCAACTTCTATGCTCTTTCTTACAAAAACAGTATAGTTCTATATTTTTTGAGAATATAGATGGCAGCACTTACAAATTACTTTTATTTTCTGGCGCAGAATGTCGTTCAATATTATATTGATTTAGTGTCTTGTAGTATAGGACACTCCTTCCAAACTTCGGACCCCTCCCAACTAAAAACTTCTAGATGCGCTACTAGTGCAGCTGCAAACCAGCTGTAACTCATATCTATTAGTATAACACATCGGTATCACATTAGCAATAAAATACAAATATGCAAAAGTCCGACCTTGCAAAACTTACATAACTAAATGTATTTTATTTGTACTTCGGTATATACATTAGCCGGAGTTAGTAACATTGTAATAATTCTAAGTTGCTTGTTAGTTAATATTCTAGAAACTTTCACACTTCCGGATGCAGTATCAAAACCTGTTGCTAAAGTTGTTGTAACTCTCTTAAACAGCGTGAACAAATTTGTTAGATTCTAAAGTCTCTATAGTGTAGTGTCTGTCATTGAATTGTGTAGAAATTACTCGTTGAAATATACTGCCGTCTGCTGGCTGTTTTATTAGTAACCTAACACGTCTTTGAATTCAATGGGAATGAAAATATCCCTTCTCCCGCCTAGATTTCATTTCTAACCTTCCTACTCCATTTCACCTCCTTTCACATTTTTCTTCCACCGCCACTTCTCATCCCGCCATCTAGCGAGGAATTGAAGTAATAAATTTCTTCCCTGTAAGCTATAAAGGTCTCAGTTTATGTGGATCTCGAGCTAAAATGTTCCAGTTGTGCAGTATCCGACAGTGCTTCCATCTATTGTTCACAAAATCATTAACTCTGATATGAAAAGTAGAAAAAGATGTTGAATATTATCTTTCTTTTACTATTGTACTTTTATTTATATATTTTTTATGTATATAAATGCAGATTTTTTCTGTTTAACGTATGCTTCGTTGTTGTATGTAATGTAGGATTAGATACTACTAGGCCAGCAACCAGAGGGGGTTAGGGGGGTCAGGCCCCCTAAACTTTTCGTAGCCCTTCCAGATCTCAATACAAAATGCTATTATTAATACAAAAAACAATTTGTTGGAGAATTTTTAATGACTTGCTCCCTAACATATTCATGCCCCCCCCCCCAATTTCTGAGGCTGGTTGCGGGCCTGTTAGATAGTGTAACTTCGAGATTAGGAGGAAAAGGAGTGTATTTCAGTACACGATGAAATTCAGCGTAGGTATATCAACTGCTCAAAATGTCGGCGCATGTTAATCTATAAGAATTTAAAATCAATATGTTATCGTATTACAAATAAAACATAAGCTAGAACCTAATTATCACACCTAACAGTTAAATACAGCACCTAAAGTACATATTCAGGAACGTACACAGAATCTTGTCAAGGGGACACTTCAAACTCACAAATTCGTATCATTTCAGATGTTTGCATACGTATCTTAATATTGCTTTGCCCATTCTTTCATCATCATGGCGAAGGACCAAATCGCCACGAATGTCTGTAGCTCGTCGCGGTGAACTTGAGCCGGGGTACCACGATGGCTCAAATATGTACATTTTCTAATGTGCATTATGTTGTTTTGTGACATCTCAAGTTTTGGATCGTTGTATATACATCGAAGAAGCGCGAGGCAACCCTTAATTTGGGCCACTACACAAACTTTGTCCCTTGTGAAAAGAACAGGCGAAACAAATATGGCTCTTCAAATTCTTGAGACAGAATATTTAACTCCGGCAGAACGAAAGACAGTTTCAGAGAATTAAATACTAAACAAACAGAATACCAGAATACCGTAAAAAAAAGAAAAAAACTCGGGAAAACAAAGGTGAGTATAGTTACTATTATACTATACGTTAAATATACAATATAATTCAGGGGCGGAACCAGGACAGATTTTTGGGGGGCGGTCGGTTGTAATACTGCTACTTAGAGCTACTTTTAAGAGCTTCAAACTCTGGGATGGGTTTTATTTATATATAAAATAAGAGTTTCCTCGTCGAGGGTGGGTTCGCCCGATCGCCTCCCCTGGATCCGCCCCTGATATAATTACAATAGGTTCAATATTTGTATTATCGTTTCAGACTGCATCAACTACCAGAGTGGTTTCGATGGTGATTCCCCAGAAGATAGGGCTTTCCTTACCAAGTTTTTGCTTCAGGTAAGTACTTTTACTCTCCTTACATCAGGATGGTAGCAGCTGACTAAGGTAAGTACGTATAACGTAACTAGTAAATAGGTTCCCTTAGAAATAAGCAAGGGCGTCGATTTCTCTGTAACTTTGGGGGATGGGGGCAATCAGATGTGTGTTTTTATATTCGTAGAAAAATACAAATTTATAAAAATACATGGGGGCCCAGATGAGCCTTTGGGGGGACTCTGGCACCCCAGGATCGGCGCCCTAGGACATAAGTTTGTAGGTCAATCGTTGGTAAACTTAGATACTTCACGATACTTATTGACGTATCATTTTAAACTGAAGCTTGTATTCATAATGTATTCATAATGTCATAATGACGTAATATTATTTATTTTTATTTCCTATATTTCTTTAGCATATGCTTATCTTCCTTTACAATTTTATGTATGTACTATACTTGTTCCATTATTTTGCATATTGCTGCATAATATACAGTTATTATTTATTAAACAATATTTATTAAATTTTATTAATAATTTATTCTTAACTTTTATGATTTTATTCCTTTTCAGATCAGCTGCTTAAAGTGTCATCTACCATGTAAATCGTACCATTAGGTACAACAAGACTTGGAAAACATTAGGCCAATAAACCAACGATGAAGTAAGGTACCTAGATGCCGCATTTATTAAATATTGTTTATGGTGCAGATGTAGTTTTGGCGCACATTTTGGAAGATTTACAAGTGGTTCAATCCATGCTAAGTGATCGAGAAAAAAGAAAAATTGCCGCTCTACTTTTTTTAAAAAAAAAATCTAATTTGTTGAGAAATGTTGAGCCGTTATAAGAATACTTTAAAAAAACACGATTATTATTATTATTATTATTATTATTATTATTATTATTATTATTATTATTATTATTTATTTATTTATTTTTACAAAATCGCATGGCGACGCGACGCAGTGGCTGCCGCCATTTTGCGTTTTCTCGATTTCAGGTGTTTACGTTGTTTTGAATATCTCAGCATGTATTTGTCCTACCAAATTGAAAATTGCTGGACATCTTCAACTTGTGCAGAGCTAAAACTTTGATCTCTTAACATTTTTGTCTAAAACCACTGGAAAGGAGGTGAAATCAGGGCCTACTTTAGCAAAATTTTTGGGCATTCAAGACATGTCTGGGAGGAGGAAGCAACTGACGTAGAGGTCTGAATTTGTGAGCACGTGTAGTCCGGGGTCATAAGTTTATACACAAAATTTTGCAGACCTGAAGCTGCGCCAAAAGGCCTGGAAAAAAATCGTAAAATTGGGGAATTATGTCAATTTAGCATATTTCACTGTTCAATATCTCCAATAGGCCTGGATAAAAAAAAAATTAAAAATCTGAAATTTTGGGAATAGTTACTCCTTTAGTATACCATAACACAACAACAGTGCGTTTTTTGTTTTTGAGCAGAAGCGGGTCAAAGTATTAAGGAATGATGTCATACTCTAGGAGGTGTTTTGTTCACAAATTCAACTGGAAATTCGTTGTTGTGACGATAAGTAAAGTAGGATGAATGGTTCAAGGTTCTCAAGCTCGTTTCTTTCCTCTAATTGTGACTCACTGTCTCATCACATCCACAACAGCGCTGGTGAAGAATGCTGCTATCAGGAGAAGGCGAGAAAAGTCAAAATGCACACTTGACAAAAAGTCCGTAAGTACTCATTGCTCTTGCTGCTTGCTATATCAATGATATTCAATCCTGTTTATTCTTGTTTTAACTGTCAACTCATGCAGGAGACTGTTGTCCTTTCGTTTAATCTATATTTCCCAGTCAGTGTTTACAGCGAGTGAGTGTTCACTCGTTCAGAGGTTAGCGCTCTACCACTGAGCCACACGTGGCTCCTATTACATTGCAATGTGTCAATCCGAAGATGAGGTAAATACTCAGTGTTATCATATACAATACATTAACTGAGTGCTCATTGCTATGAACGACCGACCCTGAAGGAGTAATACCAACGTGGAACCTTATAAAATCCCATCTCTTAAGCAGAAATTTCCATTTCGCTCTCAAATTTGGTACGCGTTTTACTGATGACAAAATTTCCCAAATATGGAAACTGAAACTTCTGTATGTCACTTACTTACTTCAATATGTGAGGGAAATATTCGATTCTTTAAACTTCTAATAAGTATTTTCCTTAAGAGTCTCTATCACTGCGAAATTAAAATACCGATAATTTTGCCATAATTATGTGATATCTTCAAATAGATAAAAGATAATCGGAAAGTGGATCAAGATCTCCCTAGACGATGTTATTTTGCATGAGGTAACGTTACCACGAGTCATCTAATAGCTTTTCGTTTGCTGTTATTTAGAAACGCGAAAATAAATGCCGATTTTGTAAATGGCGGAAAATCGAAAGCAGATAATTGAGTCGTAATAACGATATCTCGCGCAAAATAATACTGTCTAGGGAGGTCTTGTTCCACTTTTCGATTATATTTTATCTATTTCAAGATATCACATAATTACTGTAAAATTAGCGGTATTTTAACTTCACAGTGATGAGGCCTTTTAAGTAAAAGAGACTATTGCAATTGTTGATGAAATATATGCATTTTGTTATCAGAATTTAGTAATTTCATCAATTTTTTGCGTCATCCTTCTATTGAATGCAGTGAAACTAAACAGTTCATTCTCCAGTTATTTCGTGTGGGACATTTTAGAAATTGGATGTAGGCTATGTCGTTCGGTAATTTACTTTCCTAAGGTCATGATTTTCTTCCAAAATTCCAGAGTACAATTTACGTTCCTCGGCACTTTTTTTTTTTCGATTCACAAGTCCTGTATAAATCACTTTCGCACTAACATGCACTTTCCAACAACAAAATTTGAAAATTATCACTGATTTCATGTTTATTCCAGAGTGATAAATCTACTTCCCGTTCATTTAGAGAATTTTGTTCGTTAAGAAAAATAGAAAATATACGAAAAATCCCGTATATGCTGCCAATTTTGACGAAAATTCCCTTTATTCGAAAAATTGTCAGAAAATCCCACAAAACGTGATTTTTCCCACGTTTTGGCATCACTGCTCTGCAGTTTTCTTATGAAGTTGAAGCAGTATTTATAAGCTTCGTCTCCAGAGGTCAATCAGTCAGCGCAATAATTTCCCGGAATTTTCACTTTTTATCGGGAAAAATCATTTTTTTCCCTTTTTGTTTTGACAAAATTTCCTAGATTAGGGAAATTTCCCTCAAACTATGAACATTTAATTAAACTGCTGTGAATACGTTACTACTTATAGAGCTGTCGTGGCAAGAGCAATACGTGATTGCACCCAAGTTATGGCAAGATGCTCAGTATTTGGTGGATTATGTACAATGGCACATCTAGAAGGTTAAAATTCTGGGCCCAGCCAGAACCCAGACTATGGTAGATAAACCATGAAATTACTATAAACTTTCAAAAATATATAAATAATAGCTTAAATTATTTTTGTCATTCAAAAACTGGGGGGGGGGGGATAGGCTCCCCGGTCCCAGGCTAAGTTGTTAACGTTGGCTGTTCAACGAGGGAGATTTTTATTAAATTGTTAACATTCGCCGTTCTGCGAGGAAAATCTGGGTTTCAATCCCCGATGAGAGATTGTTTCTGTTCAGGTTTCCTATGAAGCTCATATAGCTTCTATGTTGACAAGAGACTTTCAACTATAACTAACCAATAAGGTAGTGCCGTGCCGTGGATAATGAGCGCCCGGGGCAAGCGTATACAACGGGATCCCCGTACATATAAGTGAGGTCGGCGGAACAGCTGCGAAGCGCCACCATGTGCACATACATTTGTCTAACATGAGTAATATTATAGAGAAATACTGCTGTTGATCTAAATATTATAAGTATTTTTTTCCTGTCTCTTTTTTCTTTACTTCTTTTCTTTTCTTTTTCCCTCCCGAATTTCGCGCTCTCTTACTTTGGCAGCCGTGGCCGTCGTTTCGCTCGCCCCCACTACGGCATGGCACTACATGAGGGAAAAAACTAGATATTTAATAGATTTTTCAAAAAATCGCATGCCAAAGAATAATGAGACAATTTACAGAAACATGAAGATATTGTTCTTCCAAAACTTCTTTTCCTGTGAAATAAGCCTGTAAGTGCCACTGGTGAGTGAAAATTAGGAACTAGACCAAATGTTGTGAGGTAATATTCTTATAACTCATTTTAAAAGATGATGGTAGCACTTTAAAAAAAGTAAATATTATTAATGATTGAAGTTGTGGCTTTTAGTTCAGAACGTTGAAATAGTGAAATAGCATAGGACATTACATATGATATATAAAATCCTATTCTCGTGGTTTGAAAATTTTGATAGTTTTAAAAAACAGTTTCGTTTTTTCCTATTTATTAGTGTATTAAAGGAACTAATTTCCCGGCAAAAGAAAAGCTTTCCTATAATTAATGACACTGTTTCTTTGCCGAATATGGACTAAAATCGCCATGAAAGCCATGATGACCAACATAGGGAGTTTCAAATCATCGCAATGCATGACCAGACAATAGGAGATAGTACAAGCTGAATGCATCTCGTACTACAGAATATTAGCCTACATCTAACACAGTTACTCTCACTAAAGGTAATAAAGGGTACGGGCCACTCCACTAAACTTTCTTGTTCTCCACGAATGATATTCTGCAGAAATTATTAATGAAATTGTCCATAAAGAACTTATCTAAGAGAAAACTACTATTTGTAAACTTTCTCACTGAAAGTGATTTATGCCTATTGTATTATGACAGAAATTATTTGATAAGAGTAAAAGATATTTTCTTCATACTTTGTAAATTTTCATATTTTTAAATAGAAATAAAATTCAATTTCCAGTTCCGGTGCCGTTAGGCAGTTTACGTTTTTAGAGCAATCAACGAAGTCTCGTAGCAACCTAAAACTATGTACAGATAAAAACATTTATTCTAATAGGAAATGAAGACTACAGGGGGAAGTAGGAGGCAAGTTAGTTTTTTGTATAACTTTACACAATTTCCCTGTTTTCCACGGATTTACTTACTTCTTCCCGTATAGGCAAACTCTTTAACATTAAAAAATAATAATAAATTAAATTAATAAATAAATTTACTGAATTTATTAGTCTTAATAAATTTATTAGTGACTAACCTTCTTCTTACTGTGGGATTTAGTTCATCCAAACTACACCTTTCAGGCTACATTATTCTGCTGTCAAGGGCGCCCATGCTTTGGTTTCCAAGGGAGGCAAGTATAAGTGACGTTTCAAATATAGTTTCAAATTTTGCTGTAACTAATGTAAAAATTCTATTGGGTTTTTGATATTCCCAGGTACAATTTCCTCTAGGAGGGGGCGAGCGTCCCACCTTGCCCCCCTTGATGGACGCCTTTGTCTGCTGTTAACTCATTTTCGACCATTTCTTGACTTACCTTCTTTTTCCTTTGTGATCTTCAAATATAACTTATGTAGCAAAATATCAACTCAATAACAAGCACTTTCTATTTCGACTCACACACTTAAAAATTTCCTTGCTCAGAAATGAGAAAAATGCAAGTTCAAAACAAAATAAGTAATGTTTACTCATATTTGAGACGAAATGTCTCATTATTTCCAAATGTGTTTTCATTTGTGAGCTCAAGGCAAATTTTCATGTTCCCATTTATGAGATTTTCTCACTTCTTAAAAATGAGAATGGAATAGTGCGTGATTTGCAATATCATAGATGATTAAAAAATAACACTAACAATCTTACCGAAATAATATTACTGTGTTTTACTAAGGAGTAATATTGCTAGGGCTCAATTACTATTCAGGAAACGAGATAAAGGATTTCAGCTGTAGCACAGTGTGAATGGATATGAGTACGCAGTAGGTGATGCAGCTGAGGTGGCGTATGGATACATGTCATGTGACAGCGGCGAGGAGCAGCATACATATCAACATTCGAACGTAAGTTGGGGTAAATTGTAAACATACTACCATAAACTAAAAGTTACTGTAGTACGTTCGTTGGGGTGTAGAACTCTGACCCCGCTCATACAGGTTATATAGGCTATAACTGTCAGGTTGGCTCCTTTATGTATCAAAGCTAAGTACTCAATTCACACAATAGCGAGTGCAGCAATAACAAGTGAAGGCGGGTTAGAGCCCCGTAGGGCACGTTGTTTTCTATATTACAATACAACGAGGAGGCATGCCAATGTTTTACACCCTTCGCCATTCGTTATAATTTGCAAAATAGCTTATGTACGGAAACAAAGAACGCATAAGTCATCTGTGTAGTTAGAAACAGCGTTACAAAACAACGTACGATTTATTATTATGGAATTGTAATACAAAGGTACTTTGTACTGATCACCAAGCATAAACTGGCGCCTCCTTTTTTTCACCACCAGTAATCGTTTTAATGACACAAGTTTGCAGGTTATTTGTGGCATACTACTGTACGCATTGGCTCTTAATTTTACGTAGAGGCTGCGATAGCTCAGTGGTAGAGCTTTCACCTCTGGTGCGATGAGGCCCTTGCTTTGATCCCAGGATTCTCAGCTTGCGGCAAGTGGTCTTTCTGGTGGATAAACACAGTGTGCATGGGTTTTCTCTGATTTCTCCCATTTCTTCCCACTTTCTTCATTCCACTATCTTTTTCATTCTCATCACCATCGTCTCCTTTAGCCTACCCAACACAACTGTGGGAAGTAAAACTCAAAGATTTCATTTATTTTTTAATCCAAAGTCCTATGATTGTGCTCCAAGGCTAAGAGAGATAGTGATAGAGATTGATAATAATGGTGCAATGAAAATGTGGACGTACGTTTCTTCGCATTTTTTGCATGGTTTTGTGACCTTGTTTCCAATCTGAATTGAATCCTTAGCAGTGGAATTTCAGCACATTTATGAGGGGCAGAAACTGTCGCATGCCCCTGCCGTAATGAAGAAGGTGGAAGGTAGGGGCTGAGTCCTGGAACTCCGGACTTTCCCCGAAATCGCTACTTTTATGTAAATTTTATCTAATTTTAGGGACAATTTTACATATTTTAATACAATTTGACCTCGTATTGAACTTGGAACCCCTCCGAAATAAATTTCTATGTACGTTTCTTGTAGGAGGAAACTGGAGAATCCTGGAAAAACCCACAAACACGGTGTTTTCTCATGTAGGCAACTTTTTTATGGTAGAGAAGTAGGCCTATTGGACTGCGATGACTCAGTGGTAGAACTAGCCTCCGATGCATAGGGTTCCTAGTTTGATTCCACTTCCGTCAAGTGGGCAGTGTGAGTAAACATCTTATGTGTGTTTTCTCGGGATTCCCTCACTTTCTTCATTACAGCATTTTTGCTCAATATCATCATAATGTCTCCCTGAGCCTCGTAGCATAATCGTGGGATGTTACACTCCAGCGGAAATTGTTGCCGTTATTCTGAAGTAGACGAATTATTCTTGAATCTGAATTATCAAGAAGTTGGTGTAATGTTGGAGGAAACGGGAGAATTTTGAGTAAACCACGTCGATGAAAAAGAAGTCTTGAGAAAGTGGACAGTGATAAAAAGGAAAATGTTCAACTGTCTGATGCAGTAGGAATAAGTAACGCACCTAAAGTACAAGTCGTCGTGGAATTCTTGAGTTGGAGTGAAGATTTAAATGTGTTATGTTATAAACAATATCTATAACTATAGTTGTTTATTTAATATAAATTCTGGGTGTATTAATAGTTTGGATCGTAACTCCATTTTCCCTGAACCTATTCAATACAATTTTCAAAATTTTCTTATGTTCTTCTATTGACTCTGTTGTTAAAAGGAGATCGTCAAAATAAATTTGTACTCCTTGATCTCTAAGATCTCCGAGAATTTTTTCCATTGCACGTAATAATAAACAACTTCCTGTCTTTATTCCAACCGGAACTCTAGTATATTGGTAACTACCTATAGGTGTGACTATCGTGGTTATCTCGCGTGAATCCTTATGCAGGGGGAGCTGAAAATAAGCTTTACGGCAGTCGATCAATGAGAACACTTTCTTCCCTGCTAAACTTACTAAGCATTCTTCCATATTAGGAGAAGGAAAAACATCATCAATAATTAAAGAATTCGCTTTACAAAAATTCCCCACGATCCGATAAGTATTATTTTTATTCTTTACAAGAAAACAGCTGCTACCAAAATTAGAATGGTCAACCTCAACTAGAATTTCTTGGGAAACTAACTCTTTAATACACTCATCAAATATTTTTTCTTTGTTTCGAGGGACAGGAAATGGTTTATCTTTGAAAGGTTTTCTTTCTTGAAGATATAATTTAGCTTCAAAATTTTTTACACATCCTATTTTATCAGTAATCACATCAGAATACTCATTCCGAATCCCGTCGGCAAATTCCTGAACTTCTCTTTCAGTGTACTTATCCAAAATATTAGACCTTTCCTTATTTTCTGAATTCATAATTCCCGACCTTGACTCCATAGTTTCAATTTCCGAAGGAAAAAGCTTCCTATTCTTCCTAACTAATTCATAAAATTTATTAGATTGATCTATATCCAAATCCGAAACTTCGGAGTCACTATCATTCTTCGGATCTTCAATCTTCAAATTATCTTTAAACTGATTATCGCTGGATTCATCTTTAAGTTTCATTGCAGATGGTAAAGCAATAGAAATTGATCCATCGCGAGTAGCAGCAATAAAAAACATTCCTCCTCCTAGAAATAGGAGAGGTGTTATGAAAATATGTGGGATCTTTAATTATTATTCAAAGTTTGTAGGTGAATTGCAGGAGTTAATGGCTCCAATAAGTGAATTGCGTTCCACTCGCAAGAAATTTGAATGGACTAGAGAGAATCAAAAAACTTTAGATAAACTCAAGGAATTACTGATAAATAATGTTGTGTTAAAAACACCAGACTTAAATAACATCAGACCTTTATTATGCAGTGTGACGGAAGTTTAAAAGCCATTGGAGCTTGTTTGTCACAATTAGATAGCGAAAATCGATTAATTCCTGTGGCATATTTCTCGAAAAAACTAACTGAAGCGGATCGACACCGCAGTATATACGAAATCGAGTTTATAAGTCTGGTTAAAGCTATAAATCGGTTTCGCCACTACCTGTGCAAGGAGTTTATTGTGTATACTGATAATAGAGCATTATCTTGGATTCTGGGGAATTCGAAAAGATTTCTTAAATATGGTCTCCTAGTTGAAATTCTATGCCAATTTTCGTTCAAAGTAAAACATATTAGATCGCAAGATATCTTAATGGCCGATTTCCTTTAGACTTAGTGGCGTAGATAGTACCTTTAGATCCCTCTTGTCTGCGTCAATTAACTTTTTTTTTGTGGGTTGTGAAATTTGGTTCAAATTGGTCGATTCGTTCAGATTAGTTTACCATTTCTAAATGGCGAGATTTCTGCTTAGATTAAGAATTATATTGCGTTGCAATAAATTTTTCAGTTGTTGATAGGTCTTAACTGGTTCTAAGTTTCTTATTAATAGAGTGTTTGTAATAATTAAGAAGAGTTATACAGATTAAATATTCTTGAACCCATTCTGAATAAGCAATCAGTGCTTTTGAATGGGAAACCGATTGATAGCTCACTAAAAGGGGAAATAAATAAATATATTAGTTAACTGAAAACTGATAGTTCAGTAACTATTTCTCTGAATCTTGTAAGAGTAGAACAATTACGTTTGAGATAATAAATTTGAAAATAAATTATTGGAAGGCAATTTGGTATTTTGTGGAAGTAATATTTGTGTAATAATTCCTATAAGAATCAGCAGTTTTGTTGAAGTCAAGACTAAATTTCTATGTAAAATTTCAAATATTTTAAAAGAATTTGTTGTTTAGAACTATTGATCAATTGTTAAATGGAGACTTTATTTAGGAATTATTCTCTTTAAACTTGAAAATTATTTAAATTGTTGGAAATCCTTATTTGTTGAATATTAAAATCATTTGAATAGTTGTCTCTTTAATATTGAAATTTGTAATAAATTGTTAAATCGATTTAACCTGATTTTAATTGAGTTGAGCCATTTTCAAGTATTCTAGAGTAACTAATAATCAGAAGGTTTGAAGAAAAATTATTAAAATCTATTTCAGGTATTTAAAGTAGTGACCATATTTTTTGGTAAGTGGTGTTGCTCGTTATATTTTTTTTAGCCTTGTGAAGCAACCCTCCGTATTCGATTTGCTTTTGGAGGCATGTTACGATTATAGATTCTTTGGCTATTTCCATTTTGCAATCGGAACAGGAGTGGATGCATTACAATTCTCATCATAATTCTTATATAAATTAGTGAAACTCAACGCCGCACGGATTCGCCATCCGATACGACTAATTTGCAGCTCAATCAATCGAAACCTTCCGCGTCTTGCAAATAGTACCCATTTCTACATATCTTTTCTCGTATTAGACATAACTTTACTGCCAAACTTACACAGCTAAACATCACATAAGAACTCCAAATCATCCTTTCTTACCTTATTTCTCCTGTAAATTTTTCCTAATTTTTATTTTAAAAAAAAACAGAGGGGCGTCTCTAAACTTGGCCTCTCGGAAGATAAACAAAGCTCAAACGATTGAGCCAAGAGAGAGCTTGCCAGAACTTTATGGGTTGGGATGGAACCTTAAACCATATACTGACGTTTCATATGGTCTCTGTGCTTAAGACGGACTTTAATTTTAAGATAAATTATAACGACTCTATAGAAAAGCGTCGTCAACCTGGTTCGTCTTGTAAAATATCAGTTACGAAGCGATAATTACTTTTCTTTATGCACAAATCAACTCAGATATTCAAAGATTATTAGTCTCACCTTTATTGCTTGATATGTCTTAAATATTGTTTTTAAGACCGTAAAATACATAAATTTACTTGACTAGGTCAACACATAACATGTACATAGCCATAACTATCCCATAATAATCTCTTACATATATCGAAAAACATTCTTCTTTTCTGTTAATTTAAAATGAACATTCTACTAAGTATATTACATATTTATGAGCACTTTTTGCCCACGGTACAGGTAAATATTATACAAACTAAAGTATTTCGTTATAGAAAATGTCGCCCGACAAAGGGACTGAATATAAAAGTCATGAGTAGGCTTGGCTTTTATATTCAAGAACCACTGGTCTGATTAGATTAATGTTCGTACATTACATATGTTCTTTATATTTTGATCACACCTCGTATATATATTCATTATTTTTTTTGTTAACCCTCATATATATATAAAATATTAGTTATTATCATTCACATAAATACATTTACAATAAATCTTTGATTTCATTAATATTTCTCTTTTATTACATTATTATTTATTCTTTATCATTAAAAACATCGTCGCTTAGAAATATAATTAACGAGGGTGAAACACAAATTATCAAGATTACTAGTTTCGATCATTATTACAAACGATGATGTGACAAATAATATTTATTCTTTTCGGGCGCATTGTATAACAAATAAGTTAGATGTTGCAATTGTAATGTATACATAGTAGCACTAAGATGTCATAAAATAAAGAAGAATTTTATTCAAGGTAGTTATTGAATAATGGATTTTATAGAATGGATCTTATTCTTAACATAACCTTTGACAATTAAACACAAATCAATCTGATATAAAGTAATTTTTTTGCCTTTAACTAATTATAAATTGAATTATGATTCTTCACATTAATAAGAAAGAATAAAAATTAAACATAACCTACGTTTGAATAATCAAATGGAAGTAAATAAATTTATTTTACAGAAACAAAAGACACCTTTTTGTTATTAAATAAACACATTTTTCATTATTATTGTTATTTTTCATTCTTATTTATTTGATCAAGAATGTTGGGTGCTACTAACTCTTTAACTAGATGCATCCATTTTTCCTTTGTATACGGAGTAGGCTTCCAAACCTTTAACTCATCTATATTGCGAAGTCCAATTGACCTCCCCGTTTTAGCGTTTAACAGTTCGAAGACTTTAGGATTTATCTCCTTAAAACATAAATAAGGACCTGAGAAAATGTCACAAAATTTGTAGATTTTCTTTAACAACATATTACTCTGCGGATGTTGTTTAACGAAAACTAAATCGTTGACCTTGATCCGATATTTTCCTTCTTGTAACGACTCTACTTGCGAATTACGTTTCAAAAACTTGTTGTGTCTTCGGATCTTAACCATGTTCACTAAATTGGATGAGTCTATAATTGTCGAATCTTCTAATTTGACATCAAAATGTTGTTCCACAGGGAAAATTACATCAGAGCCATTATGCACCTTAGCAGGAGACACACCTAAAGTGTCTGATATAGAATGGTTCAAAAGGTACGTAATTTGGTTGACATGCTTAATCCATTCAACATGTTTATCCTTACAAAAGTGCCGAAACAACATACCGAAATTGCGATGTACATTTTCTACTACGGAGCTACTTGGGTGGTACGGAGTCACAAAATGAATTTTAATGTTGGCCTTATTCATGGCTTTGAGAAACACATCACTTTTGAATTGTGAGCCGTTATCGCATAATATATGCTCGATAGGGCCACAGTGTGGAATGTATACATTTAGAATTTTATTCACTATAGCAGCGGAGGTTGCTTTGCGCAAGGGGTAAGCTACCACATATCGTGAAAAGATATCCATTGTTGTTAACAAATAAACTTCTCCAGTAGCTGCTCTGGGTAACGGTCCATATAAATCAATCGATAGAAATGAATGTGGTCTCTCCGGTGTTATTGAAAGCATTGGTTTTTGTATAGCCTGATAATTATGCTTAATTTGCATACACTCGATACAGTCATTGATATAATTTTTGACCTGAGCTCGCATTCCTTTCCAATAAAAAGATTTATTAATCAAGGCACATACCTTTACATACCCAAAATGTCCAAAATCGTCATGGTAGGCCTTTAAGATGCGTGCTGTTAACGTAGGTGGAATACAAATTTTGTTCCTAGATTTGAACTTAAAATCCTTAATGAGTAAGATTCCGTTATTTAATTTAAATCTGGAATTCCAGTGCTTGGGACAACTACATCCATCGCCACATGAAGATAAATGTTCCATGATTTGTTGGTATTCATGATACTTTATTTGATGTTCTCTTAAATCTTCTATTGAAATGGTAGCTATTTCATCTTGTAAGATCTTAAATTCATTAATAGACAAAATATGTTGCTCTTCTCCAGGAAACAGGCGTGATAAAGTATCTACGGGTCCATTGTCCACTCCTTTAATGTGTTGCACTTCGAAATCATAAGCTTGCAGATCCAACGACCAGCGAAGTAATCTGTTATTATACCCCTGTACGCTATTAAGATATCGCAATGAATTATGGTCAGTAAGTACTATGAAATGACATCCGCTCAGATAGGGAGCGAATTTTTGTATAGCAAAACGTACAGCCAAAAGTTCAATTTCTGTTGTAGTGTATCCCTTTTCAGCTTTCTTTAAAGTACGGCTAGCGCAATGTATAACAGCTGGTTCCTGCATAGTTGGGTTAGGCTGCCAGAGTACTGCAGAGATTCCAAGTTGGGAACCATCACATTGTACGTAAAAAGGAACGTCATATCTGGGGTGATTCAAATGGATATTTCGTTTTACGCACTCCTTCAATTTATTAAAACTGTGTTCCTGGATTGGACCCCATTGCCATGGTATACCCTTCTTGATGATCATAAATAAAGGCTGGGCTATCTCAGCAAATCGCGGGATGGCTTTGCGAAACCAATTGAAGAGTCCTAATATTTGTCGTGTCTGTTTCACATTTACTGGAGCAGGCAGATCTTCTATGGCTTGAACTTTAGATTGACTGAATTGCAAACCAGAGGCATCAATTTGGTACCCAAGAAATTCTATAGAATTCTGCAAAAACTTGGATTTCTGTAAATTGATAGTAAGGCCTGAACTTTCCAATCTGTCTAAAACTATATCTAAATACTTCAAATATTCATGTGGATTTTTCCCCATGATTAAGATATCATCAGCATACGTTATCACGTTGCTACGCAAGTCTTGACCTAGAACTTTGTTCAAGCAGGATGCTAATGCTGCACTACCATTGATAAGCCCAAAGACTACACGATTGTATTCATACAAGTGACCTTCAAAACTAAATGCTGTAAATGGTTTTGAATCTTCGTGTAACTCGACCTGATTATACGCCATTACTAGGTCTAAATTTCCGAATACGGCGTTCCCTTGTAAAGAAGCTAGTATTTCTTCTACTGGAGGATACCTCACTTGTTCCAGATCAATGTGACCGTTAGTTCGCCTCAAATCTAATACCACACGTAGAGAACCATTTTTCTTTGGAACAACATGTAATGGATTAAGGTGGACGCTCCTCGAAGGCCTAATGATCCCATCTCTTAACATATCTGCTATTTGTTGACGTACATTCTCTCTGTATCTATATGGAATTATATAGGGCTTGGTTACTATAGGTTTATCAGTTTTAACTTTAAAAGAATAAACAAAATCCTTGCAGCATCCAGGACGTTCTGAAAAGACCTTTCTATGTTTATATAAAATGTTCTTAAAGTCTGCTATTACGGTATTATCAGCAAAATCAAGGCTGCTTTCGAGAGATTTAACATGTTCAGAAAATACTACATCATCTTTTACATTCATCAAATTTTGTGTCTTTTCCAATCGTTGATCATTTAATTTATCACCTTTTTCACTAATAGAAACATTATTCACTATAGGAGACAGATCATTATATTGGCAAGCGCTATTATCTAATTTTGGAAGCAGTTTTTGAACAATTTTCTGAGGTATACCCGGTATCGTCAACGTTTGGTTTTTAAAATCAGGCATGACTCGTAATTGGGATAGTAAATCTAAGCCCATAATTAAGTTCTCGTTAAGATCTTTGATAACCAGAATAGGGATTGATATTTCGAAATCTTGGATAGATATTGACACACGGGTAATTCCTGCTACTCTCTTTTTATGTTTACCGGTAAAATCAACTATAATAATGTTCTCAGCCTTTTGTAGCTTAGGATTCGAATAATTACTAGTGATTACTTTCCACCATGAATACGATAATAGAGAGGCGTTTGCTCCCGTATCGAGTAAAGCTTCGGTACTTAATCCATTGACTTTAATAGGTATTTTAGCAGTACTATATGATTTTAAAAATACAAAATTTTCTTCGATATTAAAACCATCATTGACAGTATCGTCTTCAAACCAACAACGATTTACAACAGGTATAAATTGATATTGACACCTGTTAATTGCTATTTCCGAATAGTTATTCACAGAAACGTCATAGGAAAGATCATTTTCATAATTAGCATGAACCGGTAAATTGGAAGATAAATGTTCATAGAAATTATCGCTTAAATTTTTAGATAAATGCTCATGAGAACCTACAGCTGACATGGGTTTAACCCCTACCATATCAGCCGCAATTAGTTTAAATTCATACTCGAGTAGGGTTCCAATAGGGTACACTGTACAGCACAATCATGATTATGTCCTGTATTGTTGTTTTGTACAGAAATTACTTCAATACCTGGATCTTGATGTGAAGTGCCATCTCTTATCCTTCCATTACTTCTATCCACGTAGTTCGCTGCGTTGGTGGAATTTCTCCATACATTTCGTCTATTTTTAAACCTATTTTGACTATATGGTCTAACATAGGAATTATTACGATTAATTAGGTTAGGCGGATTCCCTACATAACCTTGTCTATTTTGTTCATTTTGATTGCTAGAGTATACTCGTCTTAGGTTCGGTTCATTATTATTCACACTTCGGATATTCAAATTCCGAACAGGGACCAAATGATCTGAATTATTCTTATTTTTACTCATTCCTGATTGTGTTAGATTCATAGCATGGTATTGAGTTTCGTAGCATTGTACAAGCATTAATAAATGACTGAAACTCATACACTGTGTGGAAAATAAGATCTGCTGTAATTTAAATGGAAGCAAATTGCGAATCGATGCAATTATTCTTGATTCCGATTGCAAGGGATTAACAACCTTTAATTCATTATAGACATTTATAACAAACTCTACAATAGATTTGTGCAATCGAGGATTGAAATGTTGATTTCTAAGAGTGGCATCTCTGTTTGCCAGCAAAAAGTCATTTTCGTAATTCGCGATCAATGCCGCTTTAAATTCCTCATATGTACTAATGTGATCACGTATTGCCTTAAACCATAAGGAACAAGGTGGGAGTAATACATGGGGTATTAATTTCATGTATTGTGATCGGTCGATAGACATTATATTACATTCGTCTTGGAACTTCTCTAAGAAAGAACTAGCATTTTCATTGCACTTACCACTAAATTTACTCATGGCTTTGATTTCGCTCATCTTGACACTTAGCTTTACCTTTCTTTTCTCACTCCTTGTTCTTGTGGTGTGATTGTTCCGGTCCTTAGCGTGCTGTGTCATGATACCATTTATATTTCGTTCATCAGTGATCTTCGGACAATTTTCCTCTAATATAATATCCTCCTCAGATTCCGGCGAAGGCGTATTTATATCCGGTGATTGGGGAAACTCGAAGCGATCACTGCCCAGATTATTGCGATAAATGGTGTCTCTAGCCTGTAACGTTTTAATTTCTTCCTGCATAGTAGCCAACTGGATCTTTTGATGTTTAACGGAAGATTCTATTAACGTTAAATCCTTTTTTACAGCACAGATTTCATGATTTTGATGATCGTGCTTTTCTTGACACTCATCGGCTAACCTTTTTAACTTCTCTTCAAACTGCGAGGATATGTCGTTCATCACCTGGACGATTGTTTGTTTCGTATCGTCTGATTTCAGTTCTATCCGTTCTATTCGTTTACTTAATTCTTCATACTGCTTGCTAGCTTCATGAAATTTCAGTTCTATCTTCTGTTCCATGGTCTGGTTAGCTTCATAGAACTTCTGTTCCATGGTCTGGTTAGCTTCATAGAACTTCTGTTCCATGGTCTTGTTAGCGTCGTTGAATTTCAATTCTATCTTCTGTTCCATGGTCTGGTTAGCTTCATAGAACTTCTGTTCCATGTTTGTGTTAGATTCATTGAGCTTCTGTTCCATAGTTTGTTTTATCTCAGTCGTCATTTGCATAATTTGTCGCTGCACAGCTAACAAAAGTCGATCCTCAGATGACAAACTTGGTGTTGCACTAATTTCACCTGTATTACTGGTATTAGATTCCTGTTGCACTATTTCACTATCCATTTTTCTTTTGATGACCTTACCGCTTCGTAATACGGTTAAGTTCGTATTCATAAATGGTAATATCCAAGTAAATTCAGCCCTACTTTCCTTCTTCGGGAACTGAATTTTCAAAAGTCCCGGGTTTGGTAAACCAAATTTTTATAACGACTCTATAGAAAAGCGTCGTCAACCTGGTTCGTCTTGTAAAATATCAGTTACGAAGCGATAATTACTTTTCTTTATGCACAAATCAACTCAGATATTCAAAGATTATTAGTCTCACCTTTATTGCTTGATATGTCTTAAATATTGTTTTTAAGACCGTAAAATACATAAATTTACTTGACTAGGTCAACACATAACATGTACATAGCCATAACTATCCCATAATAATCTCTTACATATATCGAAAAACATTCTTCTTTTCTGTTAATTTAAAATGAACATTCTACTAAGTATATTACATATTTATGAGCACTTTTTGCCCACGGTACAGGTAAATATTATACAAACTAAAGTATTTCGTTATAAAATAAACCAGTGATAAACAATTCTCTGCTTGTTATTGTTATAAAGATTAAAGATTTTGAGCTTGCCAATTTAGCAACAAGAATATTTACAAAGAAAAATATGTTATTTTCTCAAAGAATTAATAATATTAAATGCAACGTAAAAATATTTGAAGTATAAATTTCTATTAACGAAGTATGTGTTTATTATAATGACCTTACTAAAATTCACTAGCATTTATCTTGTTGTCCAGCAGAACTCCAGATTGCAGTAGAATACACACCATCCGTGGAGAATTTCTTTCGTTGAGTACAATGAATGTAGATACGAATTAAGATATGAATGAATTAAAATGTATGGTAAATAATAACTCTGGATTTCTTACATTCTGAGGTAACAATGTGTACAAAAAAGAAAACCTTTGCCCGAATGTAACCACTCTTGAGTGGAAATGACTCAATTCTTTACTGATTGGTTAATGCGAACTAATAGGAAAAATGAAATGAAATCTTTGAGTTTTACGTCCCACGTTTACGCCGGTTAGGCTGAAGGAGACGGTGATGATGAGTATTGAATGAAAGGGTGGAATGAAGAAAGTGGGAGGAAACCCACGCTCACGGTTTTTGTCCACCATGAAGTTCACTTGGCGGGGGCTGGGATCGAACCCGGGACCCCAAGCACCAGAAGTAAACGCTCTACCACTGAACCACCGCGGCCCCGCGAACTAATAGGAAATGTGAAATAACCTCGTTTAAGCATAAAATTCTTTTTAAGTTTCTAACATATTTCAGTAACGCATATTTGGTTTATACTTATGTGCAGAACAAAATAAGGCGCAATTTCCTGAAATATCAACTATGACTGTGTGTCTGTCGGTCTGTTATTTGTTTTTTTTTTTTCAATTTTGAGCCCTCCATTCGATAAAGCATCAAACACTATCTGAGAAAGTGATAGAATTTTCCACGTCACTCTTATCGTTCCCGAGATATTGGCCAAAAAAGTTCCGATTTCCGGAGATTTAAGGAGAGTCATATTTCGGGAACCGTAAGTTATAGAGAGATCATATTGATCTTGATCAGTACCTAAGAGGATGGTGAATATTTTGGTACAAAATATTAACCGGTGGTCACTGTTCAACTGGCCACTGGTTTGGCTAGTGGCCAGTTGACCAGCGGCCACCAGTTAATATTGGTAGCAAAATGTTTACCATCCTTTAGATATTGATGTGAATAGTCCTGTTAATCATTCCATATATCGTTAACCATTCCATGTATTCAATATGGATCAAAGAACATATTTACATTTAGCTATTTCTTGTCTGTCCTCCAAATCACAGTCGCAAATAGGAGAAACCTGGGTTCAAGACCTGTTGGGAACTCAAATATTGTGCTCTTTCTTGTAAGCTCAAAAACTCAATGCCTCCGAGATGATACGTTGGACACGATCTCGGGTTGGTATATCTATGTGCTTCTTAAGCATTTCTACAACAATAACTTATGTACCTTTACATCATATAGATGTTCTTTAGCTGTATACTCTTTATTTAGTAGTTTATGTCTTGTTATTTACATTATGTAAAGTACACTTCTCACTACTTCATCCCATATATATATTTACTTTACCCTCATGTGTGAGGTGAAGTGAATAATTTACCTTACTGTGCACGTTACTTCAGACACGATGTGACAATTACGCTCACACACTCAATTAATTGTTCATATATTCAAATTAAAAACATATTTATATGTAAATTCAATTTATTTTGAAAGTCAAGGAAAATTTTATTTTGTTTCATTTAGCAACCAAGCAACCTCTTCCATTTGTCCCAGGTAAAGAAGTTTCTCTGCTTTTCAGAAAGAAAAAAAAACATAAGACGGTAACCGCACTAATAGACCACCCATTTTTCTACCTCGCCAGTAAACGGTAATGGAATTTGCTATTGTTACTCCAGCCATACTGTCGCACTACCTAAGTACCTCGATATCGCAAATATCACGTCACAGACACACAGGAACCAAAATTTTTTATCTACAATCTTCGCAAGTGCTTATGAAACTATTTAACATCACGTACTAGCCCAAAAGAGACGCTAGGAACCAAAGCCAAGCCATCAACCGATTTTTGGGGAAATGGTGTCACGAACTTCAAGCGGCGAATCAGAATCCGAAATTCAAAATTCACAAAGAAAAGAATGAAGCGTCTATTTTTTTTAAAAAAAAAGAAAGAAAGAAAGCTGGGAGAACGCCTACACGGAAGAGAGGTTACTCTAAATCGAATCTTCATCGTAAAAACATCACCAATACGCGACTCATAAGCATACGTCAACTCATATATACACACACATATATATATACTTAAGTGATTAATTTAATAAGAATGGCTAGCTAAAGACCCCTTAGCGGCCAGCTACTCAAACCACGCGTTATCCACAGCAACATAGTCATTACAAAATTACTTATGTAAATATTTAAAACATTAGCCACAGATATTATTTTTATCATCTTACGGTGACACTACGTAATTTGTGATTTTGAACTGAGTCTGTGATTGATCTATATACGTGGACTTCCTGTATTCAGAGAGGAAAAGTAGTGCGATGGATGGCGGATATATATAAACTGTGCGAGTGAAATTTAAGTGCAGATGGATGTGATAAGTGACGCATCGTTGCATTTCAACAACATGGAGATGAAGGACGGAGACACGGGTTCGATCCCCGATACTTGGAACAGATGCCTTGCCACACGAAGACCCAGACGCTTCAGACAAGCGTGGACCTCTTCTCCGGGAGTTGAATCCAGAGGACAGCGGGGTCTGAGAACGGACATTAGGAAGCATTGTGACGGTCAGTTAAGTACAGTGCAGTTTTCTTCTGAAGTGTGGAAATATAAGCGGAAGGACTTATTAAGGTAGGACAAAGTATTCTGTTATTTTCGTTATTGAAGAAGGACTATGGCCAATATTTCCGTGATTCGTGATCTCCATACTCACCTTTTTCTATAAACTTCGGGACATTGTTTATTCATACGGAACAGTCCGTAAACATTTAGAGCATTTTTTTTAATTCTTTTTAAAAGAAGTAAACAAATAGCCTAATGCCTTGGTTGCATTTCCAAAATTAGTTCACGGATATAGGAACTATTAATTTCATTCTTGAATAAGTACCATAAAATTTTTGATTATTTTACTAGTGAAATTTGTATACTTTGATTTGATCTTCAATCATGCATTTATTTGTAATCGTCATGTGTCAATATTTAGATACTTGAAGCCGTCATTATAATCATTTATATGCAATCCAGTATTTATTTATATCAAGTATGGATTATTTCTCTTTTAAACATAAATCGCGTTTAAGATGTGTGAATGTAATGTAATTTCTGTGTTGAGTAAACTATGATTTAGCGTCAAAGTCTAGTTGTTCAAATTTTAACATTTGTATAGGTTGTGTTAGGGAAATATGTGTCAGAACGGTAAACAGGCTTAATACCATTTTTATTGTAACTTGTCAATTTTTATTATACTCATTTTTAAAAGAAACAATCAATATAAAGCTTCCAAAGACGTGCTATGTTGAGTAAGTTTCAGACAAATAAGTGTAAATATTCTTAGTTCCCGTAATATCGTTAGAGTCTCATAAATAAGGTAAACAATTTAAGATACTCGAGTAAATCCCTTCGGAGGTACCTATCTGAGCAACGAACGCAGATAGGGTCTATAGCTATGGAGAAACGTTTATTCGCAAAAGAAGGAATCAGTGAGAAAATCAAAAATGTCGACAATATAATTATTTTGATCAATTGGCCAAACTATAATGATGGTAGTACTATATATATATTTCTGTGTAGTGTATTTGAATATGAAATATTTGTGTAGTTAGTGTTGTGTAACGATTTTTATTGTGAATTGTATTATTTTCCAACTGATATAGTATGTGTACAAAGCTATGTTTTGTTTATGCAAATCTTTTAATATTAAAAATTCACTAGAGTTCATTAGAGACAGTGCACTAAATTTTCTCAAAAGCATACTATCGCTTCTAAACTATTTCTCCAGTAAGTCTTGCAAGCAACCTAAACCTTTAATTCTTTCATTCCGCAATCCGATTCTTAAACTTATTTCCATTTCTTTTATTAATGAAAAGAGGTAGTAACTGTGGGCGAATTACTTAATAGTCGGTTATGTCTGGGAGGAAAACAATAAATCATTTTGCTAATTAATATTCAGTTTAATAGAAATTTTTGTTTGTATAACTACGTCATGGTAATTATAAAGAATCGAATATCGTCAGTTTAGTTGAGTAGAAATAAATTGTTGCTAAATTTTACAGTCAAGATAAAATAATTTGAATATTACGTTGTACAGTGAAGAATGTGTTAAAAGAAATCATATTATTTGGTCAAAACAGTCAAAAGTCTGATTCATTTTCAGTAAAGTCAATTAATTCATTTTTTTCTGTAAATCCAAATTAACTTTCTTGTTGATTTTTGTAGATATCACCTTATTTCTCGTTAAATTTATTAAAAGTCTATTTGACGTTAGAACCAAAGCATTTATGTGGTTATCATTTCAAAGATATGCCTATTTCTTTAACTGATATTAGCATACCTAGAAGTTATTTCAAATTACCCTGAACAGAAAAAGTTGAAGCACGGTTACATTGACCATCAGAAATTTTTTTTATCTAAATTAACTCATTTTTTAAACTTTAAATTAAACTTTCCTTGTTTGTTGCTTTTAAACTATTTTTGCTATCTCTACACACTTCGGTGACAAGGTGATAGTCAGTGTAGCCAACTGAACAAGCCATTAGCGAAAAATCTTTCTTTCAGCTTTGCAGCTTGTGAGATTTTTGCTCCGCATGTTTAAATCACTTAACTATTAACTACGCACCTGTTTTCCTAGCGCCTTGGAGACACCGTTATGGGGAAAACAGGATCGATTAGACATTAGGTCATCTTTCGTTATATATATATATATATCAATTTTTTTTATTCCAAACCATCTTAGCAAAACTGTATTTTTACCTTGGAGAACTGAAGTTCGAGCCCCGTGGAGTCAACTTCAATTCTCCAAACTCTCATTCATTTTTTTTTATTTCATTTGTGTAATAGGCAGATGAGTTGTCGCTCATCAGTACCATTCACTTTTCAAGTACAAGGTCAGGCACTCATTTTTCTGATGCATATTAGGCTCATCCGTGAGTGCCTTAATTATTCATTCTCGTTCAGATTATATATGCAAATCAGAGATAAGGAATCGAATTCCGAAAACAACACGTTTCATATTCCTCGTCGCCCGAATACGTAAGATCTGCTTATTCATAATATCACGCGGCAATTCTATTTGGTAGCCCGAGCAGAAACTTTCCTTTCATTGTTAGTAATTTTCAATCGTTACAAAACTTGGCTTCCAATACCGGAACCCCAGCGTTACAACGATATGAACCATACTTTATTTTCAGAATACAGAAGGTCTGTCCTATTCATACATAATTGTCAATCAGCTGTGCTACCATTTCTGTGTAAAAAAAAAAAAAAAAATATTCATGCTACATTTAAATGAGATTTTTAAATTTTCATGCTTACTATGTTCACTTCCCCCCGAATTACTCTATCTTAATCAAACCAAAGTATAAGTGCTCTGAATTATTAATATTGCTATTTCGCTATCTATATACCTAGATATCAAAATATTTCTGACCAATTCCTTTCAACAATGAGATCTTGGAAACCATAAACTCCAAAACGTGCCATTTTGGCTGGTCGATTCCAAATGTTGTGTAGATTTAGCAGTTTCTGTTTTAATTCTTTTAACGTGGCGTTATTTCGTTACCCAACGTTGTAGATATCGTTTTGAGCCCATGAAACTAACATTGTCGCTAGGGCTATGACAAAGTAAACAAATACCGAGGCGGAGAAAAAATATATTATTCTCGAACGATCGTTTCTTCTGTATATGTACTGTAGAATCTATATGGCTATAGTGCTGCCAAAATTTCTTGATCCGGAGCAAAAGTGCGAACTAAACTCTCACCCACGCCTTGAGCCAATAAGGGTTCAGTTGTTGCTAAGCGATAGAGTCTGGTAGCTTTGGGAGTGGAAATCCTTCAGCCAATAGTAGCGCTTGGAACGGAAGACTTACTGTCAAGTCAATGTGGTATATGTAGGACAATAACAGACAAAAGGTGATAGTTACATATTTGCCCTAAGTTCGTCAGAATATATTATTATTATTGAACTACTTAAGATGTAAAATCACTCAATGAACGTTCATAACTAAGGCCCGGATTTTTATGTTTTTACATATCTTTTCCTTTGTATGTACGCTGGTGAAAATATGAAATGTTCGCAAATTACGAAGTAAAGAGCCATATAAACCAAAATCACGTTACATATTTTTACATATTTTGAAGTCTGTTACATATTTTCCGTCTACTGTACATATTTTTACATAAATTCAGTTTCCTTGCTCCTTTTCGCTAATTTTCTTTAAATAATTCGCAAATAAAAATAGGCCTATATATAGAACAATAACTCAAAAAGTACTTTTTTAATTATCTGTATTTTTTTTCTTTCACTTTGTTCAACCGATTTGCATTGCGGGAAAGCTGGGTTAAAACAAATCATACACCCTACATTATGCCAAGAAACGTCGTCAGTTATCGCTTCCAATCCTGAAAAAAAATCTTTTTTTTATATATATATAAAGAAAGAAAACAATATAAGAATTTTTGTGCTTACAATATAAGGATTTTTGTGCCACTCGGATGTGTGCCGAAAAAACAAACTAAAACGCACACAGTTGACTGGCTCTCTCATCTTTTTTTTTATGTGCAACCTCTACGGGTGGGGGTGGGGGTGGCGGTAAGAGGGAGGTGATTGGAGCGGCTAGGCTTTATCACTTGTTTCTTAAATCGAATAAAAAATCGCTTTTGTATGACTCGATGGCTACTTCGCCACTTCTTCCTTCAAACAAAGGGAAAAAAGATTCAGTTTCACGACCGGTTTGTTAATGTGCAGCTTGTGACCGAGTCAGTTTGTTTCTTGTTTTCAATGATGGCTTCCTCTTTAGCGTCAAAATTGAAATCGTGGATAGCTATGGATGACGCTTATATCACAGACGGTAAAATTGTATTTTGTCAAGTATTCGATAAGAAAGTGGGCTGTTCAATGAAGTCGCTATTGGACCAGAACACGAAAACAGCTATTCACATGAAAAACAAGGTGTTACAGCATGCCACAAAGCAAAAACTTTTAACCCAAACAAAACCAGCATCTGAAAACAGCAGTGAATTTTACAAAGACCTTGCCAATGCGTTCATAGCAGCAGACATACCGTGGCATAAATTGCAAGTCCCACAGTTCGCGTCCTTTTTGGAAAAATATTGCAAGAGACACATTCCTGACGAATCTACTATCCCCAAGAATTATTTGGATGTGTGCTATGAAGATACTATCAAACACATTCGAGCTTAAATTGGTGATTCGCATATATGGTTTGCGGTGGATGAAACTACACACGTATTGGGACATTTCGTTGCCAATCTGGTAGTAGGAAAGCTTGACCCTGATTCTCCATCACGACCATTTCTTATCTGTTCAAAAGTTTTGGACAAAACAAACCATTCCACAGTTGCACGTTTCGTAAATGATGGACTGAGAGTGTTGTGGCCAGAAAGTGTTCCTGCAGAAAAAGTGCTGCTGATGTGTTCTGATGCTGCAGCGTACATGTTAAGAGCTGCCGATGCGCTTAAAATGTTCTACGCAAACCTCATTCATATGTGCTGTTTGGTCCATGGATTACATCGTGTAGCAGAGGAAGTGTGGATCAACTTCCCTGAAGTCAATGAGCTTGTGTCTTCTACTAAGAAAGTTTTTGTGAAAGCCCCTGGTCGTGTGCAGTGCTACAACAATATGCTACCAAATATGTTGCTACCACCGCAGCCTGTACTGACACGGTGGGGCACCTGGATACAAGCTGTTAACTTCTACAATGAAAATTTTGATGCTGTAGAGTCATTTGTCACCACATTTCCTACAGCGTCCAGTGCAGCAGTACGTGATTCTCAAAGTGCGTTCAAAAATCCTATTGTTCAATGTTCACTAGCGTACATTGTAAGTAATTTCGGGTGGATTGCAAATGTTAGCGAGAAGCTAGAAAAAAATCAATATTTTTTATGTTCAATAATGTGATTTTTTACTTTCTTGATACATATTTTCATTTGTTTCTCTTGAAAATTTGTACGTATTTGTAGGAAGTTATTACACAAAGATGTTACAGTATATTTATTAGCCAAAAAAATAGCACAGACGCAAAATAAACACGAAAAAATATTTTTACATATTCTCATATTTTTAACATATTTCTTACATATTTCATTGATTTTTGTTACATATTTATGTACATATTTCGGTACTTTGTACTACATAAAAATCCGGGCCTTATTCATAACATAAAATAAAATTTAAACTTTTGTATTTTCCGAACACTTTCTCACATTTAAATTATATGTTTACAATATTTCTTCCTTTTAAACTGAACATATATGCATTCACATTGACGTCTTTTTGGAGTATATCTTAAGCAAGGATTTCATAAAATATCTATTTATAACATCCTTGATCTTAAGTGCCTAGAAATCTGTCTGGCCACAAAACTTAACAACATAAATGTGCAGGTCTTATGGCCATAGAAGAAAATATTCTCCGTACCAGACCATTGTTCATAACATTTACACATTTATACGGATTATCGTTACAAAGAGCTCTGTCTGTATTAGCCACGTTATCATAGGTATAAGTCTTATCGTATCCGCACGGTCAGTTGCTTTTAGCTAAACAGAAAAAAAAGTCATTTTTGTCAAAATGAGCTTTACAGCAGACACGCTTATTTGTCGTTGGATGGCAGAATTGTGTGTAACCTACCTAGCTGTCTGCCTGCACCACTCGAAAATCTTTACCACCTGTAGTTCTGAAAAATAATAATAACAATAATAGTAAACTTTGATTTTGTTGGTATTAAGATTATTGCTTTTTACTTTTTGAAGCAATTTTCTCATAAACTTGCTGGATCATGAATTTGTATTGTGCATAATATTTTTTAAAACCATAATCTTTATATATCTGTATAAACAAATATTGCTTCGAATACCTGTAACGTTTTCTAAAGCTTCAATATAGTAGTCTTGTTTACATCTTTTTAGACAAAATACACCTATTATATAATAAAAAATAGTTGTTTATATGGCTACCCTGTTTTACCATTTTTTTCTTCTTCGTCTTGTTCTGAAAATCCGAAATTGAATTGTAGAAAGGAGTTGTTTCCACTTCATCATCATCACCATCATTATAGACTCCATTTTTCCACTACAATTTCTCTTCTTTCTATATTCTACTCCCGTTGGCCCTGGTTTTTCTTTAAACTTTTGGTTTCATTCCAAATATTGTCCTGTTTCCGCGCCCCCCTCTTTCCTCCTAGTGGTCCACACGGAACCCATTTCATAAGAGAGAGACTCAATGGAGGGAAATATTAGATCATGCATTCCACAACATTTGTCAAAAGGGCAGAAAGAAGAGAGAGTCTGGCCACACGTGGTAGCCATAAACCACATAACGAAAAAATAAAGAAAAAATGGAAATAAAAAAAAATAATGTAGAATGCTTTGGACTAAACGAAATCATTTTGTAAGGAAACTTAAACCGACATTTTCTTCCGGAATCGCTAGTCTGGAAATTTCTTTACTTTTCCAAAATTGAAAATTAAAATTGAAAAAAAAAAATATTGCGTTTACATTTGAAGGGTAAGGGGAAAAAAGAGGGAATGTCACAAAACTACATTTTCGAGAAAACGGCGTTTTAACATTGAAAACCGTGTAAAAAGAATAGGATTATTAAATCTTTCGCCCCTTTTTACATGGACATCTTTACATCTAGGCATGCATGGCATATACAGTCAAATAGTACCAAGAGTCGCCAACAGATAGGACAAAGCACCCGAAAAAGCACATACATGGACATTCCTTGTTTTTTCCCCTTACCCTTCATTTGTTTGGAGACACACGTTGTAAAATTGATTTTGTTCACATTTCATTGCTCGTAACAAACGAAATCAAATATGTCTGTCTTTGTAAAGCACTAAAAACGTTTTGGTTTGTATGGTCAACTCACCTGGTTCTTTCAGAACATAAAGACAAATTCTATTCACTTGTACTGTATTTACTAATATTTTTTTTAGTTTTTTTATCCGTAAATTTTGGGTTAAATATTCTTAAAGATTATTTGCAAAGGGCTTCCTGTGAAGAAACTCTTAAACAGCACAAATCTCAGCTGTTCCGAAGTTTTCACGAACTTAACAATGAAAATAAAAATGTAATATATTTGCTGGTGAAAAAGCACTTGTGGATATGTAAGGTGGTACGGACAGCGAAACATTAAATAACCTACGTAAGAAAATATTTTGTCAGAAGACTGTGGAATCCATTACAATTGATCAAGAAAGAAAGAAAAACTACGAAGACATCAGATACCATAGGCAGGACACTTCGGGGGGCAGGACACTTTTGGCCACCCAATATTTAAAAGTAGGGGCCTCGCCCCCCTCCCCAATATAATCCAGTCGGAGGAAAAATTAACAAAGAGAATGTCTGTCGTAAACTTCGTCGTACCTTTAATTCAATATTAGGAACAGCTTTCTTATTCGATAGAAAACACCATTTTCGAAACTGTGTTTAATAGAGCACTGAAGCTTAAACGAACACTCTAGCAACATGATATGACAAGTGAAGATCAATGTGGTGCGCAAAGCTGCAATGATATTCCCAAATGTTCAACCTGAATTTATTTGAACCTCTTCAGGCTAATTTGACTTAGGTCGTGAATTTCGCAGCGGACCGAAATCTAGGAGGAGGCTTTTTCAAGCAGTTAATAGAAAACGGATAAATATGATGATATACTTATTCATTGCTCCCCCCCTCCCCCCAATATTTTCTTCAAGTCGGCGCCTATGTCAGACACTAGTCATAGCCTTCGAGTATATTGTCAAATGCAGATATGGTTTGAAAACAAACTTAATTCAGCAGATTCGGGTTGACGCCTGATTAATGAAGATATTTGTTCCGCATCAAATAGACATTCCTCAAGCATAAATTTTTCTCATGAAGCTTATATGGTGCAATTGTAGAACTAGTCATGGAAATGAATGTGGGTGATGGTCAAGGGCGCCGATCCCGGAAGGAACGGGGGGACTACCCCCCCCCAAAGCTCATGTGAGCCCCCCTATTGTATTTATGAATATACAATATTTGGCATAATTTGCATGCAACTTGTCTTAAAATCCTCATACCTTCTGCATCTGAATGCCCTCCAACCAAATTTACAGAGAAATCGGCGCCCTTGGTGATGGTAGAGGGGACTAGAATATTCCGAAGCGTGTTGAAAATGCCAAGATTCCTCCTGCTCAACAATGAATCCGCCAACAATGCAATAGAAAATTTAATGGATTTTGAAGAGAAATACAATTAATTGAATTTGTTGCCTGTACATTAACAAATTACAAATGAAATATCAAAATAAGTACATGTTGTTGTAACATGATATTTTATTTCTAAATACTTTTGACTTCAATCCTTAATATGTTCATTACAATCGTTTAGCGTCCTTTTCATTCGTTACTTCCGGTTACATTTATTATCCAAAATTAATTTCGAGAGAAACAATTATCATCTTTCAGTTTAACGTCCCACGATTATGCCCTTTAGGCTGAGAGTGACGGATAATTAAGGCATGTAAATGATGCTGGAAGAATTGATAGAATGAGAATGTGGGAGGAAATAGATTATCCCGAGAAAACTCACGGACACTATGTTGTCTACAACAAACTTATTTAGATTGGGATCGAACCACGGACCTTAAGTACCAAAAAGTAAGCGCTCTTCCACTGAGACACGTGCTCCCTATGTAGCTTGCCGTCTTCCAGAATATCCCATAGTCACACTGTATCTTCGCACTAAAATCAATACTCTCTGCACCATATATGTCAGACCAGGCCACCCTATCCCCTACGAATTTTTTCAATACATCGACAATACGTTCAGACATTATATAATCATGGCAGACATCAATATTCATAGTCGCCCACAGACAGAGAAACCACATTTTCAATACAATATTTCTAATATTCTAGCCGTCGACTACCATCATCTACCATCACCATCACGCCCATTAAGCAATACTTCTCCCGACATAGTTATCAGTACTCCTTCTCTGACTATTCACAATCACCGAATTCTACCACCTTTCGGCAGCGACCATGCTCCGATACTCCTTGATCTTATTTAAATATTATCACCACACACTCCAAAACACAACCCTCGCCGATTCACTTCTTTGATTACACTCATACAAACTGGGCTAATTTTCAAACCGACCTCACAACTTCATTACAAAATCTGCAGGAGCCCACTAGTGTAGAAGAGCTCTTTAACCTTGTGGACCAAATCACATCCCTTGACACAGCCACCCAAAACAACATCCCTCTTCGTACACGTCATTCGCACAAACCTCCAATACCTCCACAATATCAATCTATCGTTGCTGCTTCTAGACGCTCTTTTCGTGACTTCCAACGTACACGTAATCCTATATCATTAGAACATCATCTTCGCTGGAATCGCATGCTCCACAATTACCTAGATGCCTATAGACGAAAACGTTGGATCTCAGTCTGCAACACACTATCCACTACCTCGCACCCTACCAAATTCTGGCCAAAATTTCATCAGCTAACTGGCAAAAACCGTCATACTATATACCCTATCATCTCACATAACAACCCTCTTTAAACCGATACTTACAAAGCAAATGCTTTCGCCTCTTTCTTTCAAGACATTTTTACCCCAGCCGTACAACCACTTCATCCAACTCTCACCCGCCGTGTGAAACATCTTGAAAATCCGCACGCTTCCCAACTCCAATCCAATCTTCACCACCAACTTACCGCTTCACCTCTTAACGATCTCATAACTCCTGAAGATATCTTTTCCACCATCCGATCAAAACAAAACACGGCCCACGGCTTTGATCACATTACCTATAAACTCATCAAATCATCTCCTCCCATTCTCTTTTCACTTCTCGCAACCACCTACAACTTCATTCTTCACACTGGATTTTACCCTCCCCAATGGAAAATCTCAAAAACTCTCCTTTTCATCAAACCGAACAAACCTCCTACTGCACTCTCATCATACGGACCAAACCAACTAACATCAGTCCTTAGCAAAATCTTCGAAAGCATTCTAGTCAGCCGTCTGCATATTCATCTTTCCGACCACAATCTCATCCCGCTACATCAAGCCAGCTTTCGCCCACATATTAGTATTTCTGATCAGCTTCTGGGCTAACTTACATAAGTTTTTACAAAATAAATAAGTTATTAGAAAATAAATACAAATATTATTTAGAAAGCAGTTAACAAGAAACACAGATAGCATAATATGACATCAATTACCTTTGAGTTCATTTTTCTAGTCGCTGCCTTAACCAAGATTTTTGGGTAATTCAAATTTTGGTCACACTGTAATTTCTACGGATGGCAACACTGATTATTTTTTCCGATTCGTATTTTCGGGTGTAAAATAAGATTATCTATTATTGTGTTAAGTTACCTTTTATTATCTTTTTTCACTTACGAAAAACAGGCAAAAGAAAAATTGTTAGCTTTTAAAAAATATTTAGTTGTCTGCCCCTTATGAATTTTGTTTTAATCAAAACTAATTTGCCATAATAAAATAAACGGTAATAAACAGTGGTAAGCAGTTTTTTATAGGGTTCAGAAAAGCACGGGTAAGTTCCTTCTTCAATATTATCCCATCTTGTAATTTTGCAATAAGCATCTGAATTTCAATATTCTTGACAGATGGCTTAATGTGCGTTCTAAATGAATGTTAATATTATTACAAAAGCATTCATCCTGATTTATGTAACCTAATTTAAAGTCATTTAAAGATTCTTATGTAAACAGTATGTCTTTGTATTTTTAAGTTTTAATTTCAAATGGTAATGGTGGTTTTACATATAAATATTACGTTCATATTTCGATCATTCTAAAATAGATATGGAAGAACTAGCAGCATTGTGTTAATGTGTCGATAGTAAGTATGTCAGCACTTTTTCAGAGTAATTATTCATGATCTTGGTTTCTTTGAATTAGAGACGACAACAGCAGTCTATAGGAGGTGGGTTTATAGCAGGAACAATTCCCGTTAGAAATTTTTACTTTTCACATTCACAGAGGATGATTGACAGAAAAAGAAAATGTGTTGTCTAACATGAAAGTGCACCTCTTTTTCAGAAATGGCCTTACTACGTCTTCAGAATGCTATTTTTTTAAGTGACCAAATTTGAAATTTCTTCATTCTTCATTGTGAACCAAACTGTAACCAATCTTGAAACAAATTCACTTAGTTTTTTTTTTTCTAAGCCAAGAAAACTGATGCCAACCATTAAAATGCTTCACCACTCACTTGGAAGTAAGTGTTCAAATACCCGATGATGTAAACAGCGAAAAACTCGAAGTGAAAATTATAATTTACTGTTAAACTTGTCGCTAAATTCATCGAATTGTGTAAAGTTTTCAAAGATATGTTAGATATCAAGAAACCTAACGGTCACCATTAGAATGGTTTACCACTTACCTGAAGCTGTATAACTTCACAAGAGCCCTACGACGTCATCAGTTATAATTGAGAGAGCCAGAAGCAGGGGCGAATTCAAGGGAGCGATTGGGCCCATCACCCCCCCCCCTCCCTCAAAAGAGGAAACTTTCTTATTTTATAATAAATAAAACCCATCCCAGAGTTTAGAGTTCTTACCGTAAAAGTAGCTCTAAGTAGCAGTATTACAGCCAACAGAACCCCAGAAGTATCTACGTCTTGGATCCGCCCCTGGCCAGAAGTTAAAGAAATATTAAAACAACTCAGAGGTCGGAACTAGAACGATGTGGCACATGCCTGGCAGTGGATAAGTTTGGGCCCTATGATGTCATCACTTGCTCTGAGTGTGTGTATGGCAGTGGAAAATATTTTAACCTACTGGCCTATACTTATCCATATGCTACATACGTACTACCTTATTCCCACTTACATGTTACATCACGCCGCTGCAGAATGTCTGGCATCTAACGGTCTTCCGTATATTACATACGCCAGCTATATGTTACATACGTTCATCTGTATGTGAGATGCTTACTGCTTATATACAGTTCTTTCTTTAATACGGAAAGTACGTATAGATGCAACACTTACTCAGAAAGCATTATACCTAGGTAAAACATATGGTTTTAGTCTTACGTTTTTTGCAGGATGTTACATATACTTTTACATTAAGTCCAAAAACTACAGGATTTACGCATGTAACCTACGTTTTTATGTACGCTACATATGTATTGGTAACCATACATCCATACCTATTTCTCTCAACTTTTTTAACTGAACTCGATTCCGCTTGCTCTGAATGCCCGCTGCCATATGTTAAGAACCATGGACCGCGAATTAGTAATTTAAGACTTATAGAAACATTAGGAAATAGAGAAATTACAAGCTGGGAGATAGAATGGTAGTCGGTGTGAAAGAGTCTTGTTCTGACCGCCTCTCCTTTCATTTCTGCACTAAATTCCCATGTCACAGAAAATTCGAGAAAGCCAAAGCAAACATTTCAACCAAATAGTTTATCTTCGTTTCACACATTCTCTCTTGCTCTCGGTCTTGATCGTGCGCTCTCCCTTAAACTTTTCCACCACCACTATATAACTCCCCCTACCCAATTACCCCTTTTTACTGCTTTCCCTCCCTCCCTCCTCCTACCGCGACCCATCTACGTTAACTTTTCCCATCTTCGACCACTTTGAAGGAATTACGAACCTACTTGGATGTTCTTCTCTTTTTCGCTCATCCACCTTACTTCTCGATCGTAGCACCTTCAGCACTTACACATCAACCAAAAGAAAGTTTTTTTCATCGTTTTTTTTTTTTTTTTTTTTTTTTAGAAAACCTAACTTTCTTCCGATATCAAATAGTTTTATACTCCCACAAGGCGACCTGAGATGGTGTGGACCGTTACCTTCTTTTAAAGGGACACTCCGTAACTGAAACGACACCACCGAATTGGGAATTGACAGAAAGTCGTAAAGATCCTGGCCTCTTAAAAAGACATTCCTTTTCGTCCCCCCTCCTCCCCCCCAATTCATTTTATCTTCTTCCTCTATTTGGTTGGCTCTTATTCGATTCGTTTTCTTGTGTCTTTTAACACGCGTTTTAACCCCGTCTTTAGTGTTCGGTTTTCTATTTCTGCTCGTTTTAGCACTCTCTTCCCGTAACTTGGGATGAGTTTAGATATTTTCTTAACAGTCATAGAAAAGTCTCTCGTACATACATAATAAAATATACACACACAGAAAGAGAGGGAGAGATATTTACACATGACGTCATTGAACATTAACGTACAGGTTAATAATTCTTTTAAAACAGTTCTGACCAGAACAAACTTTATTATATTAATAACTATACGTTTTTTGTTACAGTTTCAAGGACCTAACGTCCTCTTCATCAGATATAAATGAACATGCTAACTAACGGTTGAGGAAGATATAAGATTTGCTGTCATCTGTCTTTTCTAAATGTCTGATGAAGAGGACGTTAGGTCCTTGAAACTAACGAAAAACGTATAGTTAATAATATAATTCATTTTTTTCTGCTCAGAACTGTGTTTTAAATGTTATTGTGATTATCCAAAACCATGGAGTTTGGTTATTAATAATTCTTCCTAGGTACTCTAGCTGGAAGACCATTGCTCCTGTAAAGCGCTTTCAAGAAACCCTTTCAGCAAAGGTGACATAAACATAAAAGTAGGTGTTAATGGGCGTCGAATATCTGCAATCATGTTGGTTTCTTAATCAATTTGTTTACACGGAGAAGTATTATTATTTTTTTCTTTGAAACCAATCAAACAATGACATTTGAATGTTTTGATCTTGCTGACTTTTAATTCAACTGGGTGTGCGGTAAAAGAGGAGTGAAGAGTCACAGTAGCTGATTGTTGCTGGTGTTGTGAAGCGGGACGATCTGAAGCATTAGGCTGAAGTTTGTGAGGCGACACCTATTAGGTGTTCGAATCCGTCTGAAGAGCATGAGCATCTGTAACTGTCCTCGATGTTTCTATGTTCATGTTACTGTCAAGTACCGTAGTAATCGTGCTTGTAAGAAAGAGACAATATGAGCTTTTTAAAAAAATGTTTTTAATTCGAAACAAGGTCTAAGGCATTAGAAGTTGCCGCTCTTGAGGGAAATCAAACCAGTAAAAAAATAGTAAAATTGGTTTTATTTGAAACTTAATCGAGCAATGTGAAAGATAATAGGCGACAACAACAATATAATAGGCGACAGTTCCCTAAGCTGCAGCTACTTTTCTCTCTTCTCTCACTTTTCCCTGCAATTAATTGTACAGAGTGAAGATATTTACAATCCAACTACAAATTCCAACAGAGTTTATCTTCCCCCTCTTCGTCCAAGAACCAACTTATTGTGACAAACGCAGTCAAATGAAAAATGTGTATCAAGGACTCTCCATCTGTAAGTAAGATAATAGATAAAAATATGCATGCACCAGAATGTTTAAAAAAGAAGGTCAGTGACACGTTAACACAAATAGGTAGAACTAACTTGCAAATATATTTCCAGAATTGTCGTAGCTTACGATGTAAAAGTGAAATATTTTACACTAATGTTTTATCTTCTAACTATGATATTATTATAGCTGTTGAAAGTTGGTTGTGTGAGGGTTACTATAATTCTGAATATTTTGATGACAGACACACGGTATTTCGTCAAGACAGGAACTTGAAACTATTTGGGACATCAAAGGGAGGGGGTGTAATAATAGCAATACATTCAGATTTCAATGTTCAGTTTGTTAATTCATATGATGCAGGACTTGAATGTATTCTAATCAAACTTATAAATAAATCATTAGTTGTGTATATTTGTGCTTTGTATATAGGGCCAGAATCGAAAATAAGCACTTACGAAAACTTCTATCAATTCATTGAAAGTAATTGCCCAGTGGGTAGCTCTATTCTCTGTATTGGGGACTTCAACCTCCCGGAAATTAGCAATTCTATGTTTGACTTCACTCATTCCTCAACTAAATGTAAAAGCCTCCTCAATTTCCTGTCACTCTATAATTTAACTATGTATAATAATATACAAAATACCAATAACCGTACATTGGACCTAGTACTCTCGAATGCATGCGAAATTGAAGTAAACCGTGAAAATTCACCATTGGTACCTATAGACAATCACCATCCCCCCTTAATTATAGCGCTTTCAGTTAAACGTTTTCCGAAACAAAAAGTAAACAATAGATCATCTGGTTTTAATTTCAGAAAAGCCGATTATCATAAATTGTATTTAGAACTTTCAAAAGTTAATTGGAATTGCCTTTCATATTCAAATGACGTAAATAAAGCTGTAGAAACTTTTTATCAATTAATTGATGACGTATTTAAACAATGCATTCCAACTAAAAAGAATCCCAGTAATAAAATCTTTCCTGTCTGGTTTGATTTAGAAATAATTCGAAAAATCAAACAAAAATCGTACTATCACAAAAAGTGGAAGAACACAATAGACAATAATACATATTACCGTGATAAATTCTGTAGTTTAAGGACGGAGGTAAAGACAAAAATTGCGAAAGCATACAAAGAATTCGTAACTAACTCCGAGAATTGCATAGCAGATGATCCAACAAACTTTTGGAATTTTATCAAAAATAAAACAAGGCATTTGACTAATGGCCCCCTTATGTATAATGGTGAAAGTCTACAGTGTAACAGGGATATTGCGGAGGCTTTTGCACATTATTTTAAGTCTGTTTACAATCATGAACCTGTGAGTTATAACACTGATGCTCTAATGTCACATGAACCTAGAAGTATATTACTCGATATTTTCCAAATCACTGAAATAACAATATCAGAAATAGAACATGCCATTAAAAGGTTGAAATCTAGAACAGCGTGTGGCCCTGATGGTATCCCACCTTACATAATAAAGGGAACTATTGATATCATAAAACATCCTATACATATACTATTAAACATGTCCGTAAAATATAATGTTTTTCCAGACCGATGGAAAGAAAGCTTGATATGTCCTATTCCAAAAACTAGCAATGCTAAAAATATAGAAAGCTTTAGACCAATTGCAATTCTATCCCCATTTGCAAAAATTTATGAATATATAATACACAATCGTTTACTTAATCATGTTAGATCCAGTATCTCTGTATACCAACACGGATTTCTCAAAAATAGATCCACTTCAACTAACTTGACAATTATAACAAACTTTATAGCTTCAGAACTAGACAAAGGTGGGCAGGTGGATGTAATCTATACAGACTTTCAGAAAGCGTTCGATTCAGTTAACCACGACATTTTGCTTGAAAAACTAGCTCTTATGAATCTTTCTAAGCAAGCATTAGTACTGTTCACATCATACTTACGTGATCGCAAACAATCTGTAGCTTACAAAGGTCATATCTCCAACAATTTTAATGCTACATCGGGAGTACCGCAAGGATCAAACCTTGGACCTTTATTATTCCTCATCACTATCAATGACATAACTAAGCACATCAAGAAATCGCATACTTTACTCTTTGCAGATGACTTAAAATTATATGCTCAAATTAAATCACTTGAAGACTGTAAAAACCTCCAGGAAGACTTGGAAAATGTAAAACACTGGTGCCACGTGAATAAATTTAGCCTAAACATAACTAAATGTAAAGCTATTACATTTACTAGAAAAGGAAAATACATAAATTATGATTATACTATTGACGGTATAAATCTTTGTAGGCCGGAAACTGTTAAAGACCTTGGTGTTACCTTCGACCCAAAACTGACTTTCGCAAATCACATTGAAACTATTGCAAACAATGCTTATAAGAGTCTTGGATTTGTTTGTCGTGTAAGTAGAGACTTCCGTAGCCACATGACAATTTTAAAACTATATTATTCGTATATAAGATCCCAACTGGAATACGCTTCTGTTATTTGGACTCCTCATAATGGAAAATATATCCAGATGATTGAAAGAGTGCAGTGTAAGTTTTTGAGATTACTAATGTATAAAAAAACTGGAATGTACCCAGCATACATATCATACCCAGAACTAACAAACAATTTCAATATACCGACATTAGAGCAACGTAGGTATGTTAATGATTTAGTTTTTCTACATAAAGTAATAAATAATAAAATTGATTGCATAGAACTAAGTTCTAATATATTTCTGCATGTTCCGACGTCTAGAAAGAGGTTAAGCAATAGTAGTACCATGTACTGTAAGAAAGCATGCACTGACATCCTGTATAAATCCCCTTTATGGAGAATGAGCTCTCACTACAATAATATTGAAGAAAAGTGTGAAATGATAGACATATTCAATATGTCTGAAAAAATGTTTAGGAACACAATTTGTAGTATGATGAGCTGAGTTAATTAATGAAACAATAAAAATTTCTGCATGTTTTTCTTCTGTAAAAATAATGATATTTTACCATATATGTAAACAAACACTGTAAATGGGCAGGACGCCTGTTGTGTTGTTGTTACAATAAATAAATAAATAAATAAAAGAAAACTCAAGACGACGTCTTATAAAAAATGCTTTACGGGAGAACAATATGCAATTATTCTCGTTTTATTTAAATCAGTGATACAATACACCTTCAATAGTCTTCGTACGTTTAGCAATATTTATTTACATGACTGTATTTGCCAAAATTACGTTTATCAGTTTAATCTGATGAAAACTTAGCCGATTTTTCTCTTTGCATCGTGCGTAATTGTCAGGGCCGGATTTACGTATTTCCAAGCCCTAGACGAAAGCACAATTCTGTGGCCCTAGCCTCTCAAAAAGATTACTTATAATTCTTGTTAATTTGTCTTGCTGGAGAAAAAGACATTCATGTTCCTTGTGCTTGTAGATGTAAACAATCAAAGCCATCTTATGTTTGTTTGCCTTTTTGGTATTGAAGAGTGCCCCAGTGTTCACCAGATGCAATGGAGAAAGTAGCATTGCAAATTTTGTAGACAACTTCATAGTTCAACTTAGTTGCTTTCAGAAACGTGTGCTTCTTTTTCAAACTGGAAGGAAATGCACTTCAGTTTAGGCATTTTTGTTGATACAAGATCGGAACACTTCACTTGTAATGTATTATCAACGACAGCTCACCGCGTGCTCTTTATCAAAGATTACAGATCTCCTTGACTGCTGACGGACAACTGCAACTCTGTGCTGCGAGTCTATTGGTTTGCTCGCTATCAAATCGAGGAGAGTGGTCTGATAACTCTCTCGAAGATGTTAAATGTTACAGCTTATTTTTTCTATTGTTCATTCACTAATTATAGGATCTTCCCAGCCAATGTCAGAGTTTTTGATTTTTTTAATTTTTCGAATAAGCTGTCATTGATAGCAGAAATGGGACAGGATTAAAATACGGGACATTTGCTGCCTCTCCCGACTAAATTTATGGGCCCTAACAGCACAATATGTGCTAGGCATGTACCATTTAGGTGTCCCAGCTACTTTTTAGGTACCCGACACTTGGCACATGTGGATCTCATGTGCTTAGTATGTACGTCAGCTACCTAAAGTTTTAAGTACTTGTTACACCTAGTTGATATTTGCGACTATGTACCACAAATGTAGCACTTATACACCTGGCTCAGTTTCGCACTGTGACAGTCATTTGTTTTCTGTCGTCACTTTTTACATATGTCTTTCATGTTCTAGGTACGACCTTTAGGTGCATACTTTTTCAGAAACTTATGACACATAATTGATATCTGCAGCTACGCACGAATGACAGTCAGCTATTTGCATTTGCTCATGCGCAGTTACATGCAACGGTTTCTCGCGCTTTCTGCTCCATTCCCCGAATGCAGTAGTTATGTAGACTCATGTCCAAAATTATTGTCGCATGCCTATAAATATGTTGTTGTAGGAATATAATTTGGTAACGAATTCACCGGATATTTCTTATAATGTTAGTATGTGTAATAATCGGGAAAGATATGTATGTGGCAAATTTCATGTCAAAAGAGCAAGAAATAACAATAAAACGTCCATTTAGCAACATTTTGTTTTACTCATTCTAATTTTCGTATTTATAATTCTTTTCCTTTGAAACTTACCACAAATATAAATTTCCCGATTATATACATAGTATCAGTATTAAAAGTACCCTGCAAAATCATTATCAAATTATATTCTTACAAGAAGACAATTATAGATATGCGACAATCATTTTGGACATGGGTGTACGTATACAGTATGTTAACTGGTCTATTTATTTTTTGAATATTGTTAGGTAGTATAATTTGTTGATGAGATGTGATGGGGAAAATTTTATTTGGGGCCGTTCAAGACACTGTGAATGGACTTTGTGCCGTTGTTTCTCTGTTTTGTTTTTGCAGTGTCAATTTAAACTACTCTTGCACTCAGGTACGCAATTTCTACACTCATCTCAAAGGCCGAAACCCTTCCCTTACATAAGCAGTACTCTTAGTGAAATTGCTACTTTTGAGTACGTTCTTATTCTTTATCCCAAACATACGTAAATAATTAACTGATCACATATGCATGAAAGATTCATCCTAATTTTTATTCATCATGTCATCTCTAAGTTATGTCATCTCTTTCTTCTAAATTGATCTACCAAATTTGATGCATTTGTTACTTCTAGTACACAATTGCTTCGAAAAAAGAAGGGTACGATACAGCTGCTTATTTAAGATTGTACGATATACAGGGGTACATTTGACAAGTGTCAGATATATTCCTTTCAGGTACTTGTACATACGGTACATGCCAGGCACATGCTTATCATGTGCTAAACAGCCCAAACAATGCTTTGTACATGACTGGGATGCACCTAAAGTGCTGTGAACGATATTTGCTTCTGCTAAGAACATACCCAGAACATACTAGACATGTTCCCCAGGTACATGTCAGCCATGCCTAGGGGCGGACATAGACTGTGACTATCACTTTCCATCCATATTATTTCTCTGTCATAGGTTCATAAGGCACATACTAGGCACATTCTCATGTACCTGAAATAACATGATAGGCATATACCTGCTATGTAATTGTGCTGTTAGGAGAGGCGCGGGACACTCGGGCCCAAAATCGGGACTGTTCAGTTTTTTATCGAACGTAGTTTTTATGAATGAAAGTCATTTGAATACATGAGTCATATCAAATCACTAAAATCCTCGGCTTAAGTTTAGAGTTGCCCCTCCAGTCTGAAGGTACCCTTGGACTTTGCAACATACAAAAAACAGTGCTTAAAGTATTACAAATTTTCATTTCACTTATTTTCAGTACTCCGTGTGCTTCACAAAATTTAAAAGGTTTTCTTCATTATTTTTACATGGTTACTTTTTTTTAATATAACAATCCGAATTAAACAAACCGTAGTAGACAATCTAAAAATCTATTTCCACGGTCCGGAAAACGGTTAAAAAAATGTGTCTATGATGATTAAAACGGAACGCTCCTATATATATATATTCAATTTATAATACTCATCTATGAAATCGCTTACCGTTTTTCTTTCTGTATTTAATACCTACAACAATAGCCATTTCACTCTTAGTTATACATAAGAGGTAAACATGTGCACGTTCTGAATGAAACAAACCAGATGTGTTTGTGTCCTTACTGGTAGAGAAATCACTAATAAATCTATGCATAACACCGGCCTCTGTTTTTCATTCAATTCTCATCAACCAATTTCTTTCCTTTATCATCATGGCACCTTTAAAACATTCTTCCTTTTCAAAGTCTTTCAACAGACGTAACTGACAGTCAAACTGGTTCTCAATGTTAACCTCCAAGCAAATTATTCTGGTCATAATATGTATTTTCACTTTTCTATTATCAACTCTGGCCTTACTAACATGGATTCTATTAGTAATTCATTCTTTCTCACGCACTTTGTTCGAACAACACTTAGAGAATAGCCAACTATACATGCCTTGTTACTTAATGAAACTCACTTTACAGCTAAACGCTGTAGCCAGTGGCGTATTTAGGGGGGGGCTTCCGGGCTTAAGCACCCCCCGAAATCTTACTTACTATAGTAAAGTAGGCCTATGTTTAGCAGAAGGGGTCCAGCTCTTTTCTCTAAAAAATGTTACAATTTTTGTAATTTCTGTTCACATTCGGTTAGTTTAGAGTACCTTAGGTTAGTTTAGGCTAGCTCACGTTAGTTTAGTTTAGTTTATGTTAGGTTAGTCTATGTTAAATTAGTGTAGAGGTCCCGTATAATTTTTCAAAAAACGATAAAATTTCGCTTATTTCTACTAATATTACGTAAGTTTAGGTTATTTAAGGTTAGCTTAAGTTAGTTTATGGTAGGTTAGGTTAAATTTGGTTACATTATGTTACTTCGAAGTACTTGCATCATCCATTTCTCCTGTAAATTTTGTGTGTTTTACGTGCTTCTGGACCCCTTGTACTAAACATACTCCGTAAAGTATATTAAATATCTTGCAGAATTTTCACATTTTCAGGCAAAGCCCCCCCCCCCCCCGAAAGTTAGCATAGCCCCTCCAGAAACAAAATCGTAAATACGCCACTGGCTGTAGCTAACAATCATTTAGGCTACTTCAACATGACAGATCATACCAGCTCGTAGAGTAAATGTTGGAGTAGCTATTGGTTTCCCTTGAAGCTTATCGTGTCAAACGTGTGAATTAATAATGTCATTAGAATATAAAGGCTGTGATAGTGTTTTAGAGTCTAAAACCTTTTCCTGCTATTTTCTTGATGGTGATGTTGAGACAGGTCACTTTAGTAATGTCATGAATATGTGTAGGTATGCAGAAGGAACAGAGGAAATCACGCTAGAGTTACCAGACGGAATTAAGGAAATTATAACGAGTAGGGTGAAATATGAATATCACATTTAAAGTTGTCGAACTGATATTCCCCGATCAAAAGAACACACACTTCGACAGATCAGATCTGACGTAATCTTTGGATTTTCTGTGGGAGGGGTATATCTCAGCCCATTTCTTAAATTTAGGAATTGACAAAATAATAATAATAATAATAATAATAATAATAATAATAATAATAATAATAATAATAATAATAATAATAATAATAATAATAATAATAAATAAATAAATCTAGATGTTTCCTAGGGTTTGAATATATAGCTCGGTAAATTTGGCTGGTTAATCTTGTATCCTTCTATCATAAATAAAATGACAAAACTGTACATAAATAACGCTTTACATTTTGGCTGCAAAATCGAATTAGCATGTTGGCGTGGAAGACCCAGGTTCGATTTCCGGCGGGAGGTCATGTTCGAATTGCACGTTAGTCAGTATGTCCCGTCTCATATAGCCTCGATGCTAAAAAGGGACGTTAAACATAATTTCAAATCTTCAACTCGAATTAGTAGTTGCTAATTCAACTCGAATTAGAATTCAACTCGAAGGCTGGATTTTGAATGTAGTGTTCCAAAGTCCACCAAGATGAAATTTTATTGCAAAGTATCGCAATATGGATAAGTACATTAGTTCCTTCTCTTAAATTGGAATATTTACCATGTATACCAAATTGAAATTTTGGGGGGGCCCACCCTTTTGGACATTGTTGACTAAAGTTTGTAATTGGTCTCTAGGGTTAAGATCATGAAATTTGTATGATCCATGTTGTTTTCTTATGGGCAAAAAATTGCCAAAATTCAAATTTTGGAGCTTTCTGACCTAATTTGTCTTCTAAGCTTTGTGGATTTATTGTAACATATGATTATATAAACGAATTACTGGGTCTGACTTTGTCTGAGCTTGGGATACTTCTCAAATTTCGGGGATGAAATTAAATTTAGGAATTGCCAAAGATAATTGGTAATGAGTTTGGGTAAAATTGGATGGTTCATGTTGATCGCTGGCATGTTTACAACATTACGAAAATTAAAATTTTGGGAATTTTGACCGCATCTAAGATGAGAGACTTTATTATATCATATGAACGTATAGATGAGTATAGGACAGTCAAAGACTATTGGTGGAAAATTGTCTTCCGGGAAATATGATTGGTTGATCACTACCTCAAACCCCAAATTTTGGGCTTGAAATCCGATAAGTAATAATCATTGTAACCAATTGGTATACATTAGCAATTTCACACTTTGAAACTTAAAGTTGTTGCTATGACTCATAGGCTAAAGTCATTGGCGTAAAAATTTAGAACTCGGAACCTGATATTTAACTATTAAATCCGACTGATATACAACCATAACAATTTCACACTTTTGAACTTTAGTTACAACTGATAATCTAAGGTCATTGGTGGAAAGCTTTTTTATGCGCTCTAATTGGCTGATTACTTTTAAATCACTGTTTAAATATTTCAAAAATTTTTGGAAAGAATTAGTTTAAAAGTTTAATTTAAATTTCTTCCGTCACTTTTTCTTTAAATTTTAGTTCAACTCTAGTATTATACTTACGACTCATAATATAATATTATTGGTGCAATCTGATTGGTTAATCACTTTCAAATGATTTCTTAAGTTTTTAAACAAGTTTTTGAAAAGTTTTGTATAAAATATAGTTTGAAAATTAGGATTGTAGCTAAGACTCATAGTCTGTCATTGGTGGAAAATTTAAGACTTGAAACCACACATGATATTATTAAAACCGACTAATATAGTATAATAGGAGCAATTTCACACTTTGCACTTTAGTCACAATTCGTAGTCTAAGTAATTAGTAGAAACCACTTTTTATGAAATCTGATTGGTTGATCATCTAAAAATGTTACTTTTCAAACTTTCCGTTGATTTTAAATACGTTTTGTTTCATTTTTTTATAATTGTTTCAAATTTTTAGTTTCAAAATTTGTTATCTTAGGTATAATATTTACTACACATAGTCTAAAGTCATTAGACATTTTGATATTTAACCACAACGCATAGCCTAAGGTCGTTAATTGAAACCAATTTTCGTTGTAATTGGAATGGTTGAGAATTTTCAAAAGATTTTTGATATTTTTATTACAATATTTGGTCACTCTTTTTAAATCTTTTGTCAGAACATATTTGTTTAGTATTTTCAGGTTTGAAAATTTTGAACTTATTTGAAGTATTTAAAACTTTTTAATTAAATTTTTAGTTTTAAAATTACTTTCTTTAATTGTTTTGGAAACTTTAATGGTTTTGGAAAATTTAATATTATTACTTTTAAATTTTAATTCATTTTTTTATGTCTGTGAAACCTTTTGTTTAAAGGTTTTAAGCACTGGATCTAAATTTTGATTCAACATCTTTGTATAAAATTTTTCATGTTTTTCAAATTTTTCAAAAGTTTTTAAAAAATTAATTAAATGTTTTAGTTTGAAAATTGTTTGCATTTGTTGATTTCTTTAAAATTTTATTTAGAAATATTACTTTGAAATTGCTATAACTGTTTTCATTACCTAAAAATTTATAGCTCACCGAAAATTTTTCCAAGCCAAAGAAAGGAATCATAACAGTTTACAACAAAGATGGTAGGTCAAATGTATCCCTCCCTAAATTTGACAAGAGTATTTCAAGATACTTATGTCCAATGAAACGGAATCTCCCAAACTTGAATTTTTTACATTATTTTACCCACAATAGGAAACAACATGGACCATCTAAATTTACAATAGTATATATATATACAGAGTTTTCATAAAGTCTGGACGGATTTAATTTGCTTATAATTTTCATAAAAATGCTCATAATGAAATCAAATAAAGTGCAAACGGTAGCGGAAGGATTAAATTTTTAGTTGGCAACACTGTTAGATAAGCGCAACTCTGGACACGTTGAGAGAGGGAGAGGGAGGACAAGGGCCAGTTTCTTACCAAATTCTATCCATTGTTGTTTTCATTGTTGTTTCAATGTTGACTGTTAAGCTGTATTGGTGTGTGTGTCTTTTAAAGAAATAAATAAATGAAAAACTCCTCTGAGAAGTCTATTTTTTTTACCGTATCAAAGATGGCGTCGGTGAAAGAGAAAGCGCAATGTGTTCTGTGGTACGCAGAGCTAAAATCACCAATTCTGGTGTGTCGAAAGTTCACCAAAGAGTTTAAAAAGCAGGCACCGACTGAGAGTGCAATCCGAAAGTGGCATGCTAAGTTCTTGGAGACAGGAAGCGTCCTGGACCGTCCTCGAAGTGGGAGGCCGCCAACATCGCCTGCAACAGTGAGCAGGGTAAGGGAAAGCATCATCAACAGCCCACAGAAGTCGATTCCTAGACGGTCCATGGAACTCGGAATTCCTCAGACAACCGTGTTTAAGGTAGCCAAGAAGACGATCAAGGCCAAAGGTTACAAAATCAAGATAGTCCAGGATCTGCATGATGAAGATTTGGACATCCGGTTCAACTTCTGTGACGCCATGCTCAAGCAGTTGGAACATGGCGACGTTCTCCTTTCAGCCATCATGTTCTCAGATGAGGCAACCTTCCATGTCTCCGGGAAGGTTAACTGACACAACTGTCGCATTTGGGGCACGGAAAACCCAAAGGAATTTGAGACACATCAGAGAGATAGCCCTAAAGTGAACGTTTGGTGCGCTGTGTCCTATGATCATCTGATTGGACCGTTCTTTTTTGAAGAGGAGACCGTGAATGGAGATTCGTACCTGGATATGTTGCAGAAATACTTCATTCCGGAACTGGAGGCACGTGGAATCCAGAACGACATCGTGTTCCAACAGGACGGGGCACCCCCTCACTATGCAATCAAGGTGAGACAGTTCCTTGACGAGAAATTCCCTAACCGATGGATTGGCCGCGGTGGCCCGACCTCTTGGCCGCCAAGATCACCCGACCTTACCCCCTGCGACTTCTGGCTTTGGGGTCATGTGAAAACGGAAGTTTATGCAAAGAAGCCAAGTGGTTTGGAGAACTTAAAGGACAAAATCAGGGCGACTGTGGCTGGCATTTCGGATCAAACGCGGCGGAACGCTGTGAGTGGATTCCAGCGCCGCCTACGCGAATGTGTGGACGTAAATGGCATCCAGTTGGAGGTGTGGCGGTGATTGAACTGAGCTGGTGCAGATTACAGGTAAAAATTTAATCCTTCCGCTACCGTTTGCACTTTATTTGATTTCAATATGAGCATTTTTATGTAAATTATAAGCGAATTAAATCCGTCCAGACTTTATGAAAACCCTATATATATATATATATATATATATATATATATATATATATATATATATATATATATATATATATATATATATATATATAACTTAGTCCTAGACACTATTTGCCAATTTTTAGTATTGACCGTTTCCAGAATTTGAAGGGTGGTCCCCTCCTAAAATTTCAATTTGGTGTATCATGGTAAACATGTCCCATTCAATTCATCCATATGATCATATCTTACAACGAAACATGTTTAGAGAACTTTGAGACGCTACATTCAAAATTCCGCGTCATGCTAATTTAAATTCGCGCCAAAATATAAAGTGTTACTAACATATGCTTTTGGCATATTTATTCAAAGAAAAATATAAGATGAATTAACCAAATTTACAGAAATATATTCAAGTCGTAGACAACATTTATGAGAGTAACAATTTCTATGTTGCATAAAAGAGAATAGACCCATGTACTCAACCATACAATCATATAATGTGGTAACAGCTTATCAAATATAAATTAGATCAATAACCGATCACTTGGTAACCACATGGTAATATGAATATCTCGGCTATTTTTAATTCGTAGAAAAGGATAAGCATTAACATCCAAATATCATCGAGTTATAGAGATCATTTACCAAATTTTGATTTTTCAAAAACTCTCAAATTTAAAAATTGGGCCAACACACCCCTCCCAAATTTTAAGAAGAGAACATCAGTGTACTCTTGTTCTCACATAATCACATAATGTGATAGAGTCTCGTCAAAGACCATAAATTAGGTCAATATTCGGTCACATGGGAAGCATGTGGTAATACTAAGTTGGCAATTTTTTTACCCGTGGAAGGCGATAAGCCAAACCACCAAAATTTACAGAGTTGTACATTCAAGTGCTAGATAATATTTACTAAATTTTGTTTTTGAGAACTCACAAATTTAAGGAGTGGTCCTATGTAGCCCTCGCAAATTTTGAGTAGGGAGAATCAATATAGGACCAGAATGTGATTAACGTTCATGAAAGATAATTTAGGTCTAAATCTACCGAAATTTACAGTTTTTGCTATTTTTTACTTATAAAAGGAAACGAGATGGACCCCAAACTAATAAAGGTACGTATAATCCTACATTACCTATAAAATTTTTAAATTTGGCAATTTCCAAAATGTAAACGACGTTTTACTATATGAAGTTCCCAAAATTTAAGGTGTAAGCCAAGGTGCCCATGTCAAAATCAAGAAGACATTAACCCCTATGATGTCATACCACGTAATCATGTCATGAGTGACGTCCCTCAGACAATCAGAGCCGAGTGGGCCATAACAAGGTTCATGTTGCAGTGGGGCTTTGAAGTTTTTCTTAAAGAATATGCAAACTTTTCGATTATTATTATTATCATTAACAGATGCCCCCTCCAGTCTAAATTAAATTCAAACATATGTTTTAAGAAATAAGTTTTTGTCTAATTTACATCATATGCACTAGCACTTTTCGATATTTTTGCAGTCTTAAATAACAAAAATCTAGTGTTTCTTTTAAAAATTCATCAGAAACTTTTTCTTGTAATTGTACAGCTTGTAGCAAGTTCAGGAGAAAGTTTTAAGAAATTATGAAGATATCTGATTTCCAGTGAATAGTTATATGGATGGAAACCTATTCTTTTGTATTGAAGTTGCTGATCACTTTTGTAAATATGTCCAATATAAATTATCATAGAGGATATTTCTTTTACAAAAATCGTTAGGAGTTAAATGCTCTGTTTATCTTTGACTAAATTTAACTCCATCTGCGGGAGCAGTGATGCTAGTTTGAGGGAAATTTCAAGCGGCATAGGGAGATTAAGCAAAGATTTTTCTTAAGGAAGGGAAAAGGGAAATTGAGATTAAATGTAGGGAAATTTAGCTTTTCAACAAATGTTACGTTCCAAGCACTGTGGCATTCTTTCCAGAATCCCACACAAACCTTCCGCAGCCTGGCTTGAGGATGTCACAATACAATATAACATTAAAGTAATAACAGAAGATCAAAAGCACAAATGTATGTTGTGGAGATATGAGCACAGTATAATAATCCATAGATACGCAATAATGCTCTTTAAACTATGATTATATATAGTGAACGAAAATTAGGGAAATTTTATCTTGAAAAGGGAATTTTTAGCATTCCTGAGGGAAATTTTAACTTTAGGACCTAGCATCACTGTGTGGGAGATGATCGAAATGTTCTAAGGCAAATGTATACTATGTTTTATCAACAATGAAAAATTTTACGTAATACATAAGAAAAAAGTAGAAAGGGGAGAGTTGCGTAAGTTGGGACACTTTGGGAATTCATATTTATTTTACAGATGCTAATACAAAATATGAAAGACAAATGTGCTCATTGGATACATTGGACATTGTACTCAAAGACATAGATATTTTTGTACCAACGAAATATGTGCAAAACTATAGTTTGAAACAAAGTCTGTAAATGTCATCTCTTGTGAAGCAGTTCGTATAAGTTGGGACAGAACGTATTTTAAAATGAAACATACTGTTTACTTCATGTCGTCGCACTGTACACAAAAGTAAACATCCCCAGTTGAATCAAAACATTATAAGTGTGAACAACCTTCACGCTGCAAGCACTGAATCCATTCTCCTGTTGAAGTGCTGTACGGTCTACATACTGAACAATACCATTCGCCACACACTCCCCCCCCCCCCCGGAAACTATATTATTTTCATTTTTCTTTACAAATTCAAACTGGGACATTCGGCATAGCAATCAGAAAAAAACTGCGTTTGAGGTTCGAATGACGAATGAACGCGCCATTTGCCGTGGTTTATTAGATTTCGTTACGGTGACACAGCGTTGTAAAATTGCCACACGGGTACCAAACAATTTCATGTTTCGATTAACATCTCAGGAACACCGTGGAAGTAAACCTTCAAAATGTTCGTGCCTATAGAGACGTCGTAGGTATACACCGTACCGCAGCCTTTCTGCTGCTGCGTACAACCAGTGACGAAAATGGTTGTAATCATTAGTCCCACATGAGTTGACATCGGCCAAAGAGAATTGCCCTCTGCAGGTATGCAGTTCCGGAAATGCCTTACCCCTGGAAGCTGTATTAGGTGTCATTTGTTGGATGTAAGTGGTTGATCGGAAGTGACTAATAGCCGTTCTAGAGTCTGGAAATAAACGGAAATTTGCTGTATTGGATTGCTATTTTTTATTATCTTAAATAGATGTGATAAAGCCATTGCAAACGGTAAGCACAGTGGTTAGATCTTCGTAACAGTCAACGGTGGTTCTCAAAACCCACAGAAGGTATTGTTGATGGCATGGTGATCTATGGTGAGGCACGGATATTCCACTGTATTCTCCTGACATCTCTCCCACCAACTACAATATCTTTCCTGCATCTAGAGAACTTCTAGGGAAAGACTTTCCCTGGTGGTTGAGTGGTGCAACATGCAGTTGAGGACGTTGTAGATTGCAAACTTCTTTCGCCACGGAATCCAATCGCTGGATGACCGATAGCGAAAAATGTAGTTACAGATGGTGACTACCTTGATTAACCATGTATTGTAATTTTATTTTTTCCTTTTGTAATTGACGCATTTGGTTGGGCATTTCGTTTGCATCAACCAATAAATCAGTGGGTTAAACATTAAAAATAGGTACGGACAGTGGCGTAAATCTGTCTACAACGTTGGGGCGGAGGGGGAGGTACGGATAAGACAGTTCCCATAATATTTTTAGAGCGATGTTCAAAATATTTATGAAGTTGAAAACAATGCTCAGGAGGAGCAGGGGAGCAGAGTTGTCTTCAGCATTATTCTGGGAGGGCATCAATTTCATCTCACTTTCTTTTTTGGCAATCGGACACAAATCATCACACTTCTATCCAAAAGCACATTTTCAAATCGGATTATTGGGGCACAGTCCCCCAGTTCCAAGATTGGAGGGGGCATGTCTCCCTCAACCCCTCCAGGATTTGCGACAGTGGGAACAGAACACCGTTAAATCATAATAGCTCGTTTCAAGAACGCAGCTTTTTCTCCACCAGTATGTTGCGTCCTTCACTGGAATAATATGACTCGTAGTGAAAAAGATGTAGGTTCCAGAATAGCGCAGGCCAAACAAGCATGCAATGGGAAAAGAGGACTGCTAACATAAAGAAATGTGTCATTGGACGCTCGGAAACGATTTATTAAGATTCTGGTGCGGAGCGTGGTTCTTTATGGATCAGAAACGTGGGCATTGAGAAAAGCTGAAATATCCAAGTTAGAAGCATTTGAAATGTGGTGTTGACACAGAATGCGGTGCACATTATGGACCGAAAGGAAAAGGAATGAAGACGTACTAAAGGAAGCTAATGAAGGATGACAGTTCATGAAGATTATAGGAGAAAGAAGAAACAGCTTGCTTGGCCATCTTATTCGGTACTCCGATTGGATCACCGTGCTGATAGAGGCAGAAGGAAAATCAGGAAAAGGAAGACCAAGGATATAATATCTAGATGCAGTTACGAAGAAGAGACCTTATCAAAGTATAAAACAGCTCTCTCAAGGGGAGAAAAGTATTAAGATTTCCATGTTGCCCACCAAGCTATGGTTGAGGGAACAAGAAGATTTACAATAAGAGGAAAGTTGGACGTTTTTCTTTAACTATTAGGATTCTTTATTCACTGGTGTTGAGTTTAACATTCCTTTGAAATCGAGGCTAAACAGAAAGTGAAACTATAATGTGGAATCCGATCACATTAGCTCCCACCGCTATTCGAACCCAGATATCCCAATCTAAAGAGTGACGTAATGTGGTTAGTCATATTTTAAAAGTAACTTAAGAATTGTCTTATACTATACCCACGTAAATGAGCATCTTAGTGTAATATAACTGAAATACACTGTATTATGTCCGAAGAAGCCTAAAATGTGTGTGTGGGCGCGGTGTTCGTCTGCTAAAAGACAGTAGTGAGAGATTATGGTAAATAGAGTTTTGCAGCTTCTATGAAACACTCAGCTGCACATGATAAAGCTCTTTGAAAGTTGCCCAAGCTTCAACTACGAAGAACAAAAGAGCGTCGCGGGGGAAACCATACTGTGTGCTATGGTGCGAATCTTTCCGTAGCAAAAGGAAGTAGCTCTCGAGAAGTAAACCAGCCAGCCAGTGAGTCTATTCTCACTAAAGGAAAAAAAAAAGAAAAGAAAAAAAACGAAGAAGAGGGAAAAATGGTGGTTGTTAGTTGTTGAAACGATGGTACTTCCTTTTGTTTGTTATTAATTTCACTGCTTATGAATTGTTTTACTCAAATGCTACAGAAAAAGCGAATAAACAAACAGATGTTAAACTGTTTTGCAAAATAAACAGGAGAACGTTTACTTTGTACACATATTTACTTTCTAAATCATAAATAGTATATTTATATGATCAAACGCAGTACTAATGATTTTGTTTATATTGAACAAATATAAATACACTTTTCCTTAAATATGAGTGAAATCTTACTAAAGTAAATCACATTTAAGAATTAATAGTGTCATTGGCGTCAGCAGCAGAGTTGGCGTGGGTCATTGAAAACTTGACCCACTGACCCACCAACCATCGTGACCCACCACCCACCGTGACCCACTCTGACCCACTCTGACCCACCATGACCCACCACCCACCATGAAGCACTCTCATCCACTGTGACCTACTCTGGCTCACCAAAATCCATCGTCATCAATCTGACACATGATCCACAGCCTCTTCTCTACTGACTAAAGAGTTTACACTTGTAATAAAACAAGACTGTGAAATTGTCACTAATCGGAGTTTGAATTTCTACGGTCAATCGCTCAAGCACCACTCTGTTACAATAACAGTGGATCTGACCCTTACGATATAAAATGGTAAAGTGTTTGTCAATGAGGAAATTGAAGGGCTTCGAGGTGGGGGGAAATTAGTGAGTGTCTAAAATATACTTATACTAAGAGAGCATTCTTGCAAGTGTTAATTTCTCAACGCATTCCAATAGAAGTGTAATCACTAAAACACCTCGTTAAATTTAGGTTACAAATATGCATAATTGCCACTGGCGCAAATCCCGTGGGGTAAGGGGGACATGTCCGCTCCAAACTTGGAACTGGGGGGACTGCTCCCCCAATAATTCAATTTGAAATGTGTTTTTGGGGCAGAAATATGATGATTTGTGTCCGATTGCCACAAATGAAAGTGAGATTAAATTGATGTCCCTCCAGAATAAGCTTCAAATTTGCCCGCCTCCTAACGTTGAAGACTATTCTGTTCCCCTGACCCTCCACAGCTTATATATATATATATATATATGGGAACGGTCTTACTCGGCACCCCCCCACCTCCAATGTTGAAGACAGATTTACGCTGCTGATAATTGCAATTATTATGAATATTTATTCAAAGTAGTTTACCATTTAGTTTATAAAAAAGAAAGAAGACACTTCTTAAAAGTTCGGTACAAAGTTGAATAACACAAATAAGCCATTAGTAATACAAGTATATATTTTCCATAACTCGTAATTTGCCACCTTAAAACAAATCTGAAATCGGGTTTATTTCCTGTATTTTGAGCTTGTCTACCGGTGGGCCATTAACATTGCTGAACAACAAGTTAGACAATGTTTGAGCACTTAGTCTATTTCTAATATCAGTCATCTGTAAATTCATAAGGGGAAATCCCCGTTCGCACTCTGTCGTGGAAATTGATAATACTTCTACCCGATTTCTGCGACTCCTCATCGACAATCAACTTGTTAAACTTTGTCTGATAACCTTTCTCGGTCAATTTTGAAATACACAGCAAGAAGTATCACCTCTCTATCACCATACAACATCTTTTCCATATCGACCATGTCAGTTGGCGATGTCGTCTCATGGAAAACAGAAACTTCATCAACCACACCTTCCATAGGAAATCTGCATAAATTATCAATTAAAGCCTGATAAACTGATGATTTCTTATTTGTTTATAAATTTAATTTTTTGTAATTACACATGAAAGTTTTATGTCATTGCCAAGTTCCCTCCCTCCCTAGAAGGCAAAAGGGAACGAGGTTCCAGAGAAGTCTTCAGAGGTGCCTGGGATTTTCCCCCTTCTTCCCCTTCAATTACCACACTGCTGTTTGTCATTGGCCAAATTACAATGAATTTCAATTAAATGATCATAGTATAATTATATCCTTGTTGAATTATCGATACTTTTAAATGGAAAAAAGGATTAAATTTGAAAGTCCCAAATCAAGGTAAGTAGACCAACGTAAAGGAAAAAAAAGTAAAATTTTCCATATAATTATAAATACAATCCAAACTTAAAATTTCCGTGAAATTAAGCTTACAGTACAAATATTATGACTAATTTTCTCACAACTTTATGTGTTGATTGCCCTGCGCTCTAAGCGCTCCATATAATAAACATAAGCTTCAGCAATTATTATAGTAGAAAGCAATGGATATAGGAAGCGAAGCACTGTATTTTTTGTTTCTGATTTTTTTTTTCTTATCGATCGTTTTTGATCATTTCTACAAACTCACTACCAATTTTCCGTATATAGAAAGTGCCCCCTCCCATAAAGGAGAATTTTTAAAAATCTAGGACACATTCTGTTTATTTTCAATAAAGAGTTAATACACTGAATTTCAGCTACGTAAGTCTAACGGCTTGCGAGATACTAAATTTTTTTTCGCAAAAATTCGGATCCTCACTACCTCCTTAGGATATGTATTATAATGAAAGCAACATAACATTCCAGTTTGGATTAAGGCCTAACTATTTAATATATACCAAAAGTCATTTCATTTGACTTTGTAATTTGGTCGTGATGATCAGTCATACATAGTTACATTCAATGTTTTTATATAATAATTTATATATTGCAGTGATTCAAAAATGTATTTTTCCAGTAGTTCGCTCCTCTAAAAACTCACAAGCTGTGTATCTCGAAAGCCAAGTAGTAGTATAAGTCGTATTGCTATTATTACAATTACAAATATCAATATCCAAAAGTGCCTGAAGTTCTTTTTTCACTTAGATATAGCCTACTCACCTCAGGTAAGTAGACAGAATTAAATGGAAAAGGAAGGGAAATGAAGGTCTTGAAAGTAAAACGAAGACAAATTTACCAGTCTTCAGAAGATACTGTTTACAATGCAGCGAGCAGAGTGAGTTGGTAGGTCAGACTGAGTCGGTCGGTCGCAGTGGGTCATGGTGGGTGGTGGGTCAAAGTGGATCACATGCTGTTGACCCACGACCCACTCCATCTCTGGTCAGCAGCACATAAACTTTGGGGGGACAGACTACCGGGTGGACTACCACCGGAAAATAATTTTAAAAAATAGGCTTCATACGTTGCATTTTAAAGCATTTTTAACTTAAAAAGCTAATAAATACTTTTAAAATTTTGTGTTATTTTTACCTTTGATACATTTTTCGAAAATGTAGTAATAAAAAAACACATAGCTTACAATTTGTTTGTTTATTTAAACAGTAAAATTCAACCTTGTTTAAGAATTTTAGTTAAACTTAAATGATACAAAGTGTATATAATAAAAAACAAAATTATGATAAAAGGTAGTGTTAAGTGAATAATCAGGAACAATAAAGCTTTCACAATATGTTTCAAGTCTACAAGCCTACAACAAATGTAGATGAGGTTCAACAATGTATAGTTAAAAAATTAGTTCAATCTTTATTTTTAGCTAAACTAACTGACTTTACGGCTCGCTATCTAAGCAAAAACAGTTTGTTACTTTACAGTTGACTCCACCTTTACCTTCATAGGGCCAAGAACTGACTGCCTTTCTCACAATTAGAAACAAGTTTATTTGCTACCGTACTTTTTTTTCATATCCACTTTGTTTAACATTGTTTTGTAAACGTAGCAAACTGCTACATAGTTGAGTCTCTTTTACGTCATAGTTGACTTAAGATACCTGAAATATTCGTGGGGGTGGGGGGGAGAAAACCTTTTTACATATATTGAGGGACACGTACCCTATATCCCAGGAGCGTCATTTCAGATTTTGCTTGGGGGGCAAGACCCCTTGATGTAAGTAAAATTTCGCGTTTTTCACTGATTTACTACTATTCTGTTGATAAAATCTATATACATCTCAAACTCATTGGGGCAAATGCCCCTCCCTGTCCCCCCTAAATGACGCCCCTGCTATATCCCCGGTGGGATTGATAACCGTGATACTGTAATGGACCACATCTTGATAATACGTCCAGGGTTGCCATTCGTCCTGAAAAATCCGCGACCGTCACGGAATCGAGGTCTGTGTCCCGACGTTCCGAAAATGTTTCTCGCGACGCTTAAATGTCCCGGATTTCAGCAAAGAAGAAAGGAAGGGAATATTGTAGTTTTTTTTTTTTTTTTTTTTTTTTTTTTTTTACACAGGATTAAGTATATAATTATTCTCTTCAACTTCTGAGTATAGCAATTCAAAAGTTGAAAAAGAAAACTTGAATACATAAATGAACTTGAGTTTGAACAAAAAAAAAAAAAAAACTTTTATAAATAAAAACAGAACATATTGCCAATAAATTACCGTTAAAATAAACGACAAAAAAAAAAAAAAAACAGACAAAACATGTGAAAGGAAACATCATACATTGAATGAGCTAAAACAGACTCTGAAAGAAACGGAACATAACAGATCCTGAGAAATTAAAAAAAAAAAAAAAAAATGATTACCAGGGGGAGGGGATAAATCACCTGCTTACATTTGCTTAACTAGGGAGGAGAAGGTCTACCAAGATTACGAAATACTTGAACAACTCTATCTAATGGAAATAAGTAAATTAGTATATAACATTTTTTTTTTTTCATTTTAACCATGTCGGTCCTGGCGTCCCCTACAGGAGACATAAAATATGACGACATTATTATTGCTTTACAACTTTAAAATCCGACTGGCAACATTGAAAACTGTTCATAAGGGATGATTCGTCTATGATTATCCACTGTAAACAGTTTTCAATGTTGCCAGTCTGATTTTAAAGTTGTAAAACAATAATAATGTCGTCATATTTTATGTCCCCTGTGGGGGGACGCCGGGACCGACATGGTTAAGCATTTCAAAGATTTTCGTAATTTTGTAGCGACCCGGATGTTCATTTTTGAAGTATGGCAACCCTAAATACGTCTGAGGACAAACAGACAATATATTGTTTGAGGACAAACAGACTTATATTATACAAATTAGCTAGAATGAAAGGCATTAAAATATTTCTTTCGAATACAAAATACTAAATAAAGTAAAATAAGAATAAAACTCAGATATCAACATTCTCTCTAGCCAGCATAGTAAGATTAGTGGCTGAAAGGTGGAAAGCTGATTGGTCGACGAAAATATTTTGTTTTATATATATATTAAATTGGCGTGATTCAATAGTTCAACTGAATTATGTCACTTTTGAAGGAGGTAATAAGGAAGGTTGATACCTGATCAGTGTTTGTAGCTTTCCTTAAGAACATTTCCCTCGACTGACACAAAAATTTCCCTTTTCTTATCAAATTTTCCCCTAGTTCGTTTAGAGTCCAATTCCTATGATAGAAGTTATGTGATAAGATTCATTTAGCTATATTAAAAAAGTGCGAACCACATTTGTTTTATTCATTTGCTTTTTGCTTTTATTTTCTTTTTACTTTTCCCTTCATTTTTTAACAAAAAAATATACACAAATATAATCCAGCCAACAATGAGTGCTAATTATGCTACTTTGAACAAACACACACAAACTATTGCTATTATATTTTTTTTATTTCTAAAGAACAAAGAAAAATTCAAACATTTATATTGGCCAATCAGCCAGAGCGAAAATTTCCGCTGGATTTTCACTTATCAGAAAATTCCCTTTTTATTAAATTTACCTATGAAATTTTCTTGTATGAGGGAAATTTCCCTCAAACTACGAACACTGTCCTGATTATTCAAAGTATGTTCGTGAATAACAATCACGACTTTTCAACAAGTTTCATGGAACTAACAAACTAACCAACCAATCAAAAAAAAAAAAAAAAAAAAGAGAGAGAGAGAGAGAGATATTTCTGCCATGAAAAGACTATTAGTTAGCCTAACTTTGAAACGATGCTACATTTTCCTGTATTCTTTCCACGTATTACTTACATACAGATCGAAAATATAGATGTTTGCATGGACGGATCCAGGAGGGAATCGGGGCGATTCCCCACCCCAGAAGCGGAAACTTTCTTATTCTATGTATAAATAAAACCCATCCCAGAGTTTGGAGCTATTAAAAGTAGCTCTAAGTAGCAGTATTGAAACCCAACGCCCCCTTCCCCCGAGAAGGTCGTCCTGGATTCGCCCCTGGATGTTTGTACAATACTAAGCCACAAAAACTCTAAAATAGCGAATATACTGATACAATTTCAATGATTTTATTAAATTTTAAATGTTCCGGAATGAACAAAAGAGAATTTTATTGATATAGAAAGATGAAATTGTAGCCACACAAAGACATACTGCAGTGCCATCCATTGTTCGTTGTAGAAAGCTCATCGATTGACCAATGGAGAGAGAATTCCATTAGAGTAGCAACGAATAAGTGAACTAATCATGTTTTCCATTACACACCTAATTTTCGCCACGCTATTTGACAGGGAACATCTGCTCTTCTCAGGATTCGCTGTAGCGCTCAATTTGCCACTGGTATCAATGTGATAAGTCGATTTCTCCCCATTTTTAGAAAGAACCTGGCAGCCGTGTTTTTTAACACACCACGACGAAATCAAATCCAATTACAAAATCAATATATGATTATCACAATATCTACAATATTTATCGTCCATTTTGTAATTTGATTGAAAGTTCCTATTCTAAATGAGGCGTTATAATAGGCTATCTGTTTAAATGTTATTTATATTGTGTTTTCTTTCCAATTTTTCTGAACTTGGTTTCTGTTCATAACAGTTTTCTTTATTACTGGCTCAAACTTTAGCTTCATGTAAATCAACTCCTTTTATTTAAAGAATAAAGATTAATAGTATTGGATACCTTTCTCATCTTTAATTTTTGGATCAAAAGATCCAATATATTTGGGGCAAAAATATTCTTGTACTTCTTATATTTGAAGAACTACATACAGTGCAGCCAAACCCAAACTATCACTTAACTGAATATGTTGTCCTTATTCCGTAAAAATAAGAAAACTCGATATAGGGACCGTTCAAAACTTTTGTGGTCCCTAATTCGAAAAAACTCCAATATATTTTAATCAAAAAGTTTCTTGTACACTTTATATTTGAAGAACTACATATAGTATAGCCAAACCCAAAATATCGCTTAACTCAGTGTGATGTGCTTATTCCGTAAAGATTACGAAAAATCGATTTAGGGGCCGTTCAAAAAATTTGTGGTCCCTGTTCCAGAATCTGTAATATATGTCAATGAAAAATGTTCTTCTTTGCCTTATATCTGGAGAACGACATACAGTGTAGCCAAACCAAAACTATAGTATGTTGTGCTTGTTCCGTACAAAATACGAAAACTCGATTTAGGGTCCGTTCAAGAATTTTGTGGACCGTGACCCAAAATCTTATTATTGGCCAAGATCGCAATCTTTGGATACATTTTTTGATTATTCCTAAAATTCTTGGCCAAGTTCGCAATTTCGACCAAGATCCACATCACCTCGAAGATGTTAGTTCCTTCCTCATTATAGCTATTACAAAAGCCACGGAGAAACACATACTGACCACTAAGATCAACCCTGAAGAAGAACGATTAACTAAACCTACAATTGCTAAACTACATTTCAAACGATTTTTACATCAGCTGTATAAAAACAGTCAGATGTCAATGTCAAAGTACTATAAATCAACTACAACCAGAAATTTCACAGAACACCAAAGAAGCAAGAGAACAGATAAGAAACTATTTATGTACACAACTACAAATCCGAAAGAAGAATCCCTGGAATTTGTTCTTCGATACAAATACTCGTACATACCTTGTTCTCATTTTCAATTGCCTCACAAGTTTGATGGCAAGGAAGTACCTATCATCGAAGAAAAATAGCAACTTTTCCGTTCATTAAGGACAGACAAAATTGCACATTTTCCAGCACAAAACTGGAATCAACTGAAGCTCGAGTCAAGAACATCACCAAACATCATCTCTCGTCACCAAGATATAATAGATATTGAGGTTAATGACACTCATATAGAAAATAACAACTTACTTTAAATTGATAATACTGTACTCTGTACAAGAAATTAAGACTGCTCTTCGGAAGAAAAAAATGTACCGCTCCTAGACCTGATTCTTTACGAAACTCGCTGACCTCTACACTACAAGTCTGAAAACTGGATATATGCTCAGTGGTTGGAAACGTTGTTATAACATTTCCATACCAAAACCTTGAAAACCTGCAACTGACTCTATAAATTGAACCGCTTACTGCATAAAGCAAACATGTCCAACATTTACACATTTCCTTTTTTGTGATGATAATGGTTTGTAATAGGTCAATGCATCGTTCAACACCGAAATGACACTTGTCGGCTCAGTAAAAATGAGCATCGCAATGCCTTCAATTTTCCGTTTATTGCAGAAAGGAAACTTGTCCCGGACGAGTTTAATATCGGCAGTAAATGAGACTTTGTAGATTTTCCGTTAGAGGTCATTTCTTCATGCCCAATGATAGGGATGTCGGGATAATACGGAAGAAACTGAGAAAGGATTAAAAACTACAGAGTGGATGACGTTGTTCAGCTCATTAAAATTTTGGTACCAATGTATTTCTAAAGGGTGCAGCTTTTCCTCGGTATGTCTTTTATGTATGTGGGGGGAGGAGTCCACGGCGGGGGAAGGAGAGTAAAGGTAGTGTTTTTTCAACAGGTTTTTGGGGCCACATTCCACCCCTTGGGGGTATACTCATAAAAAATGATATGTGAAGTAATGTAGTAGGTCACTACGTGATAATATCCTGTATTTGTACTTCTTGCTTAGTATATATATATGGGGGAGTCGGGAGGGGGCAAAGTTGGCCAATTTTCCAATTTTTGGAGTTTCAGTCTTTTGACGTAAATTACATATATTTTTACGACAAACATCAATAACTAAATCTCTAATTAAGCTAGAAAGATGATTTGGTACCAACGTATTCCTGAGGGATGGAGCTTTCCGCCAGTATGCATTTTATGGATGTGGGGGGTACCAAGGCCGAGGGAGAGAGTGAAATTTGTTTTTTATTTTTTCATCAAGTTTTGAGGGCCATTCCTCTCCCCTTTGTGGTACACCCATAAAAATTGGTAAACCAGCAGCAATTGCTACCATTTTTTATATTATTGTGACAAGTGTCTGGCCTACACATTGGCATCATTTTGTCAGTGTATGATGACTGCAAGGGTTGACAGGGCCCCGCAAATTCAATTTTTCATATTTTTATGACTTTTGTGTTTCTTCTTGTTCTTGTTTTACGAATATGACGGTAACTCCACGAATATTATCTTGTTGAAATCTGTGGTGTATAAGCTTTTAAACAATGTATGAATCATGACTCTATGATAATTAGGAGGGGTCACCAAAGCCCCCAACATGAGGAACTTTGATTTTGTTAAAATCCCTGGTGGGCGTCTAAAGGTTAAACGAAAACCGGATAATCAGGGTTCGGATTAGCGAAGTTTTACTTTATGAACATATTCATTTAGTATTACTTGATTTAACTTATGCTATTTTATAATTGAATATAACAAATTTTAAATTTCACAAACGTAAGGGACATTTAAGGGGACCTTTTAAGAGAAAATCAGTAATTTCAAACCATTAAAAAATTCCGTTTATTTCAAAGAAAACAAAAAAAATCCCTTCTTATAAAATCAATAGGGTAGAAGAACAAAGTTGTGCAGATGTTCAACGTGATAGGATAGGTCCATGTCTACCTATTATTTTGCTAATATGATGCTAATATTTTGTTTGGAATGTGGTACGTTAAATATTAGCACAACTCAAAATCTTGTGATGATTCTTATTGCAGACTCCGATATTTAAGGGGAACTTTTACTTTTGTTAGAGATGTGATGGTGTTTGCATTTAAACTTATGAGAAAGATATTTTCTTATGAATCTATGAAACTTTCTGAGTCATTCATTCCATATCGGTTGCTTCCTCTTTGTTTGGTTGCCGGAAGAAGGAAACAACACGACAACTCTCTGTCATCTTCCATCGAAACGAAGTGTATTGTATTTCTTGTTTCGAAGTGTAGAATATCTTTGGTGACGTCAATTGTTACTATTTCGTCAAAGAAGCATAACTGTTAACAGAGCGTATCTACTACATGCGTTTCTTGTAGAGAGACTTAATAATATTAAAATTTTATTACTTTTTTCAATGTTATGTCAGCACTTCTACGCATATAAGATTATTTCACACCTTGTCAAGTAGATAAGACCAACTAGCGGAACAAGAACTGATAACGTCGTTACGCATTTCCGTTGAACATCTTTACCTAGTTCCACAACCGTTTGTCAACAAAATGGCCGTCACTTTCCAACACCGTAGTTCACAAACTGTAAACACCAAGCTAAATAGCAACTAGTTTTTGTTCTGATTCGTCTATTGTTTACTGACGATGAACTGTCTCTATTGTTTATGATGATAAGATGAAGAGCTCTTGAAATCGTTGTCAATGCATTTATTTAAAATTACGTCTTGTATAGCTTAAGACTACCTGTGTATATTTCGAAATCTAAAGATGAAGATCACTAATTTGTAACTTTCTCATAGTTTATTTAAGCACCGTAATATTCCTAAAAGTAATTGCATTTTAGAACTACGAAGTGTGTTCAGAAAGAAAACGAACTCTTGCTATAAAATCAGTATTACTCATTTCACAGCAGTTTAAACACTGTTTCCCTCAAAGTAGTCCCCTCTACTGGCAATACACTGTTCCCAAAGTTTCTTCCATTGTTGGATAGCCTCCTGCGACACCTTTCTGGGATGGTGTGTAGGTCTCTTGTGTCATTGTCCCGAAACACCTAAATGGTGCCGAAACGACGTTCTTTTACAGTAATTGTAAATTTGAGAACCAGGTAAAAGTCTGCTGGAGCTAGGTCCAGAGAATAGGATGGATGGACCAGTAGCGTAGCGTGGTATTCCGAAATGGGGATGCCAAAGTTAGTCACTTGTGCGATACAATACTACTAAAATCAGCAATACATAGCTATACCGATGGGAAATATAGGGTTATTAAAAAATTTAGGGGGGAGGTCCCTAATTGGTCCAAGCTAAATAGCAACTAATTTTTGTTCTGATTCGTCTATTGTTTACTGACGATGAACTGTCTCTATTGTTTATGATGATAAGATGAAGAGCTCTTGAAATCGTTGTCAATGCATTTATTTAAAATTACGTCTTGTATAGCTTAAGACTACCTGTGTATATTTCGAAATCTAAAGATGAAGATCACTAATTTGTAACTTTCTCATAGTTTATTTAAGCACCGTAATATTCCTAAAAGTAATTGCATTTTAGAACTACGAAGTGTGTTCAGAAAGAAAACGAACTCTTGCTATAAAATCAGTATTACTCATTTCACAGCAGTTTAAACACTGTTTCCCTCAAAGTAGTCCCCTCTACTGGCAATACACTGTTCCCAAAGTTTCTTCCATTGTTGGATAGCCTCCTGCGACACCTTTCTGGGATGGTGTGCAGGTCTCTTGTGTCATTGTCCCGAAACACCTAAATGGTGCCGAAACGACGTTCTTTTACAGTAATTGTAAATTTGAGAACCAGGTAAAAGTCTGCTGGAGCTAGGTCCAGAGAATAGGATGGATGGACCAGTAGCGTAGCGTGGTATTCCGAAATGGGGATGCCAAAGTTAGTCACTTGTGCGATACAATACTACTAAAATCAGCAATACATAGCTATACCGATGGGAAATATAGGGTTATTAAAAAATTTAGGGGGGAGGTCCCTAATTGGTGGCCTAGTGGGGTATACAGAAGCAAATGCGTGGATTACGTTAGAAGCCAATAAGCAATTGGCTCAACTCCTTCTTACCACTACCGTGTGACAAGAAAACTCGGCCCCGCTGTTGAATGAACATTGTTTCCAGTATAGTTCCCTTTATTTATTTCTCGTCGGCAGCTTCTTTCTCCGCATACCATACTTCAATCTCGTTCTTTAAAAAGTCACCCCTAGAAATTTGTCATCTTGAGCCCGGAACTCAGACGTCCATTCGTGAATATGGACCTGAGTGTATACGTATATTATTTGAAGATGCAAATAGAAAGCACTTCAACCAACTCTGGGGGCCTGTTTCTGTGTATGTATTTCGTTGTCAGATATCCAGATACTGAAGGCAGAGGCGCAAATCTGTCTTCAGCATTCGGGGAATGGGTAAGACCGTTCTCATTTTTTTAAAACCGATGTTCAAAATATTTATGAAGTTGAAAAACAATGCTGTGGAGGATCAGAGGAGCAGAGTTGTCTTCAACATTGGGAGGAGGGCATATTTGAGGCTTATTCCGGAGGAGGGGAGATGAGATTCATATTACAGTAGATGAATCTGATTTCTGAGGTGAATCTGTTGTATTTTATATACCAGGTGATGTAGATGAAATTGTGATACGTATCAGTACCGTGAACACATTCTGAAATCTGAATACATGCATATTTATAATTGATATGTTTCTATTTACGTATGCACAATGATCCACATTAAAATTTTAGGACACTTGTTTTGTAATAATATAAGTAATGACTTCCCCAAAACTATGAAAGAAAAACAATTATATATGGCGCAACAATACTCTTATATGAGCAAATTTATGATGATCACAATAGCATTATAGGAATCGTTACAGGAAATAAAGAAGTAGCTGCAAATAGACTAACAATAATTAATGACAATGAAATATTAAAGAATACGATTCTTTTTTAAAAATAAAACAAGTCAAGGGACATCAATTTCATCTTGCTTTCCTTTGTGGCAGTTGGACAAATCATCACAATTTCAAATCGGATAGTTGGGGGGAGTCCCTCTGTTCCAAGATTGGAGGGGACATGTCCTCCTTATTTCCCCGGGATATGTGCCAGTGACTGAAGGTCCCAACCAATCCTTACGAGGGGCTAGGAGTAGGACCTACTGGCTTTCTTGGTCTACCAGATCGGTGACTGTGATTCTACAGAATGCTTTATATTTATGCTTGTGTGTGTGAGCTCCCTCAAAGAGTTTCTGGTCACGCCACTGGACATACTATGTATTTATGATGAAGATTAATAGTTTGCCTTTAATTACGATTACAATTACGATGCATTTAATTACGATTAAAGCATAACTGTTTTTATACTATTATTTACATAACCGGCATGCTTCAAAAAGGCATTGAATTAACCATTTTTGTTTTTTTCTATCTCCTTGATGTTAGCGCTCGTACGTTCCGTACAGAAACTATAACTTAGTTCAAGATATATATAGTTGGAAATACTTGAATACGCCAGCGTATATCTAAAGCAAAATGTAGAGTTGCAAGGGGTGAAGAGAGTAGTAGCTGGGCATGCGCATTCGACAGAAAGCAGACGAAAACCACGTTGCTTGCAGTAGGCCTGGATGCCCAAGGAACATAGCATACGACAAGAGGAAAGACAGAAAATGCGCATCTGAGTGACGCGCATGCGTAGGTTCCGCTTGTCAAAGTAAGGCGAGAGAGGACATCCAGGAAATTGCAGTGGAAATAATTGTGATAATTACAAGCAAACAATTTATATACAATAAAATACGTATTTTTTCTTATTAACAGGGGATGCCGGGCATACCGGAGTTCCCTTACGCTACGCCGCTGGATGGGACACAATGAGAATCTGAAGTTTTGTCAGGTAACTGCAGATGAGAAGCGAAGCGTGAGTAGGCGCACCATCACGGAGAATGTACGGTGCACCATCCAAGTGTAGTTTTTCCAGAATTCAGGCCTCTTTCTGCGCACAACATCCCTGAACAGCGCTAAAATGTCCTGGTACTACTGTTTGTTTACCATTTGATCACATGATAGAAATTCATGATGGACAATGCCTTTCAAAAAAAAAAAAAAAAAAAAAAAGACGCAATCAACATCAGCTTGTACTCATGCTTACCTTTTTGGACGAGGATTCCGTGAATGAATTGAAAAATAATTTAAATATCTCTATAAATGTTTTGCCAAGTTTGTAGCGAACTTTTACATACACATGTGGTTATTCAAGGTCATTCATTATCACTGTATTATTAGTCCGACGAACAGTTTGTGCACTTGCTCACTTTCAGCAGCTGTTGCTCGGCGACTATCGGTCATGACAAAACGAGTCATGTGGCAATTTTTTGTCTAAGCCTGCCACTAGGTGCGCCCAGTAGTCACAGTGCTTTCTCTCTGTGCGAGTTGGCACGGTATTTCAAAAGTTCGGTTTCTTTTGAACACACCTCGTATGAGAGTGACTATTAGGAGTATATGTGTCAACGTTAGGGGAAGACAAAATAAATCTAATCTGTTACTTAAGAGTAAAGTTTTTATGAATCTGTTCAAGTATAATATCAGTTATTATTAATTCATTTTTTTTTTAAATTTCGAAAACTGTAGGCCTACATGAGAATTTAACATCAAGGACGTCATTCTGTTCTGTTCGATATCATCTGCCGGTTTACATATGCCTCATCTTTTGCATAATGAGACATCAGTGACATAGGTACTACGTCATGATGCTTGCGTTAGTAAGCACCTACCTACGTCACTATTTGCTTCTTTAATTGGTATTCCGAGGCGAGTTAATGTCTCAGCACTTGATAGGACAGTGTGTGAAGAGAGCGCAGTACTTTACTTGCGGCAGGCAGTATGTGTAGCCAGAATACACTGGAGCATACATCGCCTTTGAACTTACTACTGGCTATTCTGATAATTTCACTGCAGGTGAAGCATCACTACATTCAGGAGCATCACTACAACAGGTTCACTACATTACATAAACAAAACAGCACACAAAAGGTAAATAAAACAAAAATGAGTCATAGACTCATTTCAGTAAAAAATCTACTATTAGGGACCCTAAAAATAATATTTACTCGTATGGCTTTGAGATTTGTCAACATTGTCCCCTTAATTAATTTGTCATGTTTGGAACGGGCATAGGGACGTAACTAATGGCGCCGCAGACTTTGCCGTGCGGGAGGGATCACAGGCTCCGGGGAGTCATAAAGAATAAAAGAAAGATGGAAAGTGGGAGTCCAAGAATTAGGAAAACAACTTTTTCAACGTTTTCTAACAAACTACGCATATTAATGCTTGTCTCCCCCCCCCCCCCCAGAGAAAATCTAAGTTACGGCACTGAACCCCAAAGCCCAATCCCGTAATTGTTTTGAGATTATATAATGTTCTTGGAGTTTTTGTTAGACCTCAGTAATTATTTTTTTAAAGTTGTACCGTCTAATTCTCAAACTCCACATACTTATGGTGTCGCTCTTTATTTCCCCACACTTCAATAACTATTAGGCTTATCAACTTGCGGTTTTCAGTAAACAGATACCAGTAACGTTCTTGAAAACTTTCTTAAGAGATATGTTGGATTTTTTTAAAAAAAAATGGGACTTTTGCTAACCTAATAGTGCCCCCAAACCCTATCTGACTGTATGTCGGGCCCGTAGCCAGCCCGAAAATGTACAGGGGGCCGGTGGAAGTTAGGGGGGGCCGATCCAAAAATATTAGTTCATCCCATATTATAGTTCATTTGCAAGCCTACCGTGAAAATTTTAGAGGGAGCCAGTAAAAATTTAGGTGGGCCAGGCCCCCTAGACACCCTGGATACGGGGCTGCTGTATGTATGTTTTGGATTGAAACTACTTTTGAGGTTGTTGCTAGGCCTCAGTATTTAATTTTTCGAAATTGTACCATCTAGTACGCAAACTCCACACGTCTACGGTGTCACTCTTTATTTCTCCATATTTCGGTAGCCATAAGGGTTACTGAGTTGCTGTTTTCGGTAAACAGATCAATAATGCTCTTTACAATACGTTAGAGACATGTGTTTCTAAATATGTGAAAATGCTTTAATCATGTACTATGTGGTATCCCCACACCTCATTTGGGTACGCACGTACTTATGTATAGTAATACAATTGGAGTTGTTAAGCCTCAATAAATACTTTTTCGTTTTCCATCGTTTCATCGACTCTCTTCACAATATATATTCAATCATGCAACTAAAGGTAAATATTTATCTCACGTTTTTCTTCGAATTGCTGTGAGTTATTAAGTTATAACCTAGTAAAAGTTGAGCATAAATAATAAAATTAAAAAAGACAAACTGGACTATTATAACTTAAAAATCGTAAAATCAGTAGCTCTTATAAACTAATTTTACGCGTTTTCATAGCAGCAAACTCTAAAATCACATAATCAAAATCATTACTATCTGTTAATTTTCTTTGGAACGACAAGTTACCAAGTTTGCCAACCTATACTTGCTCACAGATGTTAAGTGATTTAGAATTAGTTTTAACATTGAGAAGCTGCACTTACAATTGACAAGCTAATTCCAATAGCCGAAAAAAACATTAATATTATAAGAACATTTGCAATTGAAAGAGCGAGGTTGAACTGTTGGACAAACTGTAAAAAATCAAGTGAAGTCTTGTCAGGGTCGTAAATTGTGAGGGGCAGGGTGGGCAACTGACGCCCAGGGAAGCTCCCCGCCGTTCGAGGGGAACCCACTTTAAAATAAAATTTTCTTCCTCCATATACGGTACGAACATGAAATTATAAATGAGGCATCAAACAGGTTTACTACATTACGTAAACAAAACAGCCCACAAAAGGTAAAGGAAACAAAAATGAGTCGTGACCTATTTCAGTAAAAATATCTGCTATTAGGGGCCCTATAAATAATAGTTATTAGTATGGCTTTGAGATTTGTCAATATTGACCCCTTAATTAATTTGTCATGTATGAAACGGACCCAGGGGCGTGCGAGAGGGCCCACAGGCTCAACTGGTCCACAAAGAGTAAGAGAAACATGGAAAGAAGGGGTCTATTTTCGAATTTTGTGAGAGAGCCCAAAACAACTTTTTCTAGGGGACCAAATATTGATGCTTGCCCCCCTCCACAAAAAATCTAAGTTACGGCGCTGAGCCTTGCTCATAATGTGTTCATGTTCTGATTCTTCAATGACATTTTTCAAAAGCTTCCTCTACAGTTCAAACTCTTCCTTGTTAAAATACTTGGGTACACTATCCAGTTTGCATTTGTATTTAGGATGCAAAAATTTTGATGGTTCCAAGAAGCAAAATTGTTTATCCTACACATGAATCCGCTGGGATTGTGAAGAGATCTTTGTCTGACCTTATCCAGGAAAATAAACACCTATCTTCTCAGTTTCATATCGTATAGCATCTGCAGATCTTTCACTGTGAATTCGCTTCTTATTTCTTGTTCAGCAGAGCAGAAACTCGATATTCAGCTGCACGAAAAGTTTCTTCGTATGCTTGAACACGTCATTCATAAAGTTATCTTTGTTCTTTAGTAAGAACAAGTCTAATGCACGGACTTTCGCCACACAATCGTAAACATTCAAGCATTTGATTTCCAAGCACAATTTTGTGTCCTTAATTTTCCTAAGAACGCAACTCCAGAACCGGACAAAAATGCGAATCACTGTATTATTGTGAGCAACAAGGTGGCATCGATCATTTTTCAAAGTTTACTGTTCCATTTGTTGAAAACTGTTCAAACACTTCTAGGATTTCGTGAAAGTCATTATTCATAAATTAAATTACACTGTGTTGTGCACTCCAGTGACTTTCAACCAAATGCTTCAAACCTTGTCCTGACACAGCAATAATAGCGGCTCATCTGTAGGTTGATGAGGTGAAAACAAAAAGCTCCAATGTTCCACAAATGTGACAGAATCAACCACGACTAAAACAACTTGTATACCGGTCAGATGCAGGGAATGATTCGTGCATTATACGAATTTTGCTTTAAGATTCACCTCTTTGATGCGTTATTGGACACCAGCGTGTACATTCGCCATCAGAGTACCAAAATATTGTATACTTGTGTTCTAGGATCTTGAATTCCTAATCCATATTTCTTGAACTTGTATAGAATCATTGTAGTCAGGTCTCCTCCATTTCAATAAAATCTATTTAAAAAAGTCAATAAGATTCACTTTTGTGGCATCTATTTTCACATAACGTAATACTTGGCTTGTTTGGTACTTATGTGATAAATGGATACACTCTCAAAAATGATGGAGAAATACTCTGCTTTCTTAACGTGCTGAATAATCTTGCTCCGCACTTGCCCCAGTCATTCTGAATATTCGATTACAAGTAGGAAGCTGGCATCACGTTCTTTATCATGATCATTGTAAAGGTTCTTACGGATGAACGGATATATTCTCAGCTACAAAATGTTGCAAAAGAAAAGTTTTCCGTGCTTCTACCGCTGATAGCCTCGTCAACACTTTACCGATTTCCTTGAAATATTAAATTCTTTTTAGCCAGAAACCTGGTTACGACGAATTCGTGTAAGAATATCCCTCAACTTTCTCTTTTCTGTTGCAATAACCTTTTGTGTATCATCGTCAATTGTCTTTTGTTGGTTGATTCGAATTTCCAAAGTTTTCCATCGCTCAAAGCTGTCGAGATGTGCTACACTGGACTGGGCTTTTGGCAGGGGTGCCCATAAGGGGGGGCTATGACGCAAAGTGCGTCATTGAAATATTTGGGGAGGTAAAAATCTGTATAAATATGTTTGAGGGAGTGTAAAAATTAATCGAAAAGATTTTTTCATGGAAGAACACCTACGGGTAGACAATTAAGGGGGGGGTGCGTCATGGACATAAGGGGGGGGGGCACCACTGCTTTTGGGATTAACTTCCACCACTTACAGAAATCGTTTACCGAGTGAAATGCAAAGCGAGTACTCCTTATGGATGGTAACATCTTGCAGCATATACAGAAGAGCTCTGGAGGAGAGTAAACCATCCATGAGTGCAGATTCTTCTCTCCATTTGGCAGAGTACAGTAAAACTTCTCGTTTTACCTTTGATTAACTTTCCTAGACGAGCAGCATCGGCGATTCTCAATCTGTACGTTGAGATACGGAAAAGTTTTTTTTTTTTTTTTTTTAATGAATCCTGATGTTATCATTAATTACGGTCGGCCAGTCACCCACATCCTTGAAGTCAATGATAGACGCTTGAGCAGGTTCATCTTCTTCTTTCGTGAGCGTGAGCTGTTATATTGAGATTTAGGTCGTTTGGAACCGCAATTTCGTCTTACACGTTAGATCGAATCACTCTTTCAGGATCGTTAACCTCTTCCTCCTCAGACTCTACCAAATACCAGGCTTTCGACGTCATCAGAACAAACATCTTAAATGTAAACTTACCTTCTCTTGGTGTTAGTATAACAAATATGGAAAGCTATCATATCAAGTTGTCCAGTAATACCAGGTGCTGAAAAGCACAATCTCCTTGCAATATCAAGGAAGAACAAAAATGAATTTTTGGAGAGAATTCGCGGCGTAATCTAAGGTATGTCATTGTAATTAACTGGCGAAAGCATCATAACGTACCGGATTCAATGTCAGTTGGATGTTCAGACTCTCTTTCTTCGTCTTTCAAACTCTTAACATTGATTGCACTTCATTAGCAATAGATAGTACGTTATGACTTTGGCTTTGAGTGAGTCCAGTTCCTGAAGAAAAATAGTTTGATAATGGTTCCTCTTTCCATTTTTCTACCTTTTCTCCCAATACTGTGCTCTAATTCGTTGCTCAAGACGACCAATAGGGCTCATATGTCTTGTTAATTGAAATTGTTATGAAGAATAATATTTTTAAAAAATAAACTCTGTCAGTATACCTCAAAATAATTAGGTGAAATTAATAATTCACTCAACGTCTCAAGAAATCATACTACCTTCAACCGCATTAATCTACCAAAATCAGAAGTGATAAACATCCGTCACATATAAGACGTATCGTGTAGATAGAGTGAATTGAATGATAGTAAATGTAGTAGCGGAATGGCGCGTGACACATATATGGATTTAGAAAAATTCGAAGTCAGAAGTGGTACAAAACAAGTCGCAAAATGCATAACTCATCAAAATCTTCAAATGTTATTTAAATATTTATGTAAACATAATCGTTCTGATTGGATCAAATATGTTAGATAATAACTTAGTTTCGGTTATTCTATCTCAGAAATTTTTAGTTGTGTTGGAAATTTAAGCACTGCTTGCTACTTGAGTCTTTAAGTAAGCATGAAAATGAACCATGAATTTTCTCTTTTGCATTGTCGAATCCAGCGGCTCTAGTAATACAAAGAAAGTAAGTGGAAAGCAATATTGTAAAACAAAAGAAGCTTAGAATGCTAAATAGATTCAGAAAAGAAAGCTTTTCCGTATCTCTTATTGTCTTGCTCTACGTACACCAATATTGAAACCGGAACTTGTAGTGGATTTTTAAGGTTTCCTGTTTTAATAGAGTTAAGAATGGATATTGAAATTATTCTTAGCACGCTTAGTCGATTGCCAGAAACACTTCTTACCGGTACCACCTATTATGTTCTCTAGTGACAAATGTTAAAACGAAAATAATTGTTTTCTAACATTTCTGTTGGATGGGTCATCTCTATGAGTGAACTCAATTCAAACTCTCGACTCTTAATATTAAATCCTGCCCAAAATTAACAGTAATTCATGAATTAAAGTGTATACCTTAAAGAGCACAACTTACTCACCATTTTTGTTCTAGTAAGTTGGCAGCACTGAACGTTATACGGTTTTTATCTGTTATATTTGTAGTTAGTAGTCACGGAGCCCCGAATAGCGCATAAGCAAGAGCCCCCATGTTGTGGTTTCCAAGAGGGGGCAAGTACAAGCGACGTTTCAAATTTTGCTAATGTAAAAATTCTATTGGGTTTTCGATATTCCCAAGTACAATTTCCTCATAGGGAGGGCAAGCGCCCGAACTTGCCCCCCCCCCTGATAGGCGCCCTTGCGCATAAGTGTTACTTGTTTTCTGTAAGGGTAGGTTTGGAGCGCTTCACCAGACTTAACAGCAACATTATCACTCACGATGTTCCACAGAACGACTAACTCGAGCAGTGTTGCCATACTTGGTACAATTGTACGAAATTCAACCCTTTTTGTCATTCATCGAACCGTTGGTACAACGCTGGCTTTTTCAGCCCCTTTTGTGAAAAAGTTGATACAATTTTACCCAATTGAGCACCATTTAACTAATACTTGTCCCATTTTCAAAGTATCAATAAGACTTTTCCTATATCTCATGTTACTCATACTGTGTGTTGGACTCTTGAAAAATGTTCATTATACTTCTTTAGTCGTGAAATAAGCGAAAATAAGGTGCAATAATTTATATTTTAATATGTAATTATAACGTAATGTTTACACACGAATTCGGAGATGATTGATTTGTTCCACGCTTTAATATATTTTTTCATAGGCCTATATGGCATAACATCCTTTTGGTTCATTGGCCACTTTGAAATAGAGGCGCGTTTGGTTTCCTTACAATACATACCGAAGATGAAAATATTGTTTTCCCTTTTAATTTGCGGCCTCGGTTATACTTCCTACGTGCAAGACAAGTTACATCTACTTCCACGGTTGTTCGGGGTCCTACTATTTGGATGTTTTTTTTTTCTCTTAAAAAAAAGCAATTTATTGATTTGGACTTTTGGAAAAGGGGATGTCCTAGAACTTTGCCTCTTTTAGCTTCGTGTTATAAAGCCATGCATTACACTGGTATAAAACAATGAATTCAACCCTTTTTGTTTCAATTTGGTATTATTTTTCAGCCCACTCCAGAGCTAGGAATGTGGTAACACTGAACACGAGGACATCGCGAGGGTTTAATGTCCGCAACCAAACCGGTTTTCTCAAATTTAGCAATCAGTCTAATCACAGTCTCCTTATTTGGCATATTAACGTTGACCAAACATTCCATGGAGTTTGCGAACAGTCTCTGCACCTCATGTACCACATTTGTAATAACTTTTCACTATGACAACACCAAGGGTGTTATAAAATAGAGGATCTGCCCATACAACAAAATCGTGAAGCCATACGTCACAGCTTCGCCACACCTACTCTGCCCACTCCGCGCCATTAAGATCGCAATGTTTCGAGCCAACAATCATGGCGAAAACAATAGTAGCCAATTAGACGTGTCGGCTCAGACGATGCTCGGTTGTTTCTTGGCTTCATTGAGTTCATATGATGAAGATAGGTATGAGCAGATCCTCTATTTTACAACATCCTTGGACAACACTCTGTTCCGTCGTGAAATGCTTAATTCCTACTAGTACAGAAAACAAATGACGATCATGCGCCGTTCGATGCTCCGTAACTACTAACCACAAAGGCAACAGATGAAAATCATGTAATGTTCAGTGCTGCCAACTTACTAGAACAGAAATTTCAGTCATTTCAAAAGTTGTGATCTTTATGAGACATCCTTTAGTTCTTGAGATATTTGCCTCTCGAACGGACACATGGACAATTGAGTTGATTTTGAGTTTAACGTTCCTTTCAGCAGCGAGACTATATGAGACGTGGACCTACTGATTAACGTGGAATCCGAACCACATGAGCTTATGCCGGGAATTGAACCAGGGTCTCCCACGCCAAAGGCGCGTACACTAGCCGCTTAGCCACGAAAGAGCTCGACGCACGGATAGACAGTCAGGGTGAATATATAAAGGAGTTTTCGTTAATAAACCATACTCTATAAAAGTTGTATTCAATGTTGCCCTCTTGTCTCCTACTATTCCCAGTACTTGGACATCCATCTTTACTATTTTTAATTATATACCTCTAAAGTCGGAAACACACTTAATTGTTTGCATACTTCCACAAAACATACAAACACCAAATTTTGCATACTTGTTCGTCATGGGATGTGAGTAATGGGAAAATTCCGATATCACGAAAAAGGCGACATTTTCCATGTAAATGAAGTGTCGAAATTTTTCGTCGTTTCGAAATGCTGGTTTTTAGAGTAGTTCCGCACACCATAGAAACGTCATATTTTGTCAGGCAGTGAAGCTAGGAACATAGTCTATGATAGAAAAAAGAGCATTAAAATTCGTTTTCGTTTCGCGGCGCAAATCGAAAAAATGTGAAATTTGTAATGGCTGTATCTAGGATGTTGAAATTTCGAGGTGATGTTTATTCTGATGCGTAGTTTGCGAATCCGCCCTTAAACTTGAAAAAATAGTCATGTTCGGTGTAAGAAAGTGCTAGGAATGTTATAAGGGGGCGTCTAATTCTACACAACTTGTAGATATGGTGGAATCACGAAATTGCGTTCAAGTGTGTACAGTACAGCTCATGTGAGGGGAAAAATCCGACATGTTGGAAAAGTCGTCATCTTCGATTCAAAATGGCGTCTCAAAAATTTGTAACCATGAAAATTGTAAGTTGTGCTCTTGGTAGGTAAGCCACGTTTCGCTATGTTATTAAGGACGTAGTTCAGTTTAAGTGAAGAAACAAATCATTGGAGAAGTCGCCATCTTGAATTCAAAATTGCCATATTTTTGAATTGCATTCATTTGGCCTCTTATGTGGTATATTGAGTACGATAGAACAGACAGAATTCAACGTAGGAAGTTAGCTCCGTGGTAAAGTGTCTGCTTTCTGAGTAGCAGGTCTGGGTTCGAATCCCCGCAGACCATGTTTTATCTTGCATTTTTTTCTTATCACGTTGCTTCATTTTACTAAATAGTTTCTGTTGGCATTGCGTGAAGAAAATATTTTCGTTATTACAGACAGACGGAAAGGATATATTTATACGCTAACTGTTGAGATGGTCTCGAAACTAGGCAGTATGTTCGTGTAAAGTTTCGAGACGATACTGAAGTATTTAAAATCAAACATATGTAGCTTTGGAAATGGAGCATCACCAGTGTCTCTATCGGAAGCAATGTTCGGGGGGGGGAGTATTACCTCGGGGGCACTTCTGATAACATTCTATTTGTTATTGTATTATAAACATATTATTTTGATCTCGCCAGGGGCGCTCTGAGGAAGCAATGTCTCCCAAAAAGAGTCTGAAAGAAACATTGGGCATCATTTTCACGATATAGTGTCCATACAAGACAACAATACATTTTGTCTCGCGACAACAGTGTCTGCTTCAAACCGGAAGCGGTTGCAAAATATCTCTCTCCCCTTTCATGTTCCTCGTTAAGATACATGCGTATACCAAATTTGAAGTGAATACCACAAATGGAAAGTATAAAATATTAATTTTAAGGAAATACACACACACACAGGGACGTACGCAGGGGGTGGGTCCTGGGGGTTCGGACCACCACCGAAATTCTAACTTTTGAGTAAATTTAGCCTAATTTTTGGGACAAGTTTAGGAATTTCAATATAAAATACACTGATATTGAGTTTGGCCCTTCCCGAAATAAATTCCTGCGTACGCAACTGCGCACACACGCTCATACACGCACACACACACACACACAAATGGGCACCTTTGAAAATTGTCTCGTCGGCAGCGTACATAATTTTAATATATAAGATACGTGGAAAAGTGCCCCTATCGATTTAATAGTTTTAGTTGCGGGTGCGGTTGGAGTGAAATGCCGTATATAATAAAGTCAAGCTTATTTTCAATCACCTATGCTATAAAAATAAACTTTCAAAGAAAGAAAAAGTGAGAGGAAAGCTTGTTGGGGATCGAACCCAGGTCTTTTGCACAGTAGGCTCACGTCGTTCCCCTACACTACTCAATTCCTTAGATGTTGGATTTCCTACTTACTGCTCACATAGTACTGGTACGTAGCGGGCCCGCGTCCGTGGAATTACACCTCTAAATTCGGAATAGTAATCGTGTTATATATGTGTTTTTAGGATGATTAAGGAAATGATCTCTTGTTATTTGATTGTAATAAGAAATTTGAAAGACTCGATTCTAGTACAATGTTTTACTACAGTGTAAAAAGTGGTGTTGTTTAAGTTGTTATAAACAATTTTTTTAAAAGCCTCCAATAATATTCATATTTTAAATTACCTAGTAGATAAACGTCTTCATTGAAAATATAAGAGTAAAGATACAGGAAGACTGTATGTAATTGTCCAGTATAAATAATCATTTCAACAAGTCCTGCTGCCCAATAATTACTTTTGTACCAAAGGACAGCATTGTAATACAGTGTACTACGTTACTGCGCAAAAACCGGTGTTCAATCAAATTTTATGAACTAATGTTTAAAAAGCCTTAACAAAATTCATATTTGTAAATTACGAACAAATTTAGTCTTCATAAAAATACAAGACGAGAGATACAGGTAGACTGCATGAAATTGTCCAGTAAATATGAAATATTTCAAAAAGTCTTGCTGCAGGTAATATGTACTACTATGCCGAAGGGTTCTTTTATAAGGGACTTTTCTATATTACCGTGCAAAATAGTGTTTTCTCAAATGATACCAACAAATGTTTAAAAAGCCTCCAACAATAATCATATTTGTAAATCACCTACAAATTGTAGTCTTCATTGAAAATACATGAATAAATATACAGGGAGACTGCAAGAATTTGTGCAGTATATATGAAACTTTTCAAGAAATCTTGCTGAGGTAATATGTACAACTATGCCCAAGGTTTCCATTATAATCCACTGTACTACATTATAGTACAAAAGTAGTGTTCACTCAAATGTTATGAAAAAAAATTAAACAATCTCCAACAATATTCATATTTGTAAATTATCTAGTAAATTGTAGTCTTCATTGTAAATACAAGAATAAATGTGCAGGAAGACTGAAATATTTTCCCACCCTTATATCACAGATATGAATTACTTTTCCTGCAGGTAATATGTACAATTAACTACAAGGACACTATTATATTACATTGTACTAAATTACACTGCAAAATATAATATTAAAAAATGCTACGAATAAATATTTGAAAGGTTGCAAAAATCACATTTGTAAACAGTGAGTGTTTTCGCAAAATGCAAGGTTTAATAGGTAGGCTATTGGAAGACAGTGTCCGCTGTTTATGTTTGAGAAAATAAATTCTGTTATTGTCTCTAACATGTATAGGTGTGCGCAAAGTGTACATAATAAGCCATGCACATGATTGCCAGAGTAGAAGTAGTAATAGAGTTCTTTCTAATAAATTGTGTGTTTGCTTTTCAAAGTTACATGGAAGGAATAATACCGGTTGAATTGAAGTATGTGTTGGTAACAGGTGTCTGCTGTAAAGGGAAGTGAATTCCTGAAGGAATAGTTTTCTAGAACATGACACCTCATGGCAAAGGCCTGACCGGGGGCCTGGGGGCGGAGCCCCCAGCGAGCTTCAGCGAGTTCTTTTCTACATCCACATTTCGAAAGCCTCTAATTGTTTTTACGGATATTTCGAGAATCCTGATCCGTGAATTAAGGGTGATAGTGCAATGGAAAAGAATATTGGGAAGTACGTAAACAAATAAACTGAGCCCATAACATTATGAAAAAAAAAAAAACATGTAAGTTTCTAATCTATTATAACTAGTATTTCTTAAAACGCTATCCAACAATTTTGTTTTGATTAAAGACCAATATTCTTTTGAAGAAAGGGAAAATAAATCCTCAGTACTTTCGTGGGACAAATTCAACCACTCAACTAAGAAAGCAAAAATAGGATTGGGTTTCCTTTCTTTTTTCGCTTGTTTTTCTTTTACTGATGTCTTTTTTCCCTATTATGTTCGTATTCTCTCTCTCTCTCTCTTCTTTTCCTTTGGATGCCTTTTGTTTTTAGTTTGTTGTTTTTGACCCTACTTTGCTTTCAATGGTGCTGTTCTTGTGTTGTTGACAGGTCATCCCAACTGACCTCTCACCCGGAAATTTTTTGGTAGTTTTCCTGTGAGAAACCCAAACAGAGAAGAGGGAGAGAAAACGCTTGGGCGAAGAGGAATGAAGAATTTGCTTTTTGTAAGGATCTTTTTTAGTTGATCAGAGATAGAGAGAGAGAAAGAGATGGGAGTAATATGATCCTGAAGGAATATTGTGATTGAGAAACGAAGAAACGAAAAATCAAAGTACAAGAAGAATAAATAAATAAATAATAATAATAATCATAAAACATCAAAACCTAGAAATTAGATAGAGAAGAAGAAGAATAAATAAATAAATAATACTAATAATCATAAAACATCAAAAGCTAGAAATTAGATAGAGAAGAAGAAGAATAAATAAATAAATAATAATAATAATCATAAAACATCAAAACCTAGAAATTAGATAGAGAAGAAGAAGAATAAATAAATAAATAATACTAATAATCATAAAACATCAAAAGCTAGAAATTAGATAGAGAAGAAGAAGAATAAATAAATAAATAATAATAATAATCATAAAACATCAAAACCTAGAAATTAGATAGAGAAGAAGAAGAAGAAATAAATAAATAATAATAATAATCATAAAACATCAACACCTAGAAATTAGATAGAGAAGAAGAAGAATAAATAAATAAATAATAATAATAATCATAAAACATCAACTCTTAGAAATTAGATAGAGAAGAAGAAGAATAAATAAATAAATAATACTAATAATCATAAAACATCAAAAGCTAGAAATTAGATAGAGAAGAAGAAGAATAAATAAATAAATAATAATAATAATCATAAAATATCAAAACCTAGAAATTAGATAGAGAAGAAGAAGAAGAAATAAATAAATAATAATAATAATCATAAAACATCAACACCTAGAAATTAGATAGAGAAGAAGAAGAATAAATAAATAAATAATAATAATAATCATAAAACATCAAATCTTAGAAATTAGATAGAGAAGAAGAAGAAGAAATAAATAAATAATACTAATAATCATAAAACATCAAAAGCTAGAAATTAGATAGAGAAGAAGAAGAATAAATAAATAAATAATAATAATAATCATAAAACATCAACACCTAGAAATTAGATAGAGAAGAAGAAGAATAAATAAATAAATAAATAATAATAATCATAAAACATCAAATCTTAGAAATTAGATAGAGAAGAAGAAGAATAAATAAATAAATAATACTAATAATCATAAAACATCAAAAGCTAGAAATTAGATAGAGAAGAAGAAGAATAAATAAATAAATAATAATAATAATCATAAAACATCAAAACCTAGAAATTAGATAGAGAAGAAGAAGAATAAATAAATAAATAATAATAATAATCATAAAACATCAAAAGCTAGAAATTAGATAGAGAAGAAGAAGAATAAATAAATAAATAATAATAATAATCATAAAACATCAAAACCTAGAAATTAGATAGAGAAGAAGAAGAATAAATAAATAAATAATAATAATAATCATAAAACATCAAAAGCTAGAAATTAGATAGAGAAGAAGAAGAATAAATAAATAAATAATAATAATAATCATAAAACATCAAATCTTAGAAATTAGATAGAGAAGAAGAAGAAGAAATAAATAAATAATACTAATAATCATAAAACATCAAAAGCTAGAAATTAGATAGAGAAGAAGAAGAATAAATAAATAAATAATAATAATAATCATAAAACATCAAAACCTAGAAATTAGATAGAGAAGAAGAAGAATAAATAAATAAATAATACTAATAATCATAAAACATCAACACCTAGAAATTAGATAGAGAAGAAGAAGAATAAATAAATAAATAAATAATAATAATAATCATAAAACATCAAATCTTAGAAATTAGATAGAGAAGAAGAAGAATAAATAAATAAATAATAATAATAATCATAAAACATCAAAACCTAGAAATTAGATAGAGAAGAAGAAGAAGAAATAAATAAATAATAATAATAATCATAAAACATCAAATCTTAGAAATTAGATAGAGAAGAAGAATAAATAAATAAATAATACTAATAATCATAAAACATCAAAAGCTAGAAATTAGATAGAGAAGAAGAAGAATAAATAAATAAATAATAATAATAATCATAAAACATCAAAACCTAGAAATTAGATAGAGAAGAAGAAGAAGAAATAAATAAATAATAATAATAATCATAAAACATCAACACCTAGAAATTAGATAGAGAAGAAGAAGAAGAAATAAATAAATAATAATAATAATAATAAAACATCAAAACCTAGAAATTAGATAGAGAAGAAGAAGAATAAATAAATAAATAATAATAATAATCATAAAACATCAAAACCTAGAAATTAGATAGAGAAGAAGAAGAATAAATAATAATAATAATAATCATAAAACATCAAAAGCTAGAAATTAGATAGAGAGGAATAAAGTTAATGCTTGATAATAATATTTATTTATGGGCTTGTTTTTGATATAAATGCTGTCCTCCTTCCTATACAATGAGTAAAAATGAAATGAAATCTTTAAGTTTTATTTCCCACGAATATGCCGGCTGGGATAAAGGAGACGGTGATGATGAGAAGAGAAGGAAATAGTGGAATGAAGGAAGTGGGAGGAAACGGGGAACCCCGCAAGTTGGAATCGAACCAAAGACCCCATGCACCAAAGATGAACTCTCTACCGCTTTTTTTTCTTTTAAAGTTCGTCCCAACCGGGATATTAGTCTCCATGGTCACCTCTTTGAAATTCTACTAAAGCCAAACACGACAGGGATATGAACACAGAAATAACGAGGATAGTGACAAACCCAACCCTGCTCTTCAGAGGAATTCGAACCCCAGTCGATTGCACTTCATAATCCGAAGCCGAACGCCCGAGACCACTCGGCTACTGCCACTGGCTTCCACTGATCCACTGCGACCCCTCTAGTAAGTAAGAGTGCCTGCCTTTCGAATATAAGGTTATGGGTTCCATTCCCTGTGGGAGAGCATTGAATATGCTGCAGTAGTTCAAGTTTACTATATACTGTAGGTTTCGTCTTGTACAGCCTTATTGCTTGCAATACGAATGAACCAATCAACCTCGGTTGAAAGTTTTCAAGTTATATTTTTAAAAGTTTTGGTAGCTCATATTAGTTAGGTTATGAACGGGTACTGATAATCACTAGTAATGAGAGATTGCTTCTTCTCCCTGAATATTCTGGAGGCAGGTTCTAACCGTTTATCAAGTACAGATATACTGTATTGCCATCTCCAGCCAAAGGCGCCGATCCTGGGAGGGGAGGGGTGCCCGGGCCCCCCAAAGTTCATGTGGGCCCCCGTGTTGTATTTATGAATATACAATATTTTGCATAATTTGAATGCAATTTGTCTTAAAATCCTCATATATATACCTTCTGTATCTGAATGGGCCCCCCAAATTTACAAAGAAATCGGCGCCCTTGTCTCCAGCTGAGTTTCTAGCACGCAGACATTTAGTACAAGGTTCTGGTTTCGAATCCCCGTGGGAGAATCTTGAAAAATTTGAAAGGTTTGAACCCAATACGGTTCACACCTTAAGCTGTAGGTTCACGTCTCATATAGACTCGATGTCAAAACAGAACGCTAAACTCAGATCCATCAAATCAACCAACTTGTATACCACGAGGACAGTGGCAGAGAAGCCAATTCCTTTCCACTGAAGCTCAAACAAGTATACGAAAGATATATATCGAGAGAGAGAGAGAGAGAGAGAGAGAGAGGGAGATCTCGAGTAAAAACACAGGTTGAGAATTAGGGTTGAAGGACTCCTCCTATCAATTAACAGATATCCACTTACACATTTTTTTATTTTATTTATTTATTTATTTATTTCAGACTCCAGGCCCCAACGAGTCTTGGACTCACTTTAAGGGGCAATACAGTTACATTGCTTATACATATTGATATACAAAATTAAATGGCTGATACATAATATACATAAACAAGAATAAAAGTAATGCAATATCTGTTGAGTTTATCCTTCCATTTACTTGCTACTTTTTTAAATGCTGTTCCTTATATAATTATACTTCATGTTCTTAGTTTCTGCCATAATAGCTCTCTTATCCGTTTTTTGAATAAAGATTTTGATTTCAACTGTTTGTATTCCGTTGGAATTTCATTGAAAGATTTTATGAGATAGTTCTTAATCCCTCCTGTTCCGTATGTTTTTGAAGAATAAGATTCCGCATGTATTTGTTCTTTATTTCTTGTCTCATAATTATGAAAGTGACTATTTCTATTTACTATTATATTATGATGTATATTATTATTCATAACATTAAACATATAATACATAGTTGATTCTTTAGCTAAATAATCTATTGGTAATACTTCAGACGTGCTATAGGTATTTACATTTGGGTTTAAGCGTGGTAGATTGTAGAGGGTACGTAATGCCCTATTCTGCAAAATTTGTAGTGGATGCAGTGCACTTTTGTTCGAACGTCCCCATAATATGTTCATGTAAGTTAGATGAGAGTGTACATAAGCATAGTAGATATTTTTTTTAAGGTTCGGCGATAATATATTTCTAAATCTATTAAGCACTCCTATTATTGGTAAGATTTTTTTACACAAAAATTTTATGTGTGGTCCCCATTCAAGATACTGATTAATTATTATTCCTAGATATTTAGTTTCAGTTACTCTTCTTATTTGTTGACCTTGCAAATAAATGTTTATATTATGGTCTACATGTATATCTGTTTTCTTGTGGAAACTTATATATACGGTTTTTTCTACATTTAGTGAAAGTTTATTGCAATTCAACCAATCCTGCAGTTGTTTTAGATCCTGCTGTATTATATTTTCTAGTGTATTTTTATTTTCCGCTGTGTATGATACATACATATCGTCAGCGAATAATACTAACGTACCATTTAATTTGATATTTGCCACATCATTTATATATATTAAAAATAGGAGAGGCCCCAAACAGGAACCTTGTGGTACCCCATATGTAATTGTCTGTTCTGCACTTGTGAAACCGTTTACCTCAACATATTGTTTTCGTCCATTTAAATAACTTTTAAACCATTGCAATGCAAGTCCTCTAATTCCTAAATTACTAAGTTTGTTAAGCAGAATGTCATGTTTCACTGTATCAAAGGCTTTGCGAAGGTCAATAAACAAACCTGCTGATGCCTGTCCTTTATCTAAAGCCTCTTCTATCTTAACACTAATGTCTAAAACTGCTGATTGTGTTGAGGAAGCTTCCCTGAACCCATACTGGTGTTCGTAAAAGAAATTGACAGATTTTAAGTAATTTTCTAATCTAAATTTTACGCATTTTTCAATTATTTTTGACAGCACAGGCAAAATTGATATAGGTCTATAGTTATTTAGGTCTTCAACGTTTCCGTTTTTATGAACTGGAATTACTTTAGCTATTTTACAATTAGTGGGCATTGTTCCCGATGTGAATGAATGATTTACAAGATAAGCAATGTATGTGCTTAATTGATCCTTGTAATTAATCATAAATTTATTGTTTATTTTGTCTTTAGCTGCACTATATTTCGGTTTCAACATTCCTATTATCTTCCGAATTTCGTAGGCTGTGACTGGGCTTAGGAAAAACGAATTGTTATTTATTGGCTCTTTCATATATTTGATAGGACTTGAATCGTTAATACTTTTAGCAAGATTTGAACCAACAGTGACAAAGAAATCATTAAAAATGTCTGGTACATGTTCCGGAGGAACTATTTTACCTTCGATTTTTATTGTGAAATGTTGTTTGTTAGGGAAATCGTTTGTATTTCTTATTACTTCATTCACGGTTTTCCAAAACTTTTTAGGATTATCTAACGAATTATTAAATTTATTTTGGTAATATATGTTTTTGAGTTTTCTCTTTTCTTCTGTTACTTTATTTCTATAAAAGATATATTCTTCTTTTAATATTTCATTACTGGGATTTCTCCTGGTTTTTGAGAAAAGGATATCTCGTCTACTGATTAATTCAAATAATTCTTTACTGACCCAAGGTGCTACTGGTGTATAGTGTTTAGTGTTTGAGATTGTTTTCTTTTTAACCGAAGTGGAAGTTTCTATTCCATTATTTAAGAATGAAATAAAATTGTTGTAATGCTTATTTACATCATTATCATCATTATTAAAGTTTTGCGTTTCAAAATATTTTTTAGTTTTATTATGGTCAATCTGGTGAGAAACCCGCTCTTCTGAATTTTCATGTTTTCCTCTATGCTCAGTTTTCCATCCTTTAATAATTGTTACTAATACCCTATGATCACTAATATCATTTTCAATGCTACATACAACATGCTGTAATTCATAATTGTTAGAATACATATGATCTAAAAGTGACTCATTTGTGTTACCAGATCTAGTAGGGTACTTTGTATTACATAGTAACAAACCATAGGACATCATTAATTCAAGTAAAGGTACTCTATAAGTATCTACATAATTAATTATATTAACGTTTAAATCTCCGGTTAATATTATTTTTCTATTAGAATATAGTGACAATATTTTTTCAAGATCTTCTATCATTAGTGGACTACTTTTGTTACTGAGATTATATATACATATTACAATCATACTAATGTTATCTTTTTTTACTTCAATCCCTAAAATGCTGTGTTCTTTTTCAATTTTATTTAATATATTATATTGCCAAGAGTTATGGATATATATTGCTACACCTCCTCCAGTCCTATCTCTATTCACATGTACTGATACATATTCTCTTATATTAAAGTAATCTATTTCCAATTTATCAACCTATGTTTCACTAATTACCAAAAAATCCACTAGCGATAGTCTATGCAATATTGTTTCTATTTTGTGTAATTTATTTCTTATGCTTCTCGCATTGATTGTTACACATGTTACACCTTCCTGTTGTAGTCGATAATTTTCAGACAATAAATATTCTAAAATAGACTCATAATAAAGATCCTTACAAATAAGCCCTAATCCTAAATCTAAATAACCATCCATTTATTGCTAAGTTGCTACATAATTATCTTAACTTATTTCTTTAATAAGTCAATATCCTCTTCACTCCTAATCCATACCACTCTGTCATTTTCGCTTTTCCTTGCCAATATCTTGCAGTCACTAACCCACACATACTTAACATGTGGACGCAGATCTCTAGCTTTCTTGAAGAGGCCCTTGTTCCGTTCTGTCAAATTGTCATTCAGATATACTCTTTTGTTTCCATCAGCACCACGAGTGTCAAGTCCTATTATGTCTTTACACTTGATTTCCTTTTTCTTCTTTTTTGCTTCCATAAGCTCTTCTTTCTTCCATCTATTCTTGAGTTTTACTAAAATTGGTCTTGGAACCCCTGTTGCTCTGGTGGGAATCCTGTGTGCTACATCTATATCTTCTTTAGTAAGTGGAACTTGTAGAGATTGTGCTAGGTTTATGATAATGTCATAAACAGCATCGTTGTTTTCTCCTGATTTCTCCAGAATTCCATGAAGCTCAAGATTGTTTCGCCTTAAGTATTGCTTTAGTTTTTCCACTTCTTCTCTTACGTTGTCTATTTCCGCTACTTTTCCAATTTTAGCCCTTACTTCGTTGATGTCCTTTTTTATGTCTTCAAAGTCACTATTCATATGGTCCATTGCAGTTCTTATTGCTTTATTTTCTTCATTTGTTTCCTTAACGTCTTTTTTGAGGTTGCCTAAGTCACTCTCCATTTTTTGCAGTAGATCAATTATTTTTTTTGTCTTGGCACGATGCTCGCAGTCTTCTCTTTTACAGAACCACTTTCCCCGCGTTTTTTTCAATGCATCACTGTCTCCTTTTGTTAAGTTTATACAGTTTTTGTGGAACCATGACTGACACTGGCCTTCACAGGTTAGTCCTTCCTCCCCTCTTTTTACTTTCATGCCACACACCACACAGTATTCTCCTAGTGTGTCCGACATTTTTAAGTGTTATATTTATCCGCTATCACAAACCAATTGAGCTTTTGGTATTTATTGATTGAGTATATGCGCTCACGTTACTAACACTGCACACTATTATTACAGATTCCAATTATTAGAATAATTTCATCAGCAACAGTTGAAACACTGCTTGACTTGATACTATTGCTTAACAAGATAATTGACTTTGGAGAGTTTGCAATCCTATTCATCACTTTCATTTGTTAACAGATTCTTACTGGCACTCATAAAATCGAACTTTCTCTTGAAATATCGTCTGGATTCCTATGATAATCTACTTAAATGACTTAAAAGTACTTACTGTTTAGTTGAAACACAGATAACTGGTATAGAGTACATTCTTCCCACCTAAGTCATACTCAATACGGAGCACAACACCACCACGACTGTCACTGACTCAACGTTGCCACATGTCAATTTATTCCACTTTTAGAGGAAAGTCTGAATTCTCAGGGCGTCAAAAAGTTGAAATCTTAAGAAAAGTCGAAAAACCCCTAAATACAAATATTATAATTGGATTCTGTTATAAGAATGTGCTTAAAAGCAGTAAAACATATACTATTAGTTGGTTAGTATTTTGTTTTCGTTTTGAACTGGAAGAGTACAATGGACTCTACAGTTAAAAATGGATCTAAGCTACTGTAGTACGTTTGATTCTCCACAAGGAATCAAACCCTGAGAATCAAAGAATAATGAGAATGGTTAATAACATATAAGATGATCCTAAAGTCACTATATGATTGGTTCATTTATGTGACCTTTTAATCGTAAACATCTACAGCGTGTTTTACGCTGTATGTTTGACTCAAGGAATATGTATACTCTTCTGTTATTTAAAAAAAAAAAAAAAATGCCAACCTACTTCTCTGTAAGGAATCTGTATTCTTTAAGGAGGTCATAAGTGGAAATAAATGGCATAAACGAGAATGTTGGTCGGTTTTTACAAATCTTGATATTCGTCCGAAACAGTATATCTGTATTGTTCTATATGCACTGTTGTGAGAAGAAGCCTTCAAAAACAAAGGTGGGCAGCAAATTTTCTTTGGACAAAACTTTACATTCCCAAAAGCATATCTTTTCATGACCACTTAACTACGATATTTCCATGCAGCCTAAATTTACATTTATAACTATTGCGTGTATTTGCACACAATTACTGTATAAGCTCTGAGAAATCTCTATGGGATATATTTGAGAAATTTCTCTGTAACAGACATCTTTCAGTTGTGAACAACACATCATGCGAGATCCAAACCAAATCAAATGAGTTGGCGTAAAAGCCCTTTGTGGGCCTGAATCGCTTCAACCGCCATCTGTTAACGATCGGCTGAACTACGTACAGCATAGCGACGAATATGGTAGTCATCGCGCTGCGTAGCTCTGTCTCTTAACAGACGTATCAAGAGCTTTCTTCACTTCACTCCCTAGTTTGCCTCACGACGCTTGGTGGAGCTGAAAATTGGGAAGCAAAATGTTACTGTTCACAAAAATCGTAACATTATAATTCACATTAAAAAATATTGGTGAGAAATATGGCAGGGGTGCCCACAAGGGGGGGCTATGACGCAAACTGCGTCATTGAAATATTGTGGGGGGGTTAAAAATCCATATAAATATGTTTGATGGGGGGGGTAAAATTAATCGAAAAGAAGATTTTTTTTCATGGAAGAACACCTACGGATAGACACTTGGGGGGGTGCGTCATGGACATAAGGGGGGGTGGGCACCACTGAATATGGGCAATACATTACTATGCTACCAATACATTTATAACTAATATGTAGAGCAATCCACATTATGCTTTATTTTTTGCTTAATTATGCTTTACTTTTTTTTCCAAATTATGCTTTATTATGCTTTATTGTTAGTTTCAATCATTGTTTTACATTAATCGTGTATAACGTATGTTATTTACTATACATTAAATATTCTAAATATCTTGATCTATTTATTAATATTTTATGCAACCAGTTTCTTTCATATTTAATGAACTTTCTACTTAATGCACTGTAAAGAGATATTACTTTACCCGAGTGAGTTTTTATTTAATCACTTGTGTGCGCCTTAAAGGTGCATATATACAGAAAGGGAAAGTAAAAGATGCCACCAAAAAAATACAGAAAGTCTTAAGCTCAAGAGGTACACATAACAATATAGTGTGGAATTCTTGTGCACTTTTTGTACATTTCGAATCATCATACATAACTGCTCAGTTTCATTTAGAAAAAAAAAAAACTATTGTTTATTCATTGTTGGCGGAAAAAAGTTTTATTCTTTTTCTATTTTCTTTTCTTGACTTCAAAGGATTACACCGAAAAGTTTACAGAAATAAAAATAACGTTTGCACTGTTCCATTGCAGTTAAACAGAATTTTCCAAGAATTCTGCTATATATTTTAAATTTATGCTTTATTTTCAAAAATTATGCTTTATTATGCTCTTAAAATTAGTTTCTTCTGGACCCTTAGACAACCACAACCATGTTCAAGGTATCAACCATATGTGTAAAATGCTGTTATGCTTTTTATGCTTTTATTTGGGGTTGTTCTACTAATATGGTATTTCAAGTTACATACGGTATGAGTGAAATTTCTTCGAAGAAAGTGGAAGTGATTTCAATACTGAAAACAAACCCACTATTGTTTCACGTTGTGAAACGGAACTCAGCTACTTTTCTTTCAGTATTTCTTTGTTCGTTGCTACGTCTTGCCAAAATGTTAAAAGAAATGGTATCTATATTCTTTATTCAGCTTGTGAGCACTAGATATTTTTCAAGACGGCTAAAAACTTTTATCCACATAGCTAATTGAAAAAATAAAACTCTTCCTTCTTTCCTCGTGATTTTCTTATAATATCATAATATTGTTTAAAATTACTGTAGGTCTCAAAAGCTTTTTGGAGTGCTTGTTGTACAGTATTTACCAACACTGGAGAGGGAGTATATTATTGTTTTTTCCCGTTGGAAGAAAGTTATGAGAGAATATTATTGACTCTCACGTATGCGCAGATGTTAACCTGGGTTTCTTCTCTTCAATTTTTTTTTTTTTTATCGTTTTTCCTTCCGTCTTTTGTAGGCGTGTCTGTTTGTGTTTGCCGTAGTCCTAAGGATCAACATGACAGATGCTAGTGGCGGATGGTGCCTTGAGGGATTCAAGGGAGGGGTGCACATTGCACGGGGATGATCCATGAATGAGTATATACCCAAGTGGGGATTCAATCCCTTATCCTTCAAGCTAAAAGAGGATCAGACCAGGAAATGAACATTTGGCAATGTACAGATGGGAGCAAATTGAAATATTTTGTGAGTCACAAAAAATAGAGCTCTGGTATAAAGAAAATGGAATAACATTGCCCTCAACAAAATATTCTTGAATTCCTCAAATCCTGCTATTAGCCTTATTATTGATTGTGATAATTTTAAAGTAATATTTTTTTTAAAGTTTTTAACTGCACGCCACGTATTACTTACTCTTTCAGTAATAAAAATAATTTAATTTGCATATAAAATATCCAAGGGATAGTTTATTAAACAAAATTTAAGTTTACATAGCAATTTATGAGTTTTCTATAGTATTTTCGTTATCAAAGAATATTATTATAATGTATTTTATTGCTTCCCGTAGTAATAATAATCACAATATGATAAATAATTTTCGTATAGCACAAGAAATCAACAGCAATAATCTTGCATATGTAAAAACATGTAAGTTCCTAACTTTATTTTAAACAGAAGCATGCATTTCACATCTAAAGAATGATTTATTGTTAATACGGAATAAATGTAATAGTAATGACCAGCAATAGCCTGCCAACAGTAAATAAGTAGCTGTGTCACAGGATACACTAAGTTCAATAGTTTGGTTTGGTTTGTGGTAAACCAAACTCATTAAGAAGCAAAATTTTATCAACCATAGGCTTAAATATAGCATTTTAACTCAAAGGTAAAGACATATACTTAAAAGATAAATCAATTTTTGAAAATAGGAAAATATTTTAAGTCTTTCGATTTGTCGAATAAAAAGTCATTAAATTTTATGCATGGATTAGCGCTTTGCATCCTGAGCATTATACTAACCCGCTAATTTTAGGTGCACTACAGGTTCTCTATAAGCAGGGCTGATGTCTTTAATTATTCGAATAGAAATACGTGAGAAACAGATTTTTCGATTGTCTATATCTTGAACTAAACTGGATGGATTACATCCATAAACAAACTCCGTTAATAACTTTTTGACCCTCTACAACCGGCCAAAATTGATAAGTGATCCATCAAGTATTTTTTAAGATTTTGTGTCTTCTGCACAGACACATGGACACACAAAGTAAATATACCTGTATATAGGAGTTTTTGGTCAACCGAAGTTTTTCTTTAAAAAATAAATTAAATGAAATAAGGTAGGTGCAGCTAAATACGCCATGTTAAGGGTGTTGGAAACTTTGTGGCCTTAATTTTCATGAAACATAAAGAACAAGACATGTGCGTTGCAGAGTAGCCTTTTCCGCGTGTAGAAAAACTTGTGACAATGGTGTGACTCCCTTCTATTTTGTACCCAAGGCAAAAGGAAAAAAGTGTTTTAAAGTGGCGTATTTACCAACACGTGCAGGTAATTACGCCAAGTCTAGGATACTACTATAATAAATCTTGTAACTGCTTACATCTTCTGTATTATACGAACTCAAATATTGCTACACAACATGAGTGAAGCAAAAAATAGAATAACCAAAATACAAAATTAAGATAAAAAGATAAAATGTGAAAACGATAATCTCCAAAGTTGAAATGAAGTTCCAAACTAAAAAGTTTTAGTCCATAAGGAGCTAAAAAGAGTGTCACTGTACTGTGACTTAAAAAGAACTACATCGATATTATATGGAACATGTGGGACAAATGAAAACATCTTTGTCTTCTACAGTCAGTTCTGCACAAGCCCTGACGTATTTTGCTGCACCATGCTTTGGTATTGACTTAGTAGCCATAGAATTACAAATACTGAAATTACACTTACAAACAAAGTGTTCCTAGACGGACACGAAATATGGCTACATTGCTGTAAACAATCGGCAATGTTCTGAGTTAGCACGGTACTAATAACGGATTCTTACCTACAGACAACAGGTTGCTATTTTTCAGGTCAAAATAAAGCGAAAAATATTAGGCCCTATATAATGGTATATCCTCCGGGGCCTCCAGCCGCTATAGGTAATCAAAAATTTAACTATGTGGCAACGTCACATACAGTGTCGGGCCATGGAAAATCAGCGCCCGGGGTGTGAGTATACGACTGTGCCCCCTCTCCCTACTGGCGGATTTAGGCCAGGGCTGGGGCCTCCCCCCAGTTTTTTGTGTCAAAAATAATTTAAGTTTTATTCATATATTTTTGAAAGTTTATAGTAATTTCATGATATACCTATCATAGTCTGGGTTCTGACTGCCCCCCCTCCAGTTTTTATCTTCTAGATCCGCCATTGCCTCCCCTTGTACATATGAGTGAGGTCGAGAGACCAGGAACGAAGCGTCACCGTGGTTGGCGCGAAACATAAGAAAATTTTCAAAAATAAACCCTGCTTTTCCTTGCTTTTGAGCACTTTTTATTACTTTTTCTTCATTTTATATATGTTTTATTTTTTTTCCTCCCGAATTTTGCGCCCCCTTGCTTCCGTGCTCGGGGCTGTGGCCTCGCTCCCCCCACGGCGCAGTATTGGTCACATATTAAGTTACAACCATTAGCATTGCTTTACGAATAGTTACATCGATTGTTATGCTGATAAGCATTGCTAATGTCAATGTGTATCGACTTTTAACTGATAACTGGACAGAATCGATGTAATTATTTGATCGATTCGCAGTAGCTATTCTGTAGTTCTTTATCTGTGATGTTGCCACATAGTTCAATTCGTGTCTCTAGACGAGGACTTGAAACGTATACGATTATATATATATATATATATATATATATATATATATATATATATATATATATATATATATATATATATATATATATATATATATATATATATATATATATATATATATATATATATATTGCTTTATCTTGACTTGTAGAATAGTGCTGTGTAGTCCATGGGCACCATTTTTAGAACACCAGATACATGTATGTATATATCATATGGTTGTGCATATGTGTGTGTCAGAAATTTTCCATGAGATCAGAGAACTGTTGAGTCTTTATCCCAGCATCTATGTTTTGTGGGAAAATAAAAATCAATGCATATTGTTTCTATTTGATAAAACAGTATTATATAGGCATAGAGTTTCTAGCATGATTTATTAAAAGATATGTTATCTATCTAGTGAAAATACAATGTTTCGTTTTCATAGTTGTAAATACAATTAAAGCGACTGAAATGTCATGTATGAAATAAATAGTAGGAATATGTAGATCTATAAATGCACACACACACACACACACACACACACATATATATATATATATATATATATATATATATAATATGTATGCGATTTGTAAATTTTATCAAGGGCTAAAGCCTTTCTAACGAACAAACAATCCCATTTCATTTTACATCTCTCTCTCGCCTTCTGTATGCCAAAAAAAGTGTTATACTTTTTTTTGTTAAAGAAAAAAGCCAAAAAAGTGTTATGAAAAAAGTGACTGTCAAAATTATGTTTGCTTTTGAAATATTGGTTAACTGTGTAGTCCCCATCATGCGTTAGCAAGCACGTTTGTGGTGCCATCCGGTGTACAAAATATGCAATATGAGATTAGTTGACGTACATGTGACGTTTAGCTGACTTTTCGCTTTTTACACACGTGAGTTGCCGTTACTATTATATACAACACGCTTTTCTCTTTCTCTCTCTCTTTTTCTCTCCCCACTTTTGGGGGTGATAGATTCAAAACAATGGAAAGCAAACATCAACAAAACAAGATTACTTGTCTCTTTTTTCCCTCAATGTTCGTTATGTAATTGCATTTGGTATAAGTTCTTCAATTTGTTGCAGATGTATTGTATTTACTAGTTGTTTTTTTTTCTAGTCGCATTACATATTCCAACATGTGTTGATAAGGATGTACGTAATTATTCATGTGTTTCCTTCCGCTTAAATATTCCAAATTTACCCAGAATCATCTTAGTGTTAGCATGTTTGAAGAGAGCAGTTGTCGATATGAATAGTACCGGTATATTTTAAACTCCTGGTGTACCACAAGGTTCTACTATTGACACTTCACTTTTTTTTGTCCCAGCCTTGAATTTTTTTTTAAAGTTAATTAAAGCAAACATAAACTAAACATGTTCTTCTCTTGAGGTTATGAAATTTCATCTACTGTTTCATTATTGAATTGTAATAAAACAACGTACGATTTGTGATTGGAAAAATTTAAGACTAGGCTTGTAATTTCAAACGGCAGTACTTACAAGCTATTGCGATGGATCTTCTTCAAAGCAGTCCCTTGATACCTAAACACACCGATTCAAGCGGTGTTTCCACTTCTGGAAGCATTCCTGAAAATGATCTTTCATAAGGATGTGAAGAACTATCTCCGTATTTACCTGGATGTCACCAATTCATTCAAATCTCTTCCCTTTCAGCGACAATTTTAATTTAGGAAACAGGAAGAACTCGATAGGGGTCAAATCAGGAGTATAGGGATATTGCGGAAGCAGAAGAATGTAGAATTTAGCCAGAAACTCCTGGATCGATAGCGCGTTGTTCCAGTTTTTCATCCATTTTGTGCAATTAATAATCCGCACGACTCACACACTCAACAGGTTCCTATGCTGTACAGAACAAAGATATAGCAGTGATTCTTGCTGCACGTATCACGGTCATACCAAGCCACAGCTGCAATGCTAACGGGCAATTACATCTATTCCTCTTGAGCAGTGGTACCACCTGTGTAACAACTTTCCAATCATATCTCGTATATTATGCCTTAGGTTTTTTTATATATATAATTACACTTTATCTCTCCAAATTATGCTTTATTTTAAATTTATTTTTATCATAAGTAATGTAACCCCAATATTATTCAAAATACTCCATTTTCGTCTATTTATTTATATTTTATACATAATAATTTGTATAATATCAATACATTGATACTAAAATACTATTTATCAATTTCCAAACTGATTTTTTGATAGTAAAGTAGTTTGCAAGATAGCATCAGGTTATTTAACGAGTATTACCACGATTTTGGTAAGTGTATCAGTGATACTGGCAGCCTCGGGGGTCTAGAAGGGGCGGGCTCCTCCTAAATTTTTGCTGCCCCCCCCTAAAATTTTCACGGTAGCCTTGAAAATTAACTCTAATATGGTGATGAACTATAATATGGTTGGATCGGTCCCCCCTAACTTCTACCGGCCCTCCTCCTACATTTTTGGATTGGCTACCGGCCTGAATACTGGTATTCTCAATACCTACCTCTGGGGTATACAACTTTCATGGACTCGATCTTTGGGTTTGTTTTATTGTTCCCACTGAACGTGCCATTAAACCTCAAGGATTCAGCCAGTTTCTTTATTGTGTAGTAATTGTCTCATGTGACATTCATTCCTTTTTAGTGAAAAGATTTATCAAACTTGACATTACAACTTCATCGAATTGTGTAGCAGCAAGACGTTCAGAACTCTTGCCCTGATATGGAAAGTTATTGAGAATATGCTTTGATAGTACGTCAGCGACTAACCAGAATTTGATGCCAAATTTATCTGGTTTGTATTGCATATATTGCACAAATCGACATCTGACTTTTGTAGGATAGAGTTCCTCACGTAAGCATGTGGTTTGTGACATTTTAATGCATTTCTCAGCAAACTCATTCTATAATTCCGAAGCGAGGGCAAATTTGTCAATTTCAAGTTTGACAGACCTTGTTGCCTTTTCATCAAATCTCATGTAATGTTTTATTTCACAGAAACTATTCCTATTCATTGTTTCCCTGTAAATTGGTGGACCGGTTCTTCTCTACAAGACTCTCATGGTATTCCTAAAGAACAAGTAGCACTTCGGGAAATATTAAGTTTTAATTAAGATTATACTTCTGAAAAGAGTTGCATTCCATGTTGAGACATTTAGTTGTCTTTATGCTTCAGTAATGGTCTACTTTAGGATATGTCTCATCATTGGTTCATAGAATAGTAATCAAAAGATACTACGGTACTGCATTTTCCCACAGAAACTTGACGCCTGGTAAAATTTTGTCAATTCTGGATCTTTACGGACAACAGTCTACTTAGAGGTCCGTACGACCAACATTACTTTATCTCAATTCCTATTTTATCCACATCGTTCCACCTGAAGCAACAACACTTCGACCCACTGGTGTTATCTGGTTGATCATTGCCTTGATCTTGTTTGCAACTTGAATATAAAATGTTCTCTTAAGAATCGCTCAAGTATTCCTTCTCTTTACTCGAATCCTGCAAATTTTCCTTACTTTTTAAAGATGAAATTCATTCTCTGAGAGATCATATAAAACGTTACCGTGCAAGTATCTGCTCATTTGTTAATCATAAATCACTGAGATATCTTGTAAGACAATGAGAATAGCATTGTGAAATTATTACTGGAATTAGTCATCACAAAATGGCTGATGGATGAATAGGTTATGATAAACATTCTCTGTCTAATATTACACCGTTTTTCATATATATATATATATATATATATATATATATATATATATATATATATATATATATATATATATATATATATATATATATATATAGGGTGGCCCATTTTAATCTTTCCACGGAAATATCTCGAAAATAGTTGAAGATAAATGAACTGAACAAAAATTCCACTAGGAAATGCTATAGGGCACATCGAATGGTATTATCGCGGCAACCCCCAGGGCCGCCCTTCATGGGGGCCAGGGCCCAACTTCGAAAGTTTAAATGGAAACATAGGTGAAGTGATATCTCGTTCCATAGATGTCTAAAAACTAAAGAGCACCGTAGCAAAAGATTTTCATATTAGTCACCATTTTCAAAATGGCCGCCAAGAATGGTGGCTGTATCAGATAAAACGTCTAGTACCACTGATATGAAAACGATTGGAGATAAATGAACAGAACAAAAAGTGAAACAGAAAAATGACCTAGGGCACTTCGAATGGTGTTGTCTCGGTGCCCCCCAGGGCCGCCTTTCATGGGAGATCAGGGTTTAACTTCGAAATTTTAAATGGAAATATGGGTCGAGTGATACCTCGTTCGATAGATCTTCAAACACTAAACAGCGCTCTGGCAAAAGATTTTTCAGATGGGTCAACGTTTTCAAAATGGCCGCCAAGACATTGTACCTGTATCAGATAAAACGTCCAGTACCACTAATATGAAAACGGTTGGAGATAAATGAACAGAATAAAACTCATATATGAAACCACAGAGGATGGTTATCATTCCACGGCTCGAGAAAAATGCAACGGAGATAAAGATTATTTAAGTAAAGGTGACATAATGGAAAGGAGGAAATCTAATTCTTAGAAAATTATCTTTCCGACCTCCCTCCGTAAGTGGGTGAAGCAGGAATGAATAGTAAGATCTCAAATTAGAATCCCACTTTTACTTGCAATAGGTATGGTTTGTGTGAAACATTGTTGTGTATAAGTAACTGGTACTGTACTTTATAAAAATAAGGTGAAATTGGGTTTCAAGGTTAACACCCATTTGTATTGTAAAATATGATTTGATGTGAAAAAAGAAACAACTGAAATGCGAAGCAAAGGTTTTAATAATACATCATGTTAATTATTATGTAGGTTATGTTAATTATTTTCATATTAGTGTTCTGGACGTTTTATCTGATACACACACCATGTCTTGGCGGCCATTTTGAAAATGGTGACCAATATGAAAAATCTTTTGCCAGAGTGCTCTTTAGTTTTAAAAGATCTGTCTAACGAGATATCACACGACCCATATTTCCATTTAAACTTTCAAAGTTGGGCCCTGGGTCCCCATGAAGGGTGACCCTGGAGGCACCGCAATAATACCATTCGATGTGCCCCATAGCATTTCTTGTTTGAGTTTCTGTTTGGTTGATTTAACTTTAACCATCTTCGAGGTATTCTCGTGGAGAGATTAAAATGGGCCATCCTCTATATATATATAAAGAAATGTTTCATGCTGCCATCTATTGATACAAAAACGTATTTTTCATAATTTTTAATAGGGTAGCTTAAATGACTTTTTTGTGCTTCTAGGTATAACTGACAATAGCGCCATTCGCAAAAAAAAAAAAAAAAAAAAAAAAACTTATTAACGATGCTATCAACACGTGTACACAAAAATATTACAAGTGAAAGAATATCATGGCCTTAGGAAAAATATTACATAGGTTGCAGCACATGATATTTCTAGAGGCAGTCAAAATGACTGCTTCATGCTTGTATTGGTAACTCTTAGCTATTAAATGGTTATTGTAAAATAACGTATAGGACTGTGTTATCCGATGAAAATAGGCTCCTAGCTGCTGACCATTACAAAATCATTTAATTTGGTGCAAATGACTCGCTATTGGATTTGCAGCACATCTTCTACATTCAAACTTACGACATTTAAGATGGGTGTCTGTTGCTTTGGTGTTACAAATTGGCGGTTACAAATTGATTGTATTTTAGTCTGAAAGATAAGTTTTTAATTTCAGGTATGCTGTCACTATCATCTGTGATATTGTCCTATTGTCCATCAACTCTTCTGAAAAAAAAAGTTGAAATTCTTGTCTACTGATTGATTTCCGATAGCTTGTTTCTATATACATGTAATTCAGGAATTCAAACATGCCAAGACAGCCATCATGATGAAAACGTACCTTGGCTACTATCTACACACACACACGTCTAATCTTATATCTCTTCATCGCTTGATCCACGTTGTCTACATCAAATTTTGCCTTATTGTATCATAATCAGGAGCGGATTACGGAAGGAGGCAATGAAGTCCAGGCTCCGGGGCCCCCAGCCTCAGGTGGCCCCCAAAATCCCTCTCTCTAGTACTAAAATATAGCAGTTATATTATAGGCTTCAGATCAATGCTATTTTTTTTTTTCCGGCTCGCTACTCTCGTGGTATCGCTAAAGTTCAGTCCTTTTTCAACCAGCATCGCCACGATACTTATTTTGTGAGGGAGTGAGGTATTTTGGGTCTCTATTACAAACCAAATTATTAGCGTGTGATGTCAATTCCTTTGAAATGTCTCTAACATTTCAATGGCATTTAATGATATAATAGAATCCTTTGCAGAGCAAAGATGTAGGAAGAAATCTTTTCTAGCAATGTAGCCTTCTACAACTTTACCTATTTTTATATGATTTTTCTTCTTTTATTGTATTAGTGTTTCTGCAGAGACTATTAAACATTTGGCTTGTATTTGGCATTTGTGTGTTACACTGCATTATATGAGCATTTAACTGTTAATAATCAATGTAATTAAACTTATTGTGAACTTGGAGCGCATTAAAAGATTACAGAATAGTTCTCGGTGTTTCGATAAGCCTATGAGGCTATGGAAGGTCCCAAAGAAAATGTATGTGCTGGAATTAATAGTAACATAGCGCCCCCTTGAAATGGTCAGCTCCAGGGCCCCAAAAGCCATAATCCGCCCCTGATCATTATAATACTCATAGATTCAGGCTTTTTTTCTCTTTGGTTTCGTGGAAATTGACACCGGCCTATGCATGAATCTCAACACATAAGTAATTTTGCTAAGCTAGCATTTGTAGACAGTTGAGTGTGCATTCCAAAAATAAGAAAGCAATATATGATATTAATAATCCAATCATTATGCCCCTCTTAATCTTTTCATCTGCACTGCTTTGAAGAATTTGGTTAATTGTAAGTTTTAGGTGGATATACAAGATTTTTTCAATTCAAAATCCGATTGAAGGTAGAAAAATCTCTCAACTGAAGTAGATGATGAGTTGCTCTGATTCAAAGTGAGCACGGGCTATGAAACCGTAAGAGGCTCACACCTAGAAATTTGTGTTGAGAGGGGTCCAATACTAGAAGCCATATAGTATTAAACCGGTTTATTTCTACAGAAAAAAAAGTAAATAATTGTAAAATACTTAATCCTATATTTTCAGCAAAAAAATGACAGAACTAGATTACTCTTATAACAGAAAGAGTACAGATAAAGTGCAAAATAAAATGTTCGTGTTATGCCAATAATTACCCTGTTTGACGTGGGAGACCCGGGTTCAATTCCCGACGGGGGCTCATGTGGTTCGGTTAATCAGTAGGTCCACGTCTCATATAGCATCGCTGCTGAACGGGATGTTAAACTCAAAATAATCAACTCAACTCAATTTCCCTGTTAATCAAGTATAGTTTTATTGAGAATGTCTACAAATGTATGTTGAGTTAGGATTTTTTTTTGGAGGGGGGAAATCCGGACCCGGTGGTACCCTTTCCCGTGGGTGCCCCCGAACTACAAACATTAGATACTATGTATAATGTTATTTTAATTTATTTTTTTCCCTGACAGAACTACAGTTATATTTTTAAGTTCTTAAGTTTGAAACTTCTATGGAAGTGTGTAAGTAAACATGCGAAACTCGCTAGAGGAATAGAGTGGTTAACGATTCAAATGAAAAGTTTTGAATCATTCTCAGAATTAGGATACGAGTGAGAACGCGAGGGCATTTTCATGCGGTGGTTGCGATCACCAACAACTAACTTCAGAAAAACTTCGTGTGCTCTAAATGCAATGTGGCGGTAGCCACAAAGTGGAGTTTTATTGTATTGTAATACACGCAGGGTTCGTCACCAGTTCTGCTGGTGTCTAGTGGCGTCTTCAAATCCCTTTCTGCATGTTTAGTTTTATATATGCTATATGTTCGTAATTTCCCAAAACAATAGAAATATTCAATAATTTATTTATTTATAAAAAGGAAAAGAGAAACTAGACAAGATTATTTCTTTAAAAGATTGCATATAAATATGATAATAAAAATAAAATTTACAGAAAAAAACAGCCACTACGTACCGAAGACGTAAACCCCCTCCTCCTCCACTTGTAACAATTTGTAACGCAAGGTCGAATCTCTTTCCCCCTTGCCGTGTCACGTAATATTTGAACGACCCCTTTAATGGTATGATAACTGTGAGGAAGTAAGAGCAACTTACGAAATGTCCGAGATTCGATTTTTGATTATAGATAAGGAAAGTATATTTATAAGGGATTATATTCATACATGTATATGAAATTACTATTATCTAGGTATACGGCAGAGTTACTTTTCCTGCAAAATAGTCTTTAGAAGTTACTGTTTATTTTTACGATATTTGCAAAACAAGCTAACATTTTTACTATTGTTGATGTAATCTACGTACTAACATTTTTTTTTCTTTTAGCTAAAATGAGCAAAGATACAAAGTTCAGTAGGAAGTCCGAACACAAAGGTTTTTCTTCCATAAAAGACAAAATCGAAACTATTTTATGTTCCAATGTGTTATTTTGTGAATCAATTACAGTTAAAACGTAATCTACCACCTCAAATGGTTTGAAAGTACAATTTGTGTAAAGTGTATAATATCATAGAGACGATCTGTACGGTATTTATTGGAACTAGTTATAATTTACGAATTTTCGAGTTTTCACCCGCTACTGTGCAGTATAGGTTAAAATGTTCTCTAATTTAAAATTTGGATTGTTTACAATTATCAAATTTCTTCATGTTTTTTTATTTAATTACTTATTGATTCTTTTAGTTTTATCCACCAACCCACACGTGGTTCCACAAAATATTAATAATAAAATCAAAATGTGGTTAAGGTTCTGCTCCTGTTTTGAAATAATTAAACTGAAACAATATGGCTTTTAAGTTGCAATTAAATAGCCACAATATAATCAAATGGGCAAATAGTTTAATCTATCAACGTTCTGCACTTCCAAACGCAATACTTGTCTTAAATTCCGTACTTTAGTACACTACGTGTTTTTCAGGAGAAGCAAGAAACGGAATGGGAACTCTTTTATTATTTTTTAATTTCTATCAGAGTTACAATGTAATCAGTATGAACTCCTAATCTGGTTTTATGGCAGTTTGTATGAGACGGTTTATTCTTTCAGGGAAAATAAAAGAAAAAGGGTTTGTTCTAAAATTAATTGAAATATATGGTATTGCCAGCTTGACAATTTTCTTGTTAGAAATCTGCATTTCAGGGAACCTTAAGTAGGTATACTTTCCATTAACTTCGTATTTCTGTTTTGCATGAATTTTATTTGGAGTAGTTGACTTACAGCAAGAAGTGAGATTATTGAGTATGTAGCTTGAATTTAATTAATATTAGTTATAAGATTTACCAAATAAAATGGAGGTATTATTTAGAATATCAAAAATTGTTTTTTTTTTTATAACAAATTTAATGTCGTGAATCTTACGATATGGTATCAATAAAATTCCGCTACATATCCGATACTGTCTGTTCCCACTGTAAGTCGACTATTATTATTATTATTATTATTATTATTATTATTATTATTATTATTATTATTATTATTATTATTATTATTATTATTATTATTATTATTATTATTAAGTATTCTGCCTTTTGGCAGGTCCTGGGACTAATGAGGTTATTTTTTTCCTTTTCATCTTCTTAATTTTCAGTTTGGGTCTGGAAATGCTTCTTCCACGATCTTCAGCTTCCTGTTTTAACTCCCAATATTTTCTTCCACTTTTCAAATCATCGATCATCTGTGTTCTTCACCTTCCTATTCCTCGCTTCCCTTCCATCTTTCCTTCCATGGCGATGTGAAGAAGACAATTTCTTCGCAAGATGTGTCCAATCCAATTGGCTTTCCTACAAGAATGGTATTTAGAAGTGTCCACTTCTCTCCTATTCGTTTTAAAATATCTTCATTTGTTGCTCTCTTTGTCAATTTTATCTTCTCCATTTTACTCCAACACTACATTTCGAAGCTCTCTAAATATTTCTTCTCTAACTTCCGTAATGTCCAAGTCTCTGAACCATGCAGTCCAATGCTCCATATATAGCACTTGACCAACTTCTTCTTAAGTCCAATATTGAGCTTACAAGTTAAGTCAACTATCCGGAAAAAAAATTGATGCAAAGAGAAATACGAAGTTAATGGAAAACATACATGCTTAAGATTCCTTGAAATGCAGATTCGCTGATGAGATAACAAAGATATTATATTTCTTATCCATTTGCGGATGCGGACGTGGGTGCGAATGCTAGTTTTCATTCCCGCGCTGACCTCTAACTATGGATCATGTAGCTATTTCGTCCCTGTCACTTTATGGGAACGTCGCAACTTCTTCTGCATGGGAAAAAATTCTGGAGAAACTGTGCAAGCTGTGTGGGATCCACACAAGCAACTTCATAAGGTCATTGTATTTTGAAGTACCGATAGGTTTTAAAGTGTCCCTGCTTGGGGAGATATTTTGTGGCTAAGTCAAAGTATTTTGTGGGTATCGACTGAAATCAACTTCTTTAAAATCATGTTCCTGAAAGCTTCTTTTGTATTTAAAGATCCACGTGTATCCTTTAAAACTTGTACAATTTTTGAGAGTTTAATTGTTCTCCATCAAAGTTCTTCTTTCTAGAAAGGAAGGGAGATAATTTTAATTTTGCTAGGAATGTGTAGTTTTTAAAATCTTGAAGGTTCATTCCCGTGATATAGTATGACTTCTTTTTCTCACAGTGGCCCCTCGTAGCGTAGTCGCTAACGCTCTCGTCTTCGGTGCAAGCGGTCCCGGCTTCTATTCCCTTTGGGGGCACTCGGTCCAAAAAGTGTAGTACGCTTTATCAGGCCAACCACCCTGAATGAGGTTTTCTTCATTCACACCAGGCAAATGCCGGGGTGGTACCTAACTTATAGGTCCCAGGTCACTTCCTTTCTTTCCTTTCTCCGGATAGTGTGCTCGCCTAGGGTCGTCATCCCTCAAAACATGACGGGCTTAATGGCTGTAGATGCCGAATGCCTAGAAGTCTAAATCCTAAATCCTAATTCTTTTTCTCACAGTGAGTAAAGTTTCCTTCATTCTCGCAATCAGTGCATGTACAAAATCAGCTTCTTTTGGTTACCCACGTAACATATATGCATACTAATGATAAAATATGCATACTAATGTTTCTATTTTGTCATGTGCTGTTATCACACCAAACGCTAATGAATTTCACTCCATGTAGCAAGCACTGGGCCCATTTGATAATGCACAATGCTGTTTGACTCCCTTTTGCGACCTAAAATTGACTTATTCCAAATCATGCAATGGTTTTCCTGGGTTGTTACATATACAATAGTAAGATTTAGTGTCCAAAATTTTCTCAGATAAAATTATTGTGAATTATTCAAGTTCGGGGTTGGCAAACATTTCTGTAGATCGACCAATTCCACCATTCCATGTGACTCACGAAGCCTGCTTCTTATTTTGTCTTTATCTTTTCTGCTTCTTCTAAGTGTTCGCAGTTATTTCAGGTATCCTTATCCTTCATCTTAAAGGATAAATTAAATTCCGTGTTGAAAATGTGTCGATAGTAACTGAATTTGGGGTGTTCATATAAGACTTCGTAACATTTCAATAAAAAAAAAGTTGGAAGTCCACTTACGCCTTTAGAACTCCAACATATAAGTGGACACCCGCCTTAGTGCAAGTGTAACATGCAACTATAACAACTCTGAAACTTGTAGGCTTAGAGTAGCAAGGGCGCCCATCAGAGGGGGGCAAGGTGGGGCGCTCGCTCCCTTATAGGAAATCGTACTTGGGAAAATCGAAAACCCAATAGAATTTTTACATTAGTTACAGCAAAATTTGAAACTATATTTGAAATATCGCTTATACTTGCACCCCCCTGGAAACCACAACATGGGTGCCCTTGTAGAGTAGTGAGAGTTAGATTACCGGCACTTGATAGCCCATTCTGTACTTAGTGTGAAAAAAACGACAAAAGTGGACATCTGCGCTTACTGAATTAAGGTAGGGAATTTACTCCGTAGTTCAGATGTACACTACTTCCACTGTCAAACTGTTTTCATAGTTCTAACCAACAACACTTCCTTCCACTCTTGAGTGTGGTATTGATTAAAATGTCTTGTTCTTTAATAAATTCTAAACTTTTTATACAAATTTTATTCGTAAACTCCATTTCAAGGATAACTGTACATCTAGATAAATGCTTATTTCAATCAATGTTCTTAGATTTTAAAGAAATATTAATTGTATGGCAAATCAATGACAACCAAAACGAAATGATCGCTGCTTTCTTAGCAAAATGTTTGCTACTCTCTTCCCTATAGACAATAATAATACTCTTTCTTTGCGACAGCAGGGGGAAAAAATAGATGAAATTTTGTCCGGTTTGGTGATTTTCTTTATGGTCAAAGTTATTGAAAAGAATGTTCTCCAAACCGATTTCCAGTTTTCGAAGGGTGGGACAATCATGGATGAAGAAAAGAAGAAGAAAAAAAGACGGAACAGTAGCCAAAGAAAGATGAAGAAAATAGAAAAATCTTCCACCCACGCATCCACTGCAATCTAACTGACCTTACAAGGTAACATATTACCCTCTTGTGGGTGTTTTCCACTTCAAATAACCACTTCTTCAACGGAAATAATAGATGTGTCCTAAGAACCATATGTTTTAACCACAAGGTTCTGAATGTTCCTGTATTAATACACTCATATTTGTGATCTGTCAGATTAACTTTATAGCACAAATTTTTCCAGTACAATTACAGTGAACTATGGATGTTACAGTGAAGTTGTAATGAACTGTACCGTAACACAAAAAAAAAATATTTATATATACCTACATATATACAAGTACAATGATATTCTACCTATATAATTATTATTTGTGGTATTGGTTGTCATTTTTACATATACGGTACTTCTATTCATTTTTATTTAACACTACGCACCCAGAGACTGTTGTTGGAAAGAAGGGGCAATACTAGAAGGCACCACATCTATATAGTATAAAACGGGTACTGTTCTGCGCCCCAAAAGACGATATGTAATTGTAAAATACTTACACCTATATTTTTTAAAAATATATAGAACTAGATTGTTGTAATAAGAGAAAGTTGAGTTGAGTTGATTTTGAGTTTAACGTCCTATTCAACAGCGAGGCTACATGAGACATGGACCTGCTGTTTAACGTGGGTCTCCCACGCCAAAGGCGCGTACGCTAACCGCTTAGCCTTGAGTAATAAGAGAAAGTGTACAGGTGAAGTGTAAGATCTAATATTCATGTTATATCAATCATTTCCCTGTTAAACAACTACACTTTTATTGAGAAACAGTACAAATGCATGTTGAGTTAGGGAGTTTTGAGGGGGAGAATCCGCGCTTCAGGGCTTCTGTAGGTATTCTATCAAGACGTTTGTGGTAACACCCCAAATACACTTTATTTCCAAAGATGTTTAAATTTCCAAAAGACGAACGTTGAGAGATTTTTAAATCTCCAAAAGACGAACGTTCAGAGATTTTTAAATCTCCAAAAGACGAACGTTCAGAGATTTTTAAATTTCCAAAAGACGAACGTTCAGAGATTTGGATAGTATGTTGAAAAGTAGCTTTAATTGAGCTGAGCGAAGCGAAGCTCTTATACTCGGGTTAGCCGTTTGGTTGTCCGCGAACTCCTCCTAGACCGTTTGGCCGATCTCAACCAAACTTAGCACGCTGATAGAGTATGTCGTGCTGAGTGACAACATAGGTCGAAATCAAAAATCCGATGTACCATCGAGGAATAATCACCGAAAAACGCTTCCTCCTAGACCGTTTGGCCGATCTCAACCAAACTTAGCACGCTGATAGAGTATGTCGTGCTGAGTGACAACATAGGTCGAAATCAAAAATCCGATGTACCATCGAGGAATAATCACCGAAAAACGATTCCTCCTAGACCGTTTGGCCGATCTCGACCAAACTTAGCACGCTGATAGAGTATGTCGTGCTAAGTGACAACATAGGTCGAAATCAAAAACCCGATGTACCATCGAGGAATAATCACCGAAAAACGCTTCCTGATTACGTAGTTTAAGCTCGCTCAGCTCATTTCATTGCAATCGGGTATATCCATTGCATTCCTAGTATTAGACTTTACTTTGTGTATATATTCTTGCTGCGCAGGCCCGCAACCAGCCACAGAGGTTTGGAGGGCCATGAATATGTTACGGAGGGCAAGTCATTAAAAATTCTCTTACAAATAGCTAAATTGTGTTTTTGTATTAATAATAGCATTTTCTGTTAAGATCTGAAGGGTCCACGAAAAGTTTAGGGGGGGCCTATGACGCTCACTTCTACATAAATAATATTGCTACATACTACTACTTCTTGATCTGTCCTTTGTCTCTAAACCAAACAATGGAGGATTTTTCGCGACATATTCTTTAGTAGTATGTGTTATATTAAAATACCTTAATTTGAAAGAAATCTGGACAAATAAAGGAAACCAGATAATTTAAATGGAATCCAAATAACTTTCTAATAGAGTCGAATTGGGTGAAATTGAGAGTTATAAAACCGAATGATGCCTAGAACGCGTCATTCAGTTATCCCAATTCTTCCTACCAGCGGCGTACGTGGATTTTCGTCAAGGGAGAAGTTGCAGCAACTTCGTATCATTTGAGATATTTGTATAAATATTTTGTATATTAAATGTTTATTTTTGCATCTTGCTTAATGGGGTTAAAACATAATTGCATGTGCCACTGTTTGCTCCTCTCCCTTGCGAGAAAATTTAGAGCGTAGAGCGTAGGATATGGGAACAGAGCACAGTGTGCTTACAATAAGACACAGACTATTGTGGAGTTAAGAGATATAGCATGTGCAAATAAAGATAAATTATTATGGATTTTAGGATTTAGGATTTAGATTTCTGGGCTTTCGGCATCTAAGGCCATTTAGCCCTTCACGATTTGAGGGATGACGTCCCTCGGCGAGAACACAATCCGGGGTAAAGAAATGAAGAAAGGATTGGGGAAGGAAGGAAGCGGCCTGGGAGCTATAACGTAGGTACCACCCCGGCATTTGTCTGGTATGAATGAAGAAAACCCAGGAAAACCTCATTCAGGGTCGCTGGAGTGAAAAAACGTGTTACACTTTTTGGACCGAATGACCCCACCAGGAATCGAACCCGGGACCGCTCGCACCGAAAGCGTTAGCGACTACTCTACGCGGGGCCACTAGATTATTATGGTTTTAAAAAGATAGTTTACGAAGAATAGATGATGAAAAAACAGTTTATGAAGATGTAGATTACAAAAATATAGATTAGGAAGATACATAGATTATGAAGAGATAGATTATTATGATGTAAATTGATTGGTTATAACAAGATTAGTGTTATTGTGGATGAGGATTGATAGAGTGATTACAAAGATTATAATGAAGATATGGGGCAAAGATTAAGAATAAAGGTTACTAGTAGAACTCAGTAGTAGTGTGATTATTCTTTAAAAGATTTCTACATTGAGGAGACACACTTCGTGACACACTTGGTGTGTTCTTTAGATTTATTTACATCCAGGAGCTATATAACTCAAGTCTGCGCATGAGACACTTTGTAAAGATGTTTGTAATCCTGTTGTATTAGAAGATGTGAAGGCTCATATGTGTTAACCATACACACACAAAAAAAACTTGAACTATTCATTTACATCTGCTTGTTAAAAGAAATAATATTTCTAGTTTTATGCCCACTTGTATACCCTTTAGGCTAAAGCAAAAGATAGATTAATGAAAGTGAGTCGTTATGAAGGATTTGGTAGAATGATAATGTCAGAGGATACAGGAAAACCTCGGAAAAAGCAACGAACATAATGTTGTTCATCATCAACTTACATGACCTGGGATTAAACCAGCGACCACTCACACCAGACCCAGTGGGAACACTCAGCCAAAAAAAAGTGGAACAGCCTTTTAAGTCCAGCCATCCTGAATGAGATTTTCCTGGGTTTTCCTCATTCACACTAGACAAATGCCGGGATGATACCTAACATACAAGTTCCAGGCCGCTTCCTTCCTTCCTTTCCCAATCCTTTCTTGTCTTTCCTCAGATACTGTGATTACAGTGAGACATCGTCTCTCTCTCATATATATATATATATATATATATATATATATATATATATATATATATATATATATATATATAAAGTTTCTGGCTTTTATTTCACTCGTTTTTAACTGATTATGACTACTGGACACAACAGGGACCCGAACACACAAAGATCGAGGACAGTTAAAAATCCTAAAGGCTTTCTCTGACCGGGAATCGAACACGAGACCACGTACACCAAAGGCACACTCACTAGGCACTGGACTAGCAGTAAAGGCTACCAATGACCTACAGTGCCCGTGTTAAGTGAAATGATTAAGCATAAAGTTTTCGTAATTTAAACAAATAATCTCTAAAGAGTTGGAAGTCTAAAATTTTCAATTTTAACAACAAAGCTAAACTTCTCAAGGTACTATTTTGAATCAATAACACTGCTCAACAAGAAATTATCTTAATGTTTTCACATTTACCGAATGATTTTGACGTGCTAATTACGAATTTGGCATTAGTTTTCCTCAAATGTCGATTGTTTGAAAGGAATTTTACAAAATCGTCTTTGTTCAAGAACGCCATTTTAGAGAAAGAATTTCAGCCTTTACTTCGGCTGTCCATAGATGGCAAAACAGAACAAACTTTTGTGGATTAATTAGCAAGTTCCGTTTCGTAAAATATGCGTTCTATGATTACAAATTTTGAATACAGCATTCATTTTGAATGAAAATAACTGTCTAGAAAAATATAATTTCTTATCTTTTCCCCTTACTTTTACAAAAAATATTAACTTTTACTTAAGTAAAGTTAGTAAATTTCTATATGATTCCACTTGGATAGCCAGCTGCATAGTGTTCATAAGTATCTTGAGACGAGTACTCTACTACCCATCCATCAAGCAGGCTTTCGACCTAATTTCTCCATAAATGACCAGCTACTTTGTCTCAGCACCATAATTACTAACCAGTATAATAAAGCCTTCCCTTCTTGCCTCATTCTTATGGATTTAGAAAAGGCTTTCGATCAAGTTTGGCATTACGGCTTAATTAAAAAATTACAATCATTTAAGTTTCCACTTTGCTATTTGAGGATAGTATATTCTTTCCTTACACATCGCATTGCTTATGTTACAGTGGGGAATGCTCTATCTTGGCCTATCTTTCCGCTTACTGGAGTTCCTCAGGGTTCGGCTCTCAGCCCTTTATTATATATCCTTTATGCTTTTGACATCCCTGCAGTTCCACGTAATGTTTTTACTTTTCAATACGCCGACGAAACAGCTTTTCTCGCTCTTGGTAAAACTATCCAACAACTTAATACTCTTTTACAACGAACTCTCGATAATTACATCAGGTGGTGCAAGAAATGGCATTTAACTATTAATACAGAAAAGACGCAAGCAATCGTGTTCTTACCTCCGAACAGGCGTTCCAGAGTTTACAGAAATCCAAATTTGTTGCAAGTAAATGTTGATGGGTACCGAGTACTCCCTACTCCTACTGCTACCTACTTAGACGTAGTCTTTGTCTCAAAGCTTACTTGGAATGCTCACCTGAAAAAGTTAACAGCTAAGGCTAAAATTCGTTTAAATCTATTGCGTCGTCTCACAGGCACAACTTGGGGTCTGAAAGCTGAAGTGTTACTTCATACCTATAAGGCGTTTCTCCGTCCCATCCTCACTTTTGGACACACCGCCTGGAGCAATGCTTCTGCGTCATATTACGAAAAACTCTGCATAATGGAGCGACATGCCATTCGGCTGGCGTATCGTATTAAGCTTCCTTACCCTACATGGCTTACATATGAGTATATCGACTTCTCTAAACTCGCGAAACATCTCGCAGAACTACGACTAAGGTATATAACTTCACGTATACAAACAGGTCATCCGTTATTCTTGGACATTCTGCAGACTGATGCTCTTACTGATGCTACATTTCGGTATAAACACTCACCTTTATACATCTTAGTATCTCTGTTTGTTCAAAATGCACATCTGACTGCTGATGAACGGGAAATATATGATATTTACCTCATTAATGATCATCTTCCTCATATTTTTCCATATTAGCACAGCAATCCTCATTATTAACAAGGGCTTCCCCCTGTCCTCATCAGTCCCGAGTCGCCCCGGGACAGAAGATTTAACACTGCATCTGTCTTGCTAATACAACTATGTTTGTGTCGTCTCTGCACTTCATCTCATACCTCATCATCATCTTTCTAAATTCTATTACTTTAGTGATACATTTTGTTTTCCATCATCTTAATACCTTAGCACCTCGTATACATATATATTTTTGCACATATTTATTCTACTTTTGATTTATTGTTATTATTGTTATTGTTATTGTTATTATTATTATTATTATTATTATTATTTATCAGTATACCTAGTTTTATATGCTCAATTATGCTCAGTTTATATAATTGCACTTTGACCATCTCACAATGTTTAACAATCAATGTATATCTACTGACACATATGCCAAAGAGAGGGCGTAACTCTCTAATGGCTGGGAGTAAGAGTACCATCTTTACCAAAGCAGTACATAATTGATGAATAAAGATTTATCCAGTTCACTTATTACCAGCCGCATACAGTATTGAGTATCAGTCGCATTTGATTTAATTTCACTAGGTGCTGTGTGGAAGATAAAATGTCAGCAGACTCATTTTGTTATGTTTGTGGATTTTACATAAGCTCCAAACAACTTAAACCTAACATTGTGCTTGGAACAAAGTTGTGTGTTGCACATGAAGCTTACTTTCGAGTGCCCGTAGGTGATCAAGACAAACATTGGGCTCCGCATGTGTGTTGCGGTAGTTCTCGCTCTACATTAGAAGGTTGGTTACGGGGAACCAGAAAGTGTATGTCATTTGCTAATCCTCGAATTTGGAGAGAGCCTACTAATCACTATAATGACTGCTACTTCTGTTCAGTTGACGTGACACACTATAAAAACAGAAAGGGGAAAAATAAAATACCACAGTTTACCTTCATCCATTGCTCCAGTTCCACACAGTGACGAACTTCCTGTACCCAAACCACCAGAGATATTGTCATCGGAAAGAGAGCCAGAGGAATCTTCCGATCTTGATATTAGTTTTTCGCATGAACCCAGGAAAAAGGAACCACATTTGCTTGATCAGCAAGAACTTGATGACTTGATAAGACATTTAGATCTTCCTAAATCAAAGACAGAACTTCTTGCTTCACGTTTAAATGAGTGAAATTTTCTCCTTCCAACATGTAAAATATCAAAATATAGGAAAAGGCATAAGACTTTTTCACAATTCTTCAAAATGGAAGGAAGTTTATGTTATTGTCATGACGTTAGTGGTCTATTTGAAGCTATCGGTTTCTCACATCAACCAGAGGAGTGGCGTCTTTTCATAGACAGTTCATCTAGAGTTTTAAATTAGTTCTTCTGCACAATGGAAATGTGAATCCTTCTGTACCAGTTGCACACTCAGTCCACATGAAGGAAGACTACGAAAACGTGAAATTATTGTTGGAAAAGATTGAGTATCAAAAATATAAATGGGATATTTGTAGAGATTTTAAGATGATCGGTTTTCTTCTAGGTTTGCAGAGTAGCAATATTAAATATTCGTGTTTTCTTTGCCTTTGGGATAGCAGAGCTACTGACCGTCATTATACACTCAAGGTGTGGCCAGAAAGGAAACATTTACTTCCTGGCACTCACAATGTCATACATGAACCTTTAGCTGAAAGAGAAAATATCTTACTGTCACCACTCTACATAAAATTAGGACTTGTAAAACAGTTTGTTAGAGCATTAGATCCACATTCTGCAGCTTTTTCTTACATAAGACAAATGTTTCCACAGTTAACTGACGCTAAAATCACAGCTGGTGTATTTAGTGGTCCACAGATACGTGTGATGCTTCAGTCTGAAGAACTTCAGAATAGAATGACTCGAGAGGAAAGAAGTGCTTGGGAAGCTTTTAGGGCGGTAGTGCAAGGTTTTCTTGGTAAAAATAGAAGTGAAAATTATAGGGAGTTAATAGATTATTTGATTGACCTATATCGCAATTTGGGTTGTAGAGTGTCGTTCAAATTGTATTTTTTTGTTTTCCCATCTTGATTTTTTTCGTCCAAATTTAGCAGATGTGAGTGAAGAACATGGTGAAAGCTTTCATCAAGACATTGAACAAATGGAAAGAAGATACCAGGGGCGCTGGGACACCGCGATGATGGGAGATTACATTTGGACATTGATTTCTGATGACAAATCAGCTTACCACAAGCGAAAAAGCAAGCGTGCTCATTTTAAAAATGTTCCGCATTATGTGCTTGTAGTGAGAGTTGATATATTTTTGCTAAGTATTGTTTTATTTTGTATGCTGTGTTCGTACTCCATAGTGACTAAGTTAATTCTGCATAATTTCTTTAGTGAAGCATATTGTAAGATAGCAATTAGCTCTAAATTTCTCGATAAAAATCAACACCGGGCCAAAACTGCGACTTGTATAGACTAGCCATTTAATATTCATTTCTTCTGTGTACGAAAAGTGTTAGAATGTACTATTTTAGTTGAAAATAGAGGCTAGGAACTATTACACGGAAATGAAGAATGACTTTTTTCATTTTTCTTTGTCAAGTTCCTGTTGATTTCATAACCAAATTTCTAATTTTGTCCCCAACATTTTGTGTCGTCTCGTGAATACCAATTTAAAACTTACAGAATCAATTTCTGATCAAAAAAATATCTGATGTAATTTGACTAACTTTACAAACAGTGTTGCCAACTCCAGAAATAAAAAATACTTAATTTTGAGGAAAAATTAACAATTTTCTCAAAATTTGTTGAATAAATTTTCTTTCGCATGTAATATTGCAAATAAACTTACACAGTTTAAAAGCCTATTCCTTTGCTTAAAAAGCAAGACATAAACTGTTGTGTTAGGGCAAATGATTTCTTAGTTATTACGCTTTAACGAAAAATGGAGGAAAAATTCGACAAATTACCCGATTTCTAAGGATTAAAGACGAATTTTAAGGCGATTTTTATCATTTCGGGAAAACTAATGTTATGCACGTTATTAGTATCACCCAACGATATTAAAAACAGAAAAGAAACCAGATAAACATAAAGTTGGTAAAAATTTGTTACCCAGTGTAATAGTAAGAGCGCCACTTTATCTAACTTTTGCCGGGATCAAGTTAGTTTGCACGAGGCCAATGACCTAGGGGTGCCTAGAATATTTTGACAGTGGTACTATGGCCCACCCCCTAAATATTAGCAAGAGTCCCTAGGATCACACCCCTTTAATTTTGCTAATTGCCGAAATTAAAAATTTGGTATGATTGTATAGGACTATGGTATGCACCTCTGTAAGTTTTGGGTGGTCCTAGGTACCCCTAGGTCATTGACCCGGACCAGGGACCTTAACTTTTGACTCGGCGAAAGTTAGGGTGCCACTCTTACTACTTCAATTTCCCAGTGACGCCTGCAGGTGTCATACAAATATCGATCCTCATTTGAAATCGCCATAAGGAAATTGATTGATTGATTGAAGTTTAATAGATGCTGACCTCTCATTAAACCTCAATCAATAGATTTCCCAGTGACGTTTGTAACATAATATATATCTGAAGTATTATTGATAATAATTGATTTCATAGTGTATAAAAAGACAAGAAAAAAATGTAAGTTTTCAATACATCTGGACTGAGAAAACGGTGTTTGTCTGCATGTATATATTTTCTTTCTTTCATGCAGACTGAAAATCCGAACTGTGGCATCGGCGCAGCGGGGTCAGTTCCTGAATATTGCATTAGCATGAGTCATGGGATACTACAGGCTATATGTATGTGTGTGTGCGGGTAAAAATTTACCTGGAAGGTTAGGACGCTTTCCCTGTCACTGAATAATACAAAATTACTGAAGGCTTCTTCCAGTAAATTTTGTAGCCTTGGAGACGCGAGAAGAAGGTAACGAATGAGGGTAAGGGAATCATTCCTTTTTGCCCTCTCTTTTCCCCTTTCGTCTACATCTTCTTTACTCACGTCCTGTATTCTGGCCATCTCTGTACGTACACATTTCTCTTTCTAACACACACAGACATGTAGATCGTTGAATAAGACAGTCAGAGAAATTTTCTTGTTGCTTAACAGAGAGCAAGGAAAGATGAAGAAGCGCTGTCAAGTAGTAGTATCTTTGCTAGCTCACTGAACGTTACAAATGTATTTTTCTCCAAATTTTAAATTTTGACATTGAGATTTCTGCTGTTATTGTTTTCCAGACTTCCAAATTATACATGAATAAACGTAAGAAATTTCGTATGCTTCTGCGTCCACTACCTGAATCAACCCAGGCTTTTGTGCCTTGAGAATAATCAAAGTAAATCAATTTTTCGTTGCCAGTAACTATTCGATGTAGAAAGTACTTTCATTGATGTTGTTGAAGCAAGAGTTCACTGGTGACTTCTCGATTTTCAAATTGCCTTTCAGTAAGCTGATGTGGCACCCATTTCTCTTCCTTTAAAATTTTTCCCATTGCTTTCAAATGATCAGAAATTGTTTTCTGAGCAATGTTTAATTTTGCACAAAGTTGTTTTTGAGTTTGACACGCATCTTCATCCAATAATGGTTGCAGTTGTTCGTCTTCAAACTTTCTCGGTTGACCTGGCCGTTCGTTGTCGTTCACATCAAAATCACCAATTTTAAAGTATTTAAACCTTCGTTCATACGTACCTTCGTTCATCTATTGAAAACCATCCGCATTATTAACCCGCACATATTTTAGTGTTTCGTAGTTTCACAATGTAGAATGAAACTCGCTTATTTTTCTCCTACCTTTACTTTAAAGTCTTTCTAAGTTTCGCGATGTGAAATGAAACTCGCTTATTTTTCTCCTACTTTTACTTTAAAATCTTTCGTGTATTACAATCTGAAGTGAAACTCGCTTATTTCTCTCCTACTTTTACTTTAAAGTCTTTATAGTTTTACAATATGAAATAGCACTCCCTTATTTTTCTCCTACTTTTACTCTAAAGTCTTTCGTAGTTTTACAATGTGAGAAGAAACTCGCTTATTTTTTTCTTTAAAGTCTTTGGTAGTTTCACAATATGAAATGACGCTCACTTATTTTTCTCCTACTTTTACTTTAAAGTCTTTCGTAGTTTTACAATGTGAAATAATACTCCCTTATTTTTCTACTACTTTTACATTAAAGTCTTTCGTAGTTTTACAATGTGAAATGACGCTCACTTATTTTTCTCCTACTTTTACTTTAAAGTCTCTCGTAGTTTCACAATGTGAAATAAAACTCGCTTATTTTCTCCTACTTTTACTTTAAAGTCTTTCGTAGTTTTACAATGTGAAATGAAACTTGCTTATTTTTCTCCTACTTTTACTTTAAAGTCAATCGTAATATTACAATGTGAGAAGAAACTCGCTTATTTTTCTTCTACTTTTACTTTAAAGTCTCGTAGTTTTACAATGTGAAATAATACTCCCTTATTTTTCTCCAACTTTTACTTTAAAGTCTTTCGTAGTTTTACAATGTGAAATGACGCTCACTTAATTTTCTCCTACTTTTATTTAAAGTCTCTCGTAGTTTCACAATTGAAATGACTCTCGCTTATTTTTTCTCCTACTTTTACTTTAAAGTCTCTCGTAGTTTTACAATGTGAAATGAAACTCGCTTATTTTTCTCCTACTTTTACTTTAAAGTCTTTTGTAGTTTCATAATGTGAAATGAAACTCGCTTATTTTTCTCCTACTTTTACTTTAAAGTCATTCGTAGCTTTACAATGTGAGAAGAAACTCGCTTATTTTTTTCTTCTACTTTTACTTTAAAATCTCTCGTAGTTTCACAATGTGAAATGAAACTCGCTCATTTTTTTTATCCTACTTTTACTTTATCTATCATATTCCACTAGTTCGCATTAATATCTGTTCTCCCACCTGATTTTTTTAAATAATCTCCAAACACCTGAAACAATGCGTAACTTTCCTTAGTCACTGACATTATAATTAATTGTGTGTGTAATGTATTTGCTTATTACATACTGCACGCAAGAAGAAAGAAAACATTGATCAGACATGAATTAGAAACTCCAACCGGAAGTAGGATCAAATCTTGCGAACGGTGCGAGATATTGAAAATTTTTTCCCCTTTTAGCATTCCTCCCAGATTTTTACCAAGACGTCTTTCACTTGTAAAGGGAAATGTACAGATGTTGTGAAGAATGACAAGGAGATTCATGTTCATACGTGAATGATGCGTTGTCTAGTGAGCGCAGGTTCAGCTAATTATTTATATATTTTTGAAAGATTATTAGGATTAGAACTAGATTTCTTGGCTGTCGGCATTTATGACCATTTAGCCCATCACGTGTATGAGAGATCAGGTCCCTCATCAAGCACACTATCCGGGGAAGGGAAGGAAGAAATATTGGGAAAAGAAGGAAGCGGCCTGAGACCTGTGATCCCAACTTTTGCCTGGTGTGAATGGGGGGAAACCTCACTTAAGGTGACTGGCCTGAAAAAGCTGTTACACTTTTTCGACCGAGTGTCCCCAACAAGAATCGAACCCGGAACCGCTCGTGAATCTTTATAGTAAGCATTGTCTTTTATTCTTTATTGAAAAAACTTTGAAATATTTGATATTCCTATTTCCTGTTAATGATGTGCGTAAACGAATTTCAAATTTAAATGATTTGGGTAAACTGACTAGGGATGATTCCATACCGGGACCAAGTACCTAGGGAAAACCTATATATCGTCTGAAAGCTCTTGCCATGAGAAGTACCAAACCGTTTTCAAATCATGATCAAACATGCTAACTGACCCTATAAGGGGTCAGTTTGTTAGTGTTTGTGACTCTATGTATGGCATATTCGACAAAAGTAAAAATGAATATTACCATGCATCATGCGTAAGCACCTGAGTCCATCATGTTCCTTTCTTGATTCATTGCTAGAACATGATTCAGGCAAGAGTTCGATAATATCACTTTGCACCCAGACGTACCCATTTGTTCATTGTTGCCAACAAATTGTAAATACAATGTGACAGATGGTTTCTGTACCACCGGATGTATATCCATGAAACCCATGGCATAAACATCATTCACACTAGAGAAAGTATATTGTAGATGTATTCCTTTCCCAAGGACCCCTGTTTTCCAGTGTTGTCAACCAAGAACCAAGTTTAAAAATGAGAAGTTGTAGAACAGGTTCCGTACTATAAAACGTTTGTACACCAAGTTTGGCAGAAACATCACACTACACTATAGGAAAAAGACGTTGAGTGTGACCGTTTCCCAACCATTCTACGTTGTCAGTGTTGCCAACAAGTGTTAACATCACAATGTTGAAAATGGCGTGCGTGCCATTGAAAGAATATATAATAAGAGTGACAGCATTGGACAATGGAAAACATAGTGTGAGTGTCCCTGTCACCCAATGACCCCAGTGTGGCAGTGTTGCCAACCATGCGAACATTCAAGATTTTCGCATGAAGTCTATCGCATTGGCGGATATAACTGACAGCATGGGTGCTTGTGGGTTCACACTTACATACCACAAACCTTTTGGGGGCGCTGTGACTCAGTGGTAGAGCGTTCACTTCCGGTGCTTGGGGTCTCTGTTTCGATCCCAGCTCGCGCCGTGTGGACTTTGTGATGGACAAACACCGTGCTCGTGAGTTTTCTCGGGGTTCTCCCGTTTCCTCCCACTTTCTTCATTCCACCATTTCATTCATTTCTCATCATCACCGTCTCTTTTAGCCTAACCGGCATAAACGTGGGACGTAAAACTAAAGATTTCATTTCATTTTTTACAAACCTTGTATGGGTCACAGTCTAATAATGTCTCCCAATGCTATAGACTTCATGCAAAAATCTTGAATGTTCACATTGGTTAGCAATACTGACACACTGGGGTGCTTGGGACACGGGAACACTCACATTGTTTTCCATTGTACAATGCTACTTTTGTCGCATTTGTTATATATTCGTTCAATGGCACGCATGAACGTGGCAATTTTCAACATTGTGATGTTTACGCTTGTAGGCAACACTGAAAATCTAGAATAGTTGGAAGATGATCACACTCAATGTCTTTTTGCTATAGTGTCTTGTGATGTTTCTGCCAAGCTTGGAAACGTTTCATCGTACGGAACCTGTTTTACAACTTCTCATTTTTACACTACGTTCTTGGTTGGCAATACTGATAAACTGGGGTCCTTGGGAGAGGAATACGTCCACAATGTACTTTCTATAGTGACGAATGATGTTTATGTCACTTTTCATGGATATACATCCGGTGGTACAGAAACCATCTGTCTCATTGTATTTACAATTGGTTGGCAACAGTGAACAAATGGGTACGTCTGGGTGCAAAGTGATATTATCAAACTCTTGCCTGAATCATGTTCTAGCAATGAACCAAGAAAGGAACATGATGGACTCAGGTGCTTACGTATGATGCATCGTAATATTCATTTTTACTTTTGTCGAATATGCCATACATAGAGTCACAAACATCAACAAAGTGACCCCTTATAGGGTCAGGTTGCATGTTTGATCATGATTTGAAAACGGTTTCGTACTTCTCATGGCAAGAGCTTTCAGATGATATATAAGTTTTCCCTAGGTACTTGGTCCCGGAATGGAATCATCCCTTGAGAGTTCTGGCTGTCTCCCCCCAAGTTTTTACCTTTTAGATCCGCCACTGAACAAATTGTTTAATTATAGTCATAATTGATATTTAGTTTCCCACTAAGAAAAAGTGTTAGTATAAATAATATAAATTCTCCTCAGTTGATGAGATATATCTATCTATTCTTTCACAAATTGTATACTACACTGATAAAAATTTTTGAAAAAAAAGTATGCACAACTATAATTGTTTATGTTGATATAGCATAATCCATAGAGTTACACGTGTCATCTTCATCGAACGCTTCCAGAAGCCTGTTTAAATACAAATTTAATGCTAATGTTCTTTAAAAAAGACATTTAGTGAAAGATTTCACAACTTGAAACGTATTAAATCGTTTCTATTTAAATCATAACTTGACTTTTCTGTGGGAAAGCATCAGCAACGCATTCCTGAGGTTCTCGAACTTTGTATAATTGATAATATGCGAGGAAGGATAAAAAATGAAGGTTTAAAAGCCGATATTTCTGAAGTTTCGTTTGTTATAGAGAAATGAAGAGTGGTGCTGTAATTTGAATACATGAAGTTAGCAACTGTGCAGAATTTTTGTCTACGGCGCTGGTTGTATATAAACCCAAATGGCGGCTTGTTTGGAAAACTGATCTAGCGAAGAAGTCCGCTCAGCTATTCGATTTGTGTGGACCAAACATGCAAACGCTGCTGAAATTCACCGGAAGCTGGTAGAGGTTTACGGGGACACTATAATGTCTTGTCGCAGAATGGTGTCGAAAGTTTGCGACTGGTAGAGAAAACGTCAGCGACGAGGTGCGTCCAAATACAACCCAGACGACCACCATACTGTTAAAGCAGTTTCACTGGACATCATCGACCACCCTCCCTACAGCCCGGACCTCGCTCCAAGAAACTTTCACCTGTTCCCGCAGTTAAAGGAGAACCCAGGAGGCCGTCGCTTCGCTTCAGACGAGGAGATGAAACACTTCGTGACAACGTAGCTGAACACGCAAGAACAGGATTTTTATCAGAAGGGAATCTGCACTCTCATCCCACGATGTGGCAAGTGCCTCAACTGTTATAGAGACCATGTTGAAGAATAACCCAGTGTATGTACTATCTCTTTGTTGTATTGGTTGTATGAAATAATACATACACGTTTCACTGCAGGCTTTGTAACCTTAGTTTCTGATTACTCCTCGCATTTCCCAATTGAACTCACCGAAATATGTACAATATTTGTTAACAATGATTGGTTTGTTAGAATATTGCAATATACAAAATTATATCACGGAAGACCCAGTGACACTTTGAAGCGAATTAAATTTTAAGAAAAGCATAGATATTTTTTACTCCATTCACGGCTAAGCTGTTAGCGCAGACTCGTTTTGCCCTGGGAGACCTGAGTTGGTTTCGCGACGGGAGCTCATGTGGTTCAGATCCCATGTTAAGCTGTAGGTTCACGTTTCATATAGCCTCGCTGCTGAAAGGGACACTTAACCTTAAATCAAATCAAATCACCTTAAAATTAACTTTACATCAACTTTGTATGTCAACTTTTCAAAAGTTTTGAATGGTTGACACTAACATTACTCATCTATGCTACCTTATAACATAACATAACATTGTCCTGATCCTTAACGATATTATTAAGCCGATATGAATAAACCAAAATAATTAACTCACTATCGCACAATATGTCGTTTATTAGAAAGTTCGGATCTTTAACGTAGGACAACTTAAAACATTATAACTTACGTTTCTTTTCTATAATAAACAAGCAATCCGTCGTCAAGGCTACCAAAACATTCCATTACATACATTAAAGGTATCTATCACAACATTTTTAAAATCACAAAATCATAATTTAATGTCTCCTTCTTCTTCTATCAAGATAGCTGGCTAGTGCATATAAAAATCACTTATAAGTTTCGCCCAAAAATTTACAAGCTTATTAAAGAAAATGATACAACATTACAAGCTTAATACAAGAAAATGATAATGATACAACATATCGTTGTAACCTCGATACTCCTTTATAAAGACGCAATTCTTTAGATCCCTTTGGTGTTGTTACAATCGAGTTCAACTATTGAAATAATATAGAATTAGGTACTTTTAATTTCACAATACTTTGAGTACTTTGATGTTTCTATTTACGCTCCTGTATCTCCACAAATGAGAACGCACTACCTCACTCATTATAAAATTTCCGTATTGAGTCAAGGATAATAAAAGTTTGTACAGATTTTTTGTAGCAGACTGTGGATCAGACAAGATTTTGCGAAATTCGATTTCTAATGGGAAGAAAATAGGGTTGAAATAAATCTCACTCTTTACTTTATCTATAAAAGTGTTCAGCAGAGAAATTTGAAAAATCGTACTTTTTTCCCATAAAAAATGAGCTGTAGGAAACACTTCTATGCGAAATCACCTTTAAGGGGAGCTCCTCCGTGGCTACGCGGTTAGCGTACGCGCCTTTGGCGCGGAAGATCCGGGTTCGATTCCCGGAGGGAGCTCATGTGGTTCGGATTCCACGTTAATCAGTAGGTCCACGTCTCATATAGCCTCGCTGCTGAACGGGACGTAAAACTCAAAATCAATCAATCACCTTTAAGGGTGTAAAAAGGGACTGAAAGGGTTTCAACTATTATTACGTATATTATTATACTATTATTTCTAACACGTATAAAACTTTAAACGTTCAGAAACGAAATTTGTTATATTAATGCTTTGTGATATACAGAATACGAATACTAAATTCTACATGGGAGCAAATGTAGTTCATATTCCACGTCTCATATAGCCTCGGTACTCAAAAGGACGCTAACACATAATCCAGCCAGCCAATGAATACTAGATACACTTCCACAAGTTTTGCAAACCTGCCGCTAACGGATGATCAGAATTGGATGCAATAAACAATTTTCACTTTGTATATAAAGACGTGATTCTTGCACTGTTAAGACATTTTACTTCAGACAATACGAATCTCTTATTCCTTTGTATAAATTCATATACCATAGAATTGTGCTTGTAGCTTAAAGATCTTCGGATGATGAGGCTCATCGTGTTGGTCAACACTTCTATGAGGATAGTGTTCTCGCGTAGCATAGTCGCTAACGTTCTCGCCTTTGGTCTCGGACTTAAGTTCCGGTGGGGACGCTTCGATCGAAAAAGTGTAAAAGACATTTCTTTAAACAGCCTTCCTGCGCTTTCATTCAAAAATCGGGAATGGTACCTCACATAATGGTACCAGGCTGCCTACTTCCTTCTCATTTCTTTCTTACCCTCAATTCCCCGGGCAGCGTGATCATCGAGGGACGTCATACGTGATGGGCTAACATGGTCATTAATGCCGAAAGCCCAGCAACCTAATTCCTAATCCTTCTGTGATAATCATATTCTGTGTGTGTAATGTCAAGACGAAGCCAGCAAATGTCCATTTTGTAAATAAGCACCTTCAAGCGTTGCTGTGCAGTGAGGCAGCGAGAAAGCGGAAGGTCGTTCAGTATATTGTCACTGCAGTGAGTCGTGACGAATGATCCATCGGTGATATTTATGATGGGAAGTAGAATGTTCACACCCGACGAGTACCTTCGTAACGAACCGGGGAGCGTTTCTAATGAATATCGTCTGGAATGTGTAGGCGTCTTTAACCCTCTCTCTTAAATTTCCAAACCTGAACCATTTCGTGGACGTGTGAAACTTAATGTGATGGCACTTCACCACGACCCGAACTCGACAGTAACCACCGATCAGCTACGTTAAAATATAAAGTATCATTGTAGATTCTATATCCCAGGTACACATTCGGCGTCTGTACAACAGTGTAATTTTCGTACAGCTTCTTGTATGACCACTCAGGGTGATTACATATGCTATTGACATAAGCCAACTTGAAGTACGCATTTATAGGCTGCTTATGATAGTCTTTACATAAAGTTGGTATATAACGTAAATTATCCAATTTTCCGTTCGCTTCAGAACCATACAGTGATTGAAAGAAAACCTCACTTTGGCACTGTTGAAATCGATTTTTCTCTAAGCTCGTCAACGCACACAGCAAATTTGAATTGCAGTTCAGTAAGGAATAGCACAAAATCATCTATAGTTCCAATTTCTTCGGGTCGATGCAACATACTGCACGCAGCGCCGCAACAGAGGATGTTTTTTACACAATCTATGGTAACCATCTCCACTGTAATGTTCAGCTACATTTCTAAAATATGTTAGCAGTATTAACCATATGTTTCATTTAACTTTACGAACACGCCCTTGCATAGCATCAATGAGAGAAAATATACTAGGGGAAAAGTAAAGTTGAGGATTCTTTTTACGTTAATCTAGGACATTCTAAATTTCTCTCAAGCAGCTACAACAAAATTCTAATCATCTCCCTTATGAGCAGCCATTTGCAAACAATGGGATATAAGGTGCTTGAGCCTGAGGTAGATGCTGATGTAAAGACCTGCACGGGCCGAGCCCGGCCCGCGGACAGGGTTTGGGCGGGCCGACTCTGTATTTCTTTGGGCCGAGCCGGGCTTGGGCGGAAAATATATGGGAGAAAGAGAGGAAAAGATAAAGAGGAAAGGAGGAAAGGTAGAAATATTAGAGAATTTTCCTTTTCCATATCCTTCTTGTATTGCATACCGCTCATACCACTCTGACCTGGATCCAGGTAACTATGCAATTTAAAGTTACCCAAACCCAGCCCAGTTCATAACAAGTGGCGATTGTTTATCTTTAAACTATATGTAAACAGGTATATTTACTTAAATTCTGGTAGTATTTTGAGTTGCTCAAATTAAAGTAAAGTAATGGGCTATAGAACAAAGCATAAAACCTTATCAGAAACAGTGGCGGATTTAACCTGGACCGGGGACCCTATTCCTACCTAGTTTTCTGACTGACAAAAATAATTGAAGCTATTATTTATATATTTTTGAAAGTTCAAAATAAACGTTACCTTTTATTCTTTATTGGAAAATTTTTGAAATATTAGATATAATTTCACTTGCATTTTTTCTATTATGTAATGTGTTAAACAAGCTTGAGGTCCACAATATCAAAATCCAACCTAGCCATAATATACCGTACATAGCGAGAGAATTAAGTTGTAAACTTCTGCAAAAGACATCAAGAATTGTAAATCAATTTGCAAACACAGGCAATCGATGATGTAGTTCTTAAATGGATCATGATTATGTCTTGTGTCTCTGTGTGCTGATACCAAAATATAAGCAAATGAAAAAAAAAAGAAAAAAAGCGACAAAGATATGTGCTTTCCCTTATTTTACACGAGAAGCAAAAGTTAACTGTTACAATTTCTTGATATTCCCTTCAAAGTTTTGCTGAATAACACATATTATTCGTAATAGATTAAAAAAAGAAAGAAATCTGAGTTTTACGTCCCGTGGTTATGCCGGCTAGGCTAAAGGAGACGGTGATGATGAGAAATCAATGAAATGTGGAATGAAGAAAGTGGGAGGAAACGGGAGAGCCCCGAGGAAACCCACGCACACGGTGTTTGTCCACAACAAAGTTCATTTGGCTCGAGGTGGGATCGAACCAGGGACCCCATGCACCAGAGATGAATGCTCTACCACTGGAGAGTATTTATATAAAATTAATATTCATGTTCCCCATGTTCACGAAATTGTAACTTCTTTGCGTATTTCCAGCCAGATGTTTCACAGTAGGAAAAGGAAGCTTTTGAATTGAAGGGTTGATTCAAAAACCCAGACAAATCTTTTAAAAAAATACTATTTGTGGTACATTCACACAGTAGAGCAGCTTCTCTTTAACTAGCTTCACCTAGTGTCATTATTCAACTGTTGAAACAACAGTTAAGTTGGGAGATATACGTTAAGGAAATATAAAATGTTTTGCGTAAACTCATGATATACCTACTATAGTCTGGGGTTTGGCTGTCCCCCGCCAGTTGTTATCTCCTAAATCCACCACTACCTCCGAAATATCTTGACATCCATCACTCTCATGACATCCGAAAATATCTTAAACTAACTATATAAATTTAGTCTAATGTAAAAGATTCACGACCTAGCAAATATTGCCTCACGAACCACCACTGTGCTCCGATCTATAGGTTGAGAATCGCTTACATACAGCGTAAACAATTAGAAGAATGCATAGTTTAGTAATTGAAGGCATTGACTGCTTGAAAGAAAGATACAGTTAAGACGTACGAAGACTTTTAATGAAGAACTTAACACTCCCAGTTACAAACATTCGCGAAAATCTTCCACTGTGTCCTTTATTCTCTCTTCTCTGTAGAAACCACTCGCGGTCTTATATCACAGACAATAAAAGCAGTTAGTCCGTAATACTACCTGTAATGGTTCTAAGTACACGCCACAATGTATATGTTAGCGGTCGAAATGCCAAGAGGGTAATGCAGACAACCACCTGGCTGCTTCCTCCAAGAATAATTCAATAAGAATTTCGCTCCTATTGCGAAAGACAAAGGATCTTTGCAATATGATTTCCATTTCAAGCAAGTATTTACTGTTTTGTTCATCAGATTTAATTTGTCGTACTTAGGTTAATAAGCTCATAAGAATCCATTATTTAAGGGGCCAGACTATTAAATATTTTTCAAAAGCTAACAATTTTTCTTTTGTCTATTTTTCGTAAGTGAAAAGAGATAATGAAAGGTAACTTACCTCAATAATAGATAATGTTATTCTACACCTACTAATGTTATTCTATTAAAATACGAATCAGAAAAATGATCAATGTTGCCATCCGTAGAAATTACAGTGTGACCAAAATTTGAATTACCCAAAAATCTTGGTTAAGGCAGCGTCTAGAAAAATGAACTCGAAGGTAATTGATGACATATCATGTTATCTGTGTTTCTTGTTAACTACTTTCTAAATAATATTTGTATTTATTTTGTAATAACTTACATAAGTTTTTACAAAATAAATAAGTTATTGGATATCCAATATTACCAAAATAATACACTGATTATTCTTCCGATTCATATTTTCGGGTATAGAATAACATTATCTATTACAGTATTGTGGTAAGTTACCTTTCATTATCTCTTTTCACTTACGAAAAACAGGCAAAAGAAAAATTGTTAGCTTTTGAAAAATATTTAGTAGTCTGCCCCCTTAATAATAAGTTTGGAGATATAAAATGGAAGAATTCTAAAAGCTTTGAACACGAGAAAGTTATAAACATTCCTCTGATAAGAACTAATACTCGTAGAAGTATCCATATAGCAGTATATCAACTCTTGAACCACACAAGCGATCTCGATCAAATTTTCAACATAAGTGGGGTCCGAGCCTGAGATGGCTTTTATCATTTCACTTTGACGGTGTAACTTAGGGTAGAGGGAGGAGGATAAATATTTAAAAATGATCGAAAATGACTGATATCAGTGTCAAATCCATAATTTTTGGAGTCGCTGAGATGAGCAGTGATACTTCCGATGCCCACATTTGCCCAACAAATTGGCGGAGGAGGGAGATATATAGAAATGATCAAAAATGACCGATATTAGTATCAAATCCATAGTTTTCAGGGTCGCTGAGGTGAACAATAACACTTCCGATGACGTTTAAATCCAAATTCATACCCCATTAGTACTTTATGTCCTAAATGAGACGTATTCTCCCCGTGCAAAGAACGGATTGTAACCAAGTACAACCGGTGCTAGTATGTTGTAACGAAGAAACAATAATCTGCAACAAATTTCACAAATGAGGAAGTTACCAATTGTACGAAACATGAAATTGTTTCATCTAATAAAAAGAAAGGAAAGAAAAAAGGAATCCGCGCTGAAGCAAGAGAGCGTGCAGGGAAGAGGGCAGGAATACAGATATGTATAGCATGATGGGATAAGGGGAGCAAAAGAATATGTAAAACCAGAACACTATGGTGATAAAGTTGTAGTGCCCCGCAATGACAGCACAGCACTACAGATTATTTTGTTTAATTTACGTTTTGTTTCTTGCTTCGTTTCTTCTTTACGCGTAGTTTATATCTTGATTTGTAATTTTTGACCTAACTTTAATACCGTATTCTCAATCTGTACCCAAATTTTTTATAGAAACATATTAAATTGGAATATTCAATGTTGGCAAAAAAAAGTTTCAAATTTTGGTGCTTGCTGAAGAAGAAAAGAAGAAAATTTATTGATTCACAACGAAGTTTGCTTTTAAAAATAATAAAGATTTTCGTCGAAGATAAGATACTTGATATTTTCTGCAAAACTGATAAGTAAATTCGATATTTATTTCTAACAAGTTGTTTTATAAGGTAAAATCGAAAAACTTGTTTGTTAATTATTGTATATTTGTATTTGTGAAGTGCGAAATAATTAAAATGAATTATCACTAGAAAGGCTATTGATTTGGGGATTTCTAAATCCCAAAACTCCACTTAGCCACTACAAATGATAATGCTTATAATTTAATATATCAACATATTCTCCTCAAAATTCTCAGTACTTATATTAATTTATATCTATACATAGCAAAATTTGATGTATTTATTTACAATACTATCATGTTTTTTATTATATATCAATGAAGAAATTTGATATGAACAACCTAAACAAAATGTCAGCACGCAATAATCATTAGTTTGTTGTTTATGATGTTTAAGAAGTAAGAGAAAGATCACTGTTGATATCTAGTGATTTCGATTTAAAAAAAAATGTATATGTCAGCGATATATGCTTATCAATGAAATGGTGGTTCTTAATAGGTAAAGTTAAGACATGCTCACCTGTTTCGGCGAGTAGAAATAATACGGCCAGCGTCATCCAAGGTTAACCTCTGAAAAGGAAAGTATAATTATATCTGTTAATTAAATAAAGAATTAAATAAAGGTTTTATGGAAATGGTTAATATATATATTCGTATATCGCACGCATTAAAATGAAAGATAAAATATGATTTAATTTGTTATGAAAGAAATATGAATTATAATGAATGATAAAGAAATATTATTTAATAAAGTCTACGATGATAAAAAGTAAAGAAATAGAAATAAAATATACTTACCTGTAATAAAGAGAAGGAATGAGTGGTGCTTGGAATCGTATCACCTCGACGAAACATCTGAAAAAAAAAAATACAGTACGATGTATCAATAAACAAACACTTAAGCACCTAACCTAAAATACCGGTAGACACTACTAAATTAGCTACTGACAACTATGCCTACGAAAAGAGAAATGCTGACCTACTAACTTTAAACATATTAAATACTACTACTTACCTCAAAGATATTCTCAAACATTGTAATGCGTGGAATGGAATGATGTATATGATGATACTATGGCAAATATAAAGCAGAATTAATTCCATGTTTAACGTTACTGGTTCTATTCTACTGTACTTATTATGATTCATAATAATTTTCCGAATTTTTCATGTATATCTATTGATATAATATAGTGTTCTGTAAATTACATTTCAGTGTTTACAAAGTTATTTCGATAATTGGTATTAATAGAAGTTAATATTTTCTGAGCTGGTGCTAAGTTCGTTTCGGAAACTATAACAATCCGTACGATGTGATTTGTATATCGTCTCTGTATACTCCTGTGCCCACACGAACTTGGAAATTGCGTTTTACTTCTTTTCCGTTGCGAGTTGCTGCGGTGGCGACTTCAGGAATTTACTGGGCCGAATTTTGTTTAGTTCTCGCGTGTTTTCAGGAATGCGTTGATGAACTATATATAATATGTTGCGCAAATAAAAAAAAAAACCTGTAAGGGCAAAATGGCGATCAACAGCCAGGATAGGTATCCATGACAACTGTGGAATGAGGTGAAGAGGAACATTCTGATATAAAAGAAACATCTGACGCGAAAAAAAAAAGTGTCTGAATTTGATAATAGCACAGGAAATACGTCGTATGAATACAGGAACCTTAGTGGAAATAGGAGGTGGGTGGAGACGGTAATTTAATTTAGTAGATGTTTTATTCACATAGTTTTATCTATTAGGCCTCACGCTTATATCCATATAGTGTCAGGTAATAATTTCTCCATGTATATGATTCCAGACGCAGTCGATACTGCAGTATATCTATGTGTGACAAACTAGCCCTTGATATTGATAATGTTGCTTCGTTGCTAATTATCATGTTTCTTTACCTTTACAAGGCCGACAAGTTAATGTGTCAACGACGATAATTGTCTATTTTAGTTGATTGGCTGCAAACAGGTAGGTTGGCTCTAGTACAAGGAAAAGATTTTTTTATCTCATACTATTTAAATTTAATCCCCGAAGATTTAATAAAACGAAATGTAGTCTTTGTGAAGATTGCAGTGACATATTTTCTACTTCAAGAAATTCAGTTGGCTATTTGTTTCCAAATTAAAGTTACAAGATATCATATATTTTTATTTCTTCGTTGGGAGCAGCTATTTTATTGTTCTACCTTCGTGATAGTGAAAGTATTGAATGTGTAAGTATGCTCTTCCATTATCCTCGTTTATGCGTATACCCCGTCGCTGACGCGCCTGCTCCCTGTGGACGCAGCCCTCGCTAACATTTGGGTCCCCCTTCTGCGCTCCTGCCAGACTCGGTTAGATAGCATTCATGCTTTTTAGTGGCCATCTAGCACAAGTTGGTTCTTGTTTTATGCACTAGTTCTTATGCTATACGTCCACACTATATTTATACAGAGCCCTCCTGAAGTCAATCTGCAAGTAGTAATGGAGCTCCTCATTTAGTGCATGCTCTGCTAAAAGAAATACTAAGCTCTAACTTGACCTGAAAATGTAAGAAATGGGTCAAAATGGTAAGAAATGTTTACTAGATCCATCTCTTCGAGTAATTTTATATTACTTCGTTTTACATTAAAATATATAGGGCGTATTCAGAGAGAGAATTCGTTAATCACGCATTAGTTACACGATTAGTTTGTGTCGTATTATCTCTGTATTAAAGAGGGTATGCTTCTTTTTTTTTTTTTTTTTTTTTTTGTATTCAGAGACTGCTTGAGTTCAGCCGATAACTAAATTAACTAATATAACCCAGGGATAAAAGTGGATATGAAAAGGTAGGGGGACACATGACGTCACGCCTTTCCATCTGCCTATGAAAGAATGAGTTTTAGACTAACGTCCTAGAAGCACCAAGTGAAGCTTTTTAACCGCATAATGTGTTAAGTAGTGCGAAAATTATTAAAATTATTACTGATTATTTAGTGTTATTTGAAGAATGATACATGGATTATGACAAAAACAAATTGAAGAAATATGAAATGTTAGAAAATGATGCGGGAAGAAGAAGTTTGAGCATGTGAAAGTGAAAGTACCAAGCGCCTTTCTTGACCGCTTAACTTTCCAGTACAAAGTAAGAAGAAAATTATTAAAATTCCTGCTGATTATGGAGTTTTATTTGATGAATAATATGTAAGTGAAGGTGAGGGGGGGGACGGATACCGTGAAAAGTATAAGACCATACTGTGAATTGTACAAAACGATACACTATTAGGTCTAATTGAAAATTTCTATGGAAGATTAAAGAAAACGCTTTGTGGTTCTCAATGGTGAAAATTTCCCGTGGTGATAGTATAACGTGAATTTTATTCATACTATCGTGTTACTTTTGCATAGTATAGCATTATAGCCTTAATTTTGTGAGTTTTCTACTGTGGTTGAATTCTAGTTCGTGGAGCTTAGACGCATATGGCTTCCTGTTCAATTCCAACTGGCAGAACATAATTATTATTTACACTCCATCATAAGGCAGTAGGAAGACTGCTTGGATTAAATGTTAGCAAACTCTAATATAAAAAGGGACATGTTACAGTAACGGAAGTCGAAGTGCTGCTTACAGATTACCCTGCTGGAAGAGTTGTTCATGTAGCTTATCGAAGACTGAATATCACGAAGTTCAATTTATAAATTTAGTGAAAATATGATTCAATGAGGGAGTAGAAAAATATTAGGATTAGGATTAAGAATTAGATTTCTGGGTTTCTGACATCTATAGCTATGTTAACCCGTTACGTATAAGGAAGTACGTCCCTCGGCGATCACACTATCCGGGGAATTGGAGAGAAAGAAATAATTGGGGAAAGAAGAAAGCAGCCTGGGATTATTATGTGAGGTACCATCCCGGTATTCTACAACGATAATTCTCTTTTCTATTGTAATTTTGGGCAATATTAGATTTCTAAATATGCACAAGCCAGACAATTTTAGTAGAAGAAGGAGAAGACCCAAATAATATAATCATCTTTAAAATCAAGGATGTTATAAATAGAGGATCTGCCCATATGTATCTTCACCTTATTAAATCGATAAAGCCAAAAAAAAAAAAAAAAAAACGAGCATAGGCACGTCTGATTGGCTACTCTCGTTTCCGCCATCGTCTGATTGGCTACTTTCGTTTCCGCCATGATTGTTGGCTTAAAACATTGCGATCCTATTGGGCGGAGTGGGCAGAGTAGGGGTGGTGAAACTGTGACGTATAGCTTCAAGATTTTGTTGTAAGGGCACATCCTCTATTTTATAAGATCCTTGTTTAAAATAATATTATATATCTTTAATGTATATAATTGAATGTTTTTGTGTAACTAAGGACGACGGGTCGATCGTCGTCATAGCAACAAAAATAAACAAACTATGTGTACTGGAAGCCATCTAATAATGATGTAAGTTTGAATGTTCGAAGTGTCTTACTTTTAAAGATTCAAAATAGTGGAATAAAATGATATTTGCGTAATCTTATGTGGTTCAATTATAGTTATAAGAACCAGTGACAGTATATAACGTAAATAGTAACTGAAATCTCGGAAACTTTGTGTGTTGTTATAATTTGCCTGATGTGGATGAGGAAAATCTTTCCCGGGATGGCTGACTTGAAAAAAGGTTTTACATTTATCCGACTGAGTGTCCTCACACGAAATCGAACCCAAGACCACTCGCACCAAAATCGAGAATTGAAAAAGAAACGCATGTAATGTTATCCACGAAACGAGCAATTTTTCTTCTTGTCTCCAGATGAGAAGTGTGTTTTTATTCGAGATAAAGTGAGGTACACAATTCACGTTCTTACACAATGAACTCCAATACTATAGTCCGCGTCACCAGAATTGGCGTGTGCACAGTAAAAAATGGTTGTGTTAATTCAACTCAATTTTAAAAGAGGGTAGTGGTTCCAGCGTGACTACCACTATGCGGTCTTAGTTCAACACCTACCCCGCGGTGTTGGCGTCTAACACAGGGGATGTGTTACGTCTTTAACATACAACCGGTGTAGAGCCATGCCGTAAGCGTTAATGAACCACAAAATTACTCCCCCAAAATATGTTAAATCGCCTATATGCGTAATGTGTTTACATTATGCTGAGTTAAAAAAAAAAAAAAACACTTTAAACAAGTAAAAAAAATACTGCAGTGGCGGGGACCACGAACCACCAACCTTTCAATTACTACCCGCATGCTCCTCCGACTTTGCCACGGAGGCAAGGAAGAAAGCGTCGCTTGCAGAGGGATAAATTTGTTGAGGTCTTTTGAATTTGGCTAATCAGAGTGCTCCTTTAAGCAGCGTATATTCGACGATAACCGTTCGGGATAAGATAAAATCTGCTCGCCATGTAGACCTAATTTTATAACAAAATGACGACTGTCTATTTACTTTATTTTATAGTTCTTCCATATTCACTTTCAAATGGTCGGCGCCAGTTGCCATCTAATAAAGTTGATGCGTTTGTTGCTTCTAGTACACAATCACTTAGAAGAAGAAGCAATAAATGCATCAAATGTGGGAGATGAATTTAGAACACCTAAATGACATATGCCTAGCACATCTTGTGCTGTTAGGGTTTCTTCAGAAACATTATGTAAAATAATTGAAAACACATCGCGCGGTTTGCATTTTGAAATTTTGCGTATACCTGGATTTGTTTAAGTATTTCTTTCTACTGTGTTTGTCTGTAGTTTCAATTCATAAGTCTTTATAATTAGATGCCCAACATATTTGGCAATCATGCAGAAAACAACACCGAAGATTCTACACTTCTGTTAATTTAACACACAGGCTGTGTGTAATTTCAACTACAGGCTTATGACACACAACTCCAAATGGAGAGTGAGTTGTTCTAACCACTTGTTTGTGTTATATTTTAACACAATCGTGTTAACACATAAGCATGTCGTTGAAATAACACAACGATTTTTTTACAGTGTGGCATCAGTCAATAAGCTCGAAGTGTGCTGTTACTAAACCTTCAGGGAGGAATCTAATAATAATTCATAATTTATATTTTTCTTATTTGTGGACAATTATATGAATTATTGAATTCCTCCCTGAAGGTTTAGTAACAGCATACTGCGAGTTTATTGGCTGATGCCACACGCCAATTCTGGTGAGGCGGACTATAGATGCGTATGCTTTAAATGTGGTTATTTCACAGTCTCTTAACACAAAAGGATTCTCATCAATTCCGGAAGATATTATAACGTAACTCGTTATACATAGGTCCTCAGTCATAATTACAGCTAGATTATATTACTAAAATCACTTAAAACAGTTTATGTTGCGTTTACCTTTCCTGGCTTTTATTGTGGCACACACGCACTGAAATAAATACACACCTTTATGATTATGCGTACATCTCTATATATGATGGTTCCTCAATTATAACGTTTATTTTACAAAAACGTTGTTATGACAAGGTAAAGACAAAAACTCATCAAAAATCATCATATTAGAATCAATTTCATATTAGATTATCTTTCCTTTTTCGTATTTTCTTCTTCAAACTGGTTAGTGCATATTTTAAAATTATACATTGCCCAGAAATATTAAAAAATATATATATTTAAAATTACACTGAAAATACAATATATCGTTGCAATATTAAGAAAAAAATGATTGGGTAAATTTTGTACATAAATTTACAAAAAACAAAAAAAAAAAAAATGTGACAAGACCAGAAATATTTTCGACATTCAAGACTAGACGAGAGGAGAATTATTCGATTATCAAGATGAGATGGGACTTCTACTAAACTTTACGAGTCGAGAGGAGAAAAGTTTTACGGTATTCCAAACATTAGAACTTTCCGACACTGGATTTAAAAATGAACACATTCCTGGAATATGTTCCATTTTCAACTCCCTAAGTTTTCCCCATGTAGGTGGTAGAAATGAACAATAAATGGATCGAAAATGTATATACAATGGTAAGAAAGACCTTGTTTAAAGTTCAACTGAATTTATTTGTTAAAAAAGGCAAATGGACAATTATTAATTAAAAAAAAAAGGAAGAATGTTTCTTGTTTAATGGCTACGTAGACTTATTATTAAAATAGCATTTGAATCAATGAATGATTTTGTGGCAAAACCAAATATAGAAAGCATCATTCGTAAATTGATGTAAGGAATTGTATAAAAAGAGTACTGAATAAATGAGTGTGATGGAGATAGTGTTAATTCTAAATGGTAACAGTAATATGTATGGAAGGCGTACACAGCTTGTTTTAAGTGTTAAAGGGCTCCTCACGCTGAAATTAAAATACCGCTAATTTTACAGTAATTATGTGATATATTCAAATAGATAAAAGATAATCGAAAAGTGGAACAAGAGTTCGCTAGACAATATTATTTTACATGAGATACCGATATCATGTCTCACTTATCTGCTTTCAATTTCCACCCATTTAGAAAATCGTCATTTATTTTCGCGATTCTAAATGGCTACAAACGGAAAGCTACTAGGTAACTCATGATAACGGCACCTCATGCTAATTAACATTGTCTAGCGCGCTCTTGTTCCACATTTCTTTTGTCTTTTATCTATTGGAAGATATCACATAATTACTGTAAAATTAGCGATATTTTAATTTCGCAGTCATTAGGCCTCTTAATACGCCGAATAATGAGAGTAATTTCAGAAACGTTAGGTAATCTAGTTACAGTAGTATCACCACAGATCTCAGTACAGAGGACAGAAAATTAAGGTATTTGTTCGTTGTTCCTGTCAAGAGGTGTTGGTAGTACATACCTACAAAGAACATAATAACTATCTTAGTTTAACTTACCTATTTTGAGGGATGTGTACCCTTTTCAACTCACTTATTCAATCGTAAAGTAAAAGATGAGGATTTATTTAAGGGAATTTGTTGTAAAATTAGTACTTACAAATACAGTACGTATTATGCAGGACATTTTTTCTTCTCCTATGTGATTCGAGCAAAATCATATCTAGTTTGTTCCTTTCAAATACATTACCTATTTTTTCTTTAGTTTTCCTTGAGTATTCTTGTAGGCATGAGAAAATAGGAAAAGCGAGCGAAAAATAGGAGGAGAAAATCTATAAAACATAGGATATATTTTTTATCCCGTATTTTCTTTTCCCGTATTTGTATGCGTTCCCATGCTTTTGCTACAAGACATGCACTACAATACATTCTCTTGCCACCCCCCTCTCTCTCTTCACGCTACTTCTGAAACTATATTCTTTTCTCTGGTTGGCTAAAACAGAAAAACAGAAACAAAAAACAAAAGACGTATGACTTTAGCTTGTTCCACCCCTTTCGCCTCAGTGGAAAGAAAAGTTGATATTTTGTGTTTCTGTGCAAGTAGAATGGGCGTGTCTGAGCAGCTATGTATTATGACCCCCTTAGGCCCCCCTTGCGTGTTTTTGCGCTTGCGTTGATCTAAAAAAAAGTGTCGCCGATTCCATTGGTTGATTTCCTTTCGTTTACCCCTTCCTCAAGATCTAACCCATACGATCTTTACTTGTATTTTTTTTTTAAATTCATATATTGCTTACATGCTTGGATACCACATGTTCCTACTTTTATTTTTCTTCGTATAATTATACAGAATATTGGGACGATCATTTCTGATTTGGTATACCAAAACGTTGTTTAACTAAAAATTATTTGGAAAAATAATATGAAATTCAGATATTAATTATTACTTGAAAGTGGAAGTGAGGTGTTACTCTTTAATATACATGTTCCAATCCAGTGCCAGCGATTGGAAGTTAAAATGGATTGTGGTGGAGGCAAGACATGATTTGAATATTTGTCTTCCTGGTTGTCTCTAACACTTTTTTTTTACGAAAGGTTATATAACTAATAGGATATTATCTTTTTCAGTTAAAATACTGTATAGACCCTATCGTATTTCATATTTTATTAAGTAAATTGACAAAGCCAACGCAAGTAGTTATTAGCTCTTTGTACTGTTAAACAACAAAAGTGTAAGTAGAGATTTGATTCCTTGCTTATGAACATCTTAAAATTCTGTCTGGAAAACTGTGTGATCAAATTACTTAACACCAAATTTGCAAAACAAATAAATATAAATGATAATATTAATCATAGTAGTGAATACTGAGGTTTGTTTTGCAGAAGTTACATTGAAACTGGGTATTAATGAAAAACTTATATTTTTAAGTCCACACACGCCATATGTGATTATTCGATTATTCTTAGAAAATGTGATTATTCTTAGAAAATAAAAGATATGCAATTGCAATATTATTTGCTTTGAATTGGAATTAAAGCGCAATTCCTGTAGCTTTGTTAACTACATGGGAAGACAAATAACGAATTCGTACTGACGCAACGGCAAATATTATATGGCACATTTTTTTTCTATCAACCAGTAATACATACAAAAACTTTACAATTCCAAATGAAGCTATAGCCTATACATTAAGGGGTCACTTAAAAAAATGGGGGCAACTGCCCCCTTTAGCCCACCTTATCGCCTCTCCTGCTCTAATCTAACGTTTGTCATTAATTCATACATGTTCAACCAAATTCATCCAATCGGGAACAAACTTGTCATGATGACACATGTTGATCTACCGTAAACGAACTTGAAATATTATGTTGTATGTAATGTTTTTCAGTTCCCGAGTTATAAGGACGGTCAAAGTTTGAGTTATATTTTTCGAAGAAACATAAAGTCATAAACACTGAACGAATTTCCTGATTAAGCTGTGCACTGTACGAATTACCCGGTTAAGCTGTGCACTGTACGAATTTCCTGATTAAGCTGACCACTGTATGAATTTCCCGATTAAGCTGTGCACTGTACGAATTACCAGATCAAGCTATGCATTGTACGATTTACCCGGTTAAGCTGTGCACTGTACGAATTACCCGATTAAGGTTGGAAAAATAACCTTCCACTAATTTTAACAAATCTTTATTATAAATAGGTACTGCATTAACTTAACGTTTAATTCATTAACATTTAACTTTAAATTAACTTTTAAAACACGTTTCTTCCATGTATTTTCCTCATGTTCTTGTTCTATATAGTAATTAATGTCTCTTTTTTGAATTAACAAAGCATTTCTCGCCGATTAACTCAGAAGTTAAAGACCTGGACAGGAAAGTATATCACATGTTTACTAAGGAAGTAAAGGAATACTTCCACATCAAGTTTGATCAAGATCGGATGATATTTGTAGATTGCGTACGACGATTAATGTCGTTCTTGTGTGATCGATTTTCTTTTTTCTTCTTTTTATATAGAAAAGTCAAATAAAAGACAATTAAAAAAGAAAGGTTTTGAGGTTTAAGATGGGTTACTAGGTGTTCTCGGTGCTATGCTAAACGCTGCTTGAATAATGCCGCTGTCCAGGTAGCGTCGAGTGTTTACTGGTGCCAGAAAATAAAAGAAGTAATCATGGAATTCTGCTTGGATACTTATTGGAGAAATTAGTTTTCGACCCTTATGTCAATTCACAGCTAAGTTCCGCTTCTCGAACTGCAACGCTACAATCCAGGAATTAAACGTACAAATTTGGCAACAACGCATTATGGCGTTCTGCGCAAGTTCCTTCTCAAAATTTATTTCCTTAAATGTAAATTAATATTTAAATAAAATGTGAAATATAACACGAAAAACGGTCAAACAATATATCTATTTCGTAATAAGATCGTTACTTTAAAATACTTTGCACATTCAAATATTTCATAAAATTGAGCACTTTTAGTAAGATCTAACAGCAAACGCCATCTTGTGTGATCATTGTAAAACGAATTAAATATTTTGTTTTACTTGTTATCTTTTTTCGATATCAGAGGACACGACCGAATGAATAAGTGTCTTGTGTTGTAGCTGAAACATAACTTTATCTTATAGTAGAATATTTATAATATGTAACGTTTCATTGTGCAGTAATTAAGGAAATGAGCTAAAATATGTACTGACTTACGGGTGGTGATCCACCTTAAAAGAAATTCCTTCGGATAATCAATTCGAAAAAAAAAAAGTACTAATTTATAATATGACTAACCTTCCACAGTATATACATTTTTTTACATTTTGAAGTGGGTACACACAGAGAGAGAGAGAGAAAAAATCACGTATGTGGCGTAGGTAAAACCGTAGGTTACATGTGTAATGCTGTAGTTTTTGGATTTTGAAGTACGACTATAGGTAACATCATAATACTTTCCGTATAAGTGTTTCATCTATATGTTCCTTCCGTATGGAAGAAACAAATGTATATAAGTGGTAAGGATCTCACATACAGATGAACTTATATAACATATAGCTGACGTATATAACATACGTATAGGTATGTAATATACAGAAAACCAGCGGCGCAAATCTGTCTTCAACATTGGAGGCGACGGATAAGATTTTTTTTTTAAGGGATGTTTAAAATATTTATGAAGTTGGAAAACAATGTTGTGGAGGATCAGTGGAGCAGAGTTGTCTTCAATTCAACATTGGAAGGCGGGCAGATTTGAGGCTTATTCTAGGGGGGACATCAATTTCATCTCACTTCCCTTTGTGGCAATCGGACATAAATGACATTTCTCCCCAAGAAAACACATTTCAAATCGGATTATTGGGGGGACTGTCACTTCCAGTTTCAAGATTGGAGGGGACATGTCCTCCTCACCCCCCGGAATTTGCGCCAGTGCAGAAGACTGTTAGATGTCAGACATCTTGCAGCATCATGATGTAACATCTAAGCGTTAAGAAGCCAGCACGTATGTATCATATGGATAACATATACTCGATACAGATTTCCATAGTGTTACGTGATGTGAGTAAGTTAATCAAAATTAATTGCTTCCATTGTCCTATCGCCTTCGTTCTTTTACACCCTTATTGCTACCGATCATTATTGTTTAAATCATATAACTTATTTCAAATATATTTTCCACAATTATTCAGCACCTCTTACGTTAGATACCTCTGTGTTTTAAGTTTGCTCCTGTTTCCGTAGTAAACCTGTGGATTCCGTATATTTGTACAGTATACTGCTGTCCGGATAACTGGTTTTCTCAGTGTATGGAGAAGTCAGAAAAATAAAATAGACACGTGCAAGGGCGCCGATCCTGGAGGCCGAGGGGGCCCGGGACAAACAAAGCTCATGTGGGCCCTATGTATTTTATGAATATCTATTTTTATTATTATATGTACGTATTTTTTTATTGTTATATGTATTTTTTTATGACTATACAATATTTGGAATAATTTGAATTCAATTTGTCTTAAAATCTTCATATATGCCTTCTTAGACCCTTGTTTGCAACCAAATACATATCTGAATGGGGTTCCCTAAAGTTACAGAGAAATCAGCGTACTTGAAGATGTGATAGAACTGTAAAATAGTGAGTTTTATTTAGGATGAAAAAAACAAGACTTATTTTAGAAATAAATTAAAGAGAAGAAGAGCCGATGTGTCAAGAACATTATTTGTGAATAAATTGTAAGTGATACGATTAAAGGTATGATAACAGTAAAACATGAGGTGCTGAAACAACACAGAATGACTACCACTTTAGCGTGTTACTTGTGTGTCAATTCAACACCAAGCACGTCGCCTTAGAGCATATCAAAAATAACTTGTTACTGGCTGTGAGTATTTGTATTATTTTTTACTGACTGGTACGAGCAAAGCTTTGCGAAATATATTTCACATTTGTAGCAAGTAACTAAATACATTCTATGTTTTCTGTAATCAGTCACAATAATATTCTTGTAAATCTTTGAGTCATCTGACAACAGTTACACAAAGAGCACTGCTTTTATCTGTTTTCTTTATCTGTTATTCATGTCTTAGCACGTATGAACAGAAGGTGACAGAACTGTTGCTTATGTAACTCTTGTCAGATAATTCACAGGTTTACAACGATATTATTGTGACCGATCACGGAAAACATAGAACATTATTCGTTATTTGACATAAGTATCAAATATGCAAAGCCTTTGATGGCAGAATTCATATAATAATGGTTTGAGAAAAAAATGTACCGTTCATAGCTTTGGGATAAATTTTCAAACGTATTTTTATTATTTTAGAATATGCTTTACACAAAAATGAAAAAAAATGAGATGACATGAGATCCTTTTCCCTGGTCTACACAAAAAGCAGTAAAGATTTTTGAGTAGGCCATGAGATATTAAATAGAAATTCTTTAATAACAAATACAAATAATTTGAATGGTAATGGAATTGTGTTTGTGTTATCCTGAAGAACCACTTATACTCTGACAAATGTCAACATATCTAAACAAATGAACATTAAAAATTATGAAAATTAACTTTATGAGGATGCAGATCTATAAGTTCCTGGATCTTTCGTTTAAGAGAACGAGTGTATATAAAGAAGATATCACAAAGAAAAGTCAATATTCTCGCAAGTGACCAAACATTTATAAACCATAATCAAAACGTACGAAACTGATAACTGATTCTTAATCAAGACGAAAAATAGGATATGAGATAAATAAGGAAAGTATGTAATTGTAGTTGGGAATTGATATTAATAATTAGGAATGTGTTTATATACTTATATAAAGTAAACTATAATATATATGTGATAATTTCCTTCTTAAGTATATAAATCATATCTTTATAAAAGCCCCTTCAAATTACTTACTGATTGTATTAAAAGCAAATCTAACCCAATAAGAGCATTAACATTATTAATAAATGCTGAAAATGTAAGCAGATTTAACCAATCATGGCACTTTATGGGGAAAAGTCAGCAATAGTTGTTTGCTATGTTACCGGTATCCTCTTGTGGCAGAGGACCCCATGCGGGAGGCCCACTGGCTCTGGATTCCCTCACCAAAACATTGTAACTTGAAAGTACATTTGTACACGTACAACGATAACGTTGTATGTAATATTAACAATCTGTGCCAATTTACAGAAAGGGATCAGAGGCGAATTATTTGAGCAGTGCTATGTATAAAGAAAAGAAAGACATATAGAGATTTCGAGACATTATTATTGTAATCGGTAACTAAAATAAGAGAGTTGTTGTTACTATAGCAACATCGTAAATAAGTGAACATGTACGTAGACATCTTATCGAGTAAATAAGTGTATGTATAGTGGTGTAGACATCTTGTTGAATATGCAGAAAAGTTGATTATGTATGCTTCTCATGGACAATTATTAAAAACCAGCTAAGGAAGTGTTAAAACGTTTCGAATTATTTTGAAGATTACTAGTATACGAACCAGGACAGACCCCTTACAAATTGGCGCCTCACCACTGGGAGTTTTTAATTGTCGTTTCGAAGGATAGTAAAAACGGCAAACTTTCAACGCGATCTTAGTATTATCCTATTGAGAAGTGGAAAAGTAATTCATCGAAATATAACCATGAGTACGACAAGTAATAATATAAGTGGTGAACAGAGTGTGTATCCTGAATCGACTCCTAGTGAAAATTTGACAGACATTTTAAAGGACTTGGCTCAACAAATAAGAAGCCAGTCTGAGCAAATGAAGAACCAGTCCGAACAAATCCAACAGTTTGAAGAAAAATTAGATCAGAAGATAATACAGTTAGCTAACAACTTTGACGAAAAAATAGTGAAGTTAAATCAATGTAATGAAAACAGATGGGACCGGGTTCAACATCAGTTAAATCAGATGAACACACATGTACTAGAAAAACTTGAGAAGTATGAAGAGAAAATAGAAAAAGTAGTACAAAGGAGCACAGAAATGCAAGAATCAATGGATGTTTTAGAATCAACGGTTAATGCCCATGAAAACCATATTAAGTTACTACGAGATGAAGTAAATTTCATCAAGGAAAGGTGTATTTCCGGAACTCCATTTCAAGATAACGAAGGCACGAATCATCCTACAGCCACAGGTTGGGTACCTGATCGTCCTCCCAGAACAACTTTGGAATTTGATGGATCTTCGAGTGGTGCAGAAAGTAGTGAAAAAGAAGGAAGAGTAAGGCAAACATCCAGAGGCAAACACATCTCCAGTAGAGGTATGAAGACATACACAAGTAAACAGTTGCGATTTAGCGAAGTTAAGTCGCTTACAAAATTTAGTGGCGTGCCAGGAGATATAGGCTACTCGCTACGGTATTTCTCGAAAAATTTCAGGATGAATGTGAGCTCATGGGTGTAGATGAGTCTCAGTTCTTAAAACTATTACCGCACACCTTGTTGCCACCCTGCTTAACATGGTTTAAAGCTATTAGAGGTAGTCTTCATACATTTTCAGATTTTAAGAATGCTCTTCTGTCAAATTATGAAAACGATTTTATGGTAGCGAATAGAGATGCCGTTTTGCGAACGAAGCACTACAATCCAAAATTACACCGGAGTATTACTGAATTTGTAGTATCGACATATCATGAGTTAAGATCATTAAACCCAAATCATCCGGAATCCCGAATTATAGCTTCCATTAGGATCTTATTGCCATTTAGACTACAACAGTTGTTAACCCTTAATTAGTCGCATGCGGAATTTTGTTCCGCACTTTTACATTTTTCTTTTTGTTTTCCTTCCTTTGTATCGTATGCTTTTGGACTTTTGTCTAGCTGTCTTTTAAAGTTTCATGATTAAACAACAATACATATTTGAATTGTTGCCCAAGCCACTAGTGAATATTTTGTTATTTATTTTGGAGTGATGCATTTTGCGGAGCAAAGTTCCGCGCGCGACTAAATAAGTTACCCTTTTTTCTCCTACAAATTTTACGCTTTCTTTCAGTTTATTGTTTTTAGCCGACAACAATTAAGTGATTCGGTGACTACAAAACATATCACAAGCAAGCGCCACCACCACTATTTTTTAAATTTATTTTACAAAAATATATTTTCAGGCGCAGTTCATTTGTAAGCAACTGAACTTATAAGCGGTTCATATGTGCATTGTGCGCTCTGAAAACAAATACATAGAGAAGAGACTCAGTCTTTTCTTTCAAAATAGATCATCATAAACGTGATGTGCAGAGAATTAGAAACATGTTGCTGGAAGTTCTTTATTCTTGTTATTTGAGAAAAAGCAGAATAGTTTCTTCATTGTTAAGTATGTATGTCGAACGTATTTTTATATTAGTTTAGGTCTTCAATAGCATAAAATAAATTAAGACGCCTATTAAAACAAATATTTTAACCTAAAATTAAATAAAAATTAAAAAAAACAAATATTACACGAGTTTTACTATGTAGTTATTATGCGGAACAAAATTCCGCACGCGACTAATTAAGTAACTTTTTTCACGCGACTAGTTAAGGGTTAATGTCGGCACAGTGCATTAACTTCAACCATTTAATTATTCTCATTCAGAGTTACGAGAGTCAGTCTGCAATTCAGAATAACAATAAAATGCAGGATAGAGGTCAGGGTAATTATGTACGTAATCAGACGCAATATGCTTCTGTTCTTAATGTAGATATACAACCTGAAAATGATTCTAATGTTCGTAGTTTCAATAATAGAATGAGTAGTTATAATGGTACCGAAAATCAAACGCAACCTAATTATAGAAATGGAGCTAGAAATTTCAGAAATAACAACAGGAATTTCAGTAAAAGTAACAATTATCGCCGATCTTCACAAAATCAATTTGCAGATGGCAGGAATTTTGCAAATAGGAATCAAAATATGGTATCATCCTACGAAAGACAAGAGCGTACACAAGATTGTGCTATACAATGTTCCTTAAATGAACCCTTTGAACGTATAACTTGAACTGTTAAAAAGGTGTCCGATTGATTTGTATTAAATTGACCTTTGCTTACGTCTATGGTTATTATGTTCTTTATTCGATTTATTATTATAATGTATGTTAAGTAATGTAATAATATTTGTGATTCATGTCTTTTGCAAAGTTATCTCATAATTACTTATATGAATATTATGAAATATCTTGTTAAATATGCAGAAAGCAAATCATTTACGGAGCAAATCATTTACGGAATATTGACGAAGTTAATTTATGTCAATTAACTGAAAATGTTATTGAATTTATTCCTTATAGTTTTGTTGCAATTTCTTTTTATAGTATTAACTAAAGAAATGTTAATTTGTATTTCATGATAAGAAATTATCTAAAAGCTTTATTATAAGACGCTACTCTTGTTGTCGTGTTTTTATTCTTTTCGAATTTCATGCGAATATTATGAATATTTAAAAATAAAAGATCATAATTTTAATGTAAACTTATGAAGGTAATGACAGACTTATATAAGATAAATGCACCTTATTATATGGAAAGAATAAGAATAATGAATATCGAATCTCTTCATTTTTCAAAAGTTTATTAATATATTAAATGATAATCATCAATGTGTTTATGTATTTTAGCTTTGTTGCCTTCTGATTCTATCAATATTTAATACTATGAAGATCTTTGTTTGTAAATAGCGTTGTTTGTATATGAAGGAATAGTTAATTTGTACCCTAGAAGGAAACTATTAGTAAGGTTTGATTTTTGAATAGCCTCATTCATGACAATTGTAATTCGTCGTAATTAATATTGAGATATATTGACAAATATAAAAATGTGTTGTTATAATATATTATATATAAAGGGAAAAGTAGAATATGTGTATTAAAGTTGATATTAAATATACGAGGGCTATTCAAAAAGTAAATGTTTCATGATATGTAACCCAGGGTTCTTTCCTTCATAGTAGAACTATTATGGAAGTCCCGTCCGAGCGACATCTACAACGATAACGTTGTATGTAATATTAACAATCTGTGCCAATTTACAGAAAGGGATCAGAGGCGAATTATTTGAGCAGTGCTATTTATAAAGAAAAGAAAGACATATAGAGATTTCGAGACATTATTATTGTAATCGGTAACTAAAATAAGAGAGTTGTTGTTACTATAGCAACATCGTAAATAAGTGAACATGTACGTAGACATCTTATCGAGTAAATAAGTGTATGTATAGTGGTGTAGACATCTTGTTGAATATGCAGAAAAGTTGATTATGCATGCTTCTCATGGTCAATTATTAAAAACCAGCTAAGGGAGTGTTAAAACGTTTCGAATTATTTTGAAGATTACTAGTATACGAACCAGGACAGACCCCTTACACACGATCTTAATAAGATCATACTTGCTTGCACAGAAATAATTGATGTAGACTAAAAATTTTACCTTACTCATCATTTGTACTGTTTCTTTTCTGATGAAAACAATCTAGTTTTATCGTTTTTACTTGAGAAGAAAGGTGGCAGCCCTTTAAAATTATTTACCGGCTTTTTAGCTTGTGCCGTGTATTATTGGACCCGCTCCCCCCCCCCAAATGATTGTGCTTCTATTCTGTGGAGATTGATTTGTGATTAAAATTTGCATCTAACTGCTACCTCAGTTGAAAGGACCAATGATGTTCTTTGCGAAACACACAACGAGTTAAGAATAATTCCTATAATACCTATCTATTATAAAGAGGTCACTAAAATTTTGGGAGTAAAAGACTATTGTCCGTTTCCTATGTCAGAGTGTCTGTAAAAGAGAGGGTTCTTTCCAGGAATTGACAAAGGGCCGGGGGCTCTAAAAACGAGCCTCAGAGAGTAAATTTTATATGTTTCCTACTGACTTTTTTGGTTTATATTATTTTAAAGTAAGTAATTACATAATATTTTTCCATTTCACCATGGAAGAAGAGATTTCCATAGTACTAGGGGGACTGTATCGACAAATGGAGACATGGCATGTAGAAGAAAGAGTGGAGGGGGAGTTGATATTACTTATAGTGGGCCATGTTTGTTGTGAACTTTTCCCAGGCAATGTATGCTATTGGATTTTACGTATGCAACTCATTTAAAGTGATAATGGAGGGGGAATAGTATATAGGATAGCACTTCCTTTTGATTTCGTAGAAACGACATAGTCGCACCAAACTGTCAGATTTTATTGAAAGTAGTATCTAGGAGATGTTATTCTTTCGCTATGTACGTTCGTAACGTATTTAAAATTATTTAATTTGTTGCTAATTTTCAGTAATAGTGAAATTTAACTTTTAATTTAGTTTTTTTTTTAAGTTTTCTTACTCTATTATCACACCTAAGGCCAAATTCTAGATTTTAAGGTACTGTTTTTATGCAATAAAAAATATGGACGCTTTCTTATAAATTTCCCTAAATTGACTTTGGTATGGTTTACTTACTTATCAAACTTACCAAAGTTAGAGGATTTCTAATACTTGATAAAACCTGTAATTAAGCTTTAGTCTTATAAGAGTGTTCAGCTTTTGTATAAATTAATGAGGTACGTTTTATGAATGCTATGGACTTCAAGCATAAAAAAGTTGTTTATATTGCTGTGCAACAAAACGTGTGTGAAATGTATTTATTGGTATTTCATCTTATTAGAAGAGATTGTTACATAGCCGGATATATGGTAGAATGACTCCTGATGTTATTGATGTAACGAAACAGTTTACAATATAGCAGTAATCATGTCACCATTAGTAGTATTCAATAAATGCTGTTCGGTATTGTTTTGTTTTAAACGCAGTGTAATTACTAAATATATTACATCATGTATTTGAGCATTAATTTTTCTTTTTGAAAATATTAAAATCACTGTAATAAAATGTAAAATATAGGATAGAAGTATGGGGCGCCAAAAAGTCATTTTGCTTGGGTGAAAATTTTGCCTTGGTCCACCTCTGGTTCTTTCCCACAATGACCATATATATATATATATATATATATATATATATATATATATATATATATATATATATATATATATATATATATATATATATATATATATATATATATATATATATATATATATATATAATCGACATATTTCCCTATTTTAAGATGTCTTAACTAAAATTCACTGTATAATCTTAAAAAAAAAAATCTTGGTCATCCAGCTCTAAAAATGTATGTAATTTATTCCACAACAAGAAAGATGAAATAAATGTGTGACTTTTTGACCTGTTTAAGATCTTTTTGAAGCAAAAATTCCCCTAACCTTATAAACTACACTTATTTTAAAAAAAGTTACAGCCAATTCTGAACAATATCACAATGAAGGTAGATCGTCATATATCTAGTATGTAAGAAAACTAAATATCTTCCGCTTTTTCTTTTTCTTTTTTTTTTTTTTTTTTTGTTCTGTTAACCTGCAAAGAAGCCTAGACAAGATCATCACAATTAGCTGGTGTAATCGTTACATTTATGAACTGAAAAGGGTAAAATCCAGTATTGGGTTGCTAGAGCAAAAACACATTAACTTAAATAAATATTACTAAGATTAATTATTTTATGATTCTAGCCAGAAATAGAAAGAAGGATGAAATTACACTTCTAGGATGTTAATTTTATTTGATTACGTTAAAACGGTGTATTGACATTTCTTTATTGTTTTGCATATACAGACATCTTGTGAGGTAATAGTTTGCTATTCTAAAGTCTCGTATCTTCTACTTGCTCCTTTCTTGGATTTCGTTTAGGCGCTTAAATTTATAAACATCAAGAAAACTTAGAAATGTGCATGGGCGCAACCTCATATTCAGTGTTCCATTCAAGCTTGACGCAAGCGTTTTACAAGTGAAGTCAAGTCAAGTCAAGGTCCAATGAACGGCCAGTGATGCTATGACGCTCTGTGAAGGATCTGAAGCATTGCTTGCAACTACAACAAAAGGCAGATTGTATGAAAGCATGCGTTTGAAGTCAAGCATAGAATACCAAAATCCAAGCACGCGTCGACTGGCAGAAAGCTTTTTTGCTGCCAGGGTCTATAACTACTGGTTGCAATAGATTAATAAGATCAAAGAAAGAACCTGTTGAATGTATATCAAAAAGCTATCAGGCTTACTCGCCCTCATTTACTGTTTTTTTTTCTATCACGATAAATGTCGAAACTCGAAATTCTTAATTTGAACCACTTCCGGTTTCAAAAGAGTGTTAAGGGAGTTAGAACCTACTCTTGGCAAGATGAATCGATTGCAAAAGACCGCATCTTGATATCTCTGATAGGCTTTACTCAACGAAACTCAGAATTACAACCGGAAGTAGTAGTAAATTTGAACCACTTCTGGATTTGGTACAGAGTTGCAAATAGTCATGGTACGTTGCCTTCAGACGCCTCGTTATTTGTTACCGTTTCCGTTCTATGGTGCCAAATGTTGAAACCGGAAATTACTAATTTGAACCACTTCCGGTTTGAATAGAGGATTAGCAGAGGAGATGGAACCTATTTTTGGGACGCTATATGATCGCAGAAAACCATATAATTTAACGTTTTTAATACATGGAAATCTGTATTAAAACCGGAGGTAGTAAATTCAAACCCTTGCAGTTTCGGTGGAGCATTGCGGGTTGCAACATGTACATTTGAGATACTGTATCAGTTGCAGGAAAACGTTTGTCGCTATATATTATCATTTCTGATCAATGTCGATAAATGTTGAAGCCAGAAATGATTAATTTGAAAGGCTTCCGGTTTGAATCGATCGCTGACTAAGAATATTAAATCTATTCTTGGACAATGAATCGATTTTTTAAAAAAAGCCGCTTCTCAATATTTCCTACCATTTCTGCTCTGATACCAGTCCACATACAGACGGACAAAGCCGTTGTGTAAGACTTCCTACACTTACGCCTAACATAGTATGGAAGTCTAATAAAACTGAGACGTTCAAGGTAGGCGGGTAGTTCTCTATGCACGGAAAATAGGCGTGTGGCGAATAGAGTTCTTTTAAAAATCCATAAAAAAACATATATTTCGGTATACTAATGGAATTTGGTCATAATGTAAATAGCATGCTCAAAAAGTGCACCACATACACGGGATGCAGCATAGACAAGAAGAATTGAGTTGAATTTGAGTTTAATGTCCCTCTCAGCAGCGAGGCTATATGAGACGGGACGGGAGCTACTTATTAACGTGGAATCTGAACCACATGAGCTCTCTCCGGGAATCGAACCCGGGTCTCCCATCATAGACTAGAAGAATAATTACAATCTTCTTATGTGTTGAAATTAGACTCATTGGCCTTGGCAAATAAAATCCCACCAGATTCGGGAAAAGACGAGCAACATTGAAGCTGTTGTAGCGGTTCGTTTTTATGTCGTAAGCACAGAAGGAAGAAATTGTGCTGCTTGCCAAGTTTTACAGCTTTAGAGGGATCACTAAAGGTGAAACTTGTTTTCCTTTTGCGTTTTAAGCGTGACTAAATTTTTCTTTACGTTCTTGACATTCTTTACGTCTGCCAACACTTCAATGATCATCCTTTGCATCAGAAACCTCTCACTATTCTGGCCCTACGAATTCGTATTTTGAGCGCAGTTTATTATCTGTTTATTCCATCTTTGTGAAAATGAAATGAAATGAAATCTTTCAGTTTAACGTTCCACGATTGCAAAACATTACGTTACGTTACGTTACGTTAACACATTACGTTAAGGGATACGAACCCTAGTATCAGATACAACTTGCAAACCGATTGCTGTAAGATTGAATTGCAAGTCGGGCAAGCTTGCATTTACCTTGATTGGAAAGCGTGCAAGCATGCTGCAAGCTGGATTCCAGTAACGAAGTTACAAGGGGCAATCTTGCATTCAGTGTTACATTCAAACTTGACGCAAGCGTTTTACAAGTCAAGTCAAGTCAATAGCCAATGAACAGCCAGTGATACTATGACGCTCATCGAAGGGTCTAAAGCATTGCTTGCAAGTACAACAAAAGGCAAAGGCAGATTGTATGAAAGCATGCGTTTCAAGTGCAAGCGTTGTAGTCCAAAAACCAAGCACGCGCCAACTGGCTGAAGGCTTTCTTGGTGCTAGAAAATGAATGATGATGGAAGAATTGGTGTAATGAGAGTGTGAGAGGAAAGATGTGTACCCCGACGAAACCTACGGGCATGACATTGTCGGGAGGCGCGGTGGCTCAGTGGTAAAGCGTTCACCTCTGGTGCTTGGGGTCCCGGGTTCGATCCCAGCCCCCGCCAAGTGAACTTTGTGGTGGACAAACACCGTGCTCGTGGGTTTTCTCGGGGTTCTCCCGTTTCCTCCCACTTTCTTCATTCCACCATTTCACTCATCTCTCATCATCACCGTCTCCTTTAGCCTAACCGGCATAACCGTGGGACGTAAAACTCAAAGATTTCATTTCATTTCATTTCATGACATTGTCTACCATTTTCATCTTTGTGACGTGAGGTATTTAATATTACCCATTTTGAAAGTATGATAACAGATTTATTGAATGTACCAGTGAAGTTAAAACGAACCCATGTAAATAAGTTAGTGTTCCGGATTTACAAAACAGGCCTTGCATCTTAAATACAAAGTTCTGGAGATATATTCGATGATAGTCAGAGCAATAATAATCGTCCATGATATATCCAGGACGTAGACTGCCCTCTAAAACTTGCAAACGACTCGAGTTCGATTCCTGGTGGGAGCTCATGTGGTTCATATCTCGTGTTTAGCTGTAATTCCACGTCTCATATAGCCTCCGTGCTAAACGAGGCGCTTTAATTCACAAACTTCCACTATCAATTAACCAACATAACGAACCAGTTAATGCTCTCCAAAGCTATTTTTCTTTTAAATTTTGTTGCTAAAGAGAGTGAAAAGTTATTAGATATGGCGCCAAAGTCGCCACATTGACAACACCGGGCTTAAACTATCATAAGCAAGGGTGCAACGCTAGTACAAGAGGGGGCGCTGCTGGACCTAAGTGCTCCCATCTCTTTGACATTTAATATGTATTGCCGATGTACTGTTCTACCCATCCCCAGTGTCATGCGGGCCATCCTTTCTGAATATCGCAATTTTCACACATGTATGCAAGTATATGCTTATATTTTTAAGACCCTGTAATTCGAAATTACATCCAAGTCTTTGTACTACAAAGCTTGATCCAAGAGTGTATACGTAAAAATACTTTCAAGACATTATATGAGATATTACTTACTAATACTATAAAATACATGCATTTGTTTTACATTTTCTTTTACATGATGTAACAAATTATATATGTAGATATTGACTTTATTTCCTCGTGCCTTTATTAAGTATATGGTATTCTATAAAGAATGCGTTTTGAAATGCCCGCCATTTTTGTTCTAGTATGTTGGCAGCACTAAACGTTACACGATTTTCGTCTGTTGTTTTGGTGGTTAGTAGTTACGGAGCACTGAATAGCGTATGATCATAATCTGTTTTCTGTACGGGTAGAAATGGAGTGCTCCACGACGGAACAGTGAAAACTTATCACAAATGTGGTTAATGTTGTGCAAAGACTGTTCGCAAACTCCGTAGAAAGTTTGGTTTATTTAGGAACTAGTATGATAAAAAGTTTGGTTTATTTGGGAACTAGTATGATAAAAAGTTTGGTTTATTTGGGAACTAGTATGATAAAAAGTTTGGTTTATTTAGGAACTAGTATGATAAAAAGTTTGGTTTATTTAGGAACAAGTATGATAAAAAGTTTGGTTTATTTAGGAACTAGTATATGCCCTATCCAAATATCCATATTTCAGAATCATGCGGTACTTCCGTAACAATTTTTATAAATATAGTTGTTGAGTAGTTCAATTATATGCCCATATGATACATGAGTACCATAGGATTCTGAAACATGTATTTTTAGATAACGCACATATTAGTTCCGAAGTGAAGTCTTGACCCGACTACGGTAGGTTCCATACTTTTGAAGCTGTGGATCTTTAAAGTGATTTTTTTTTTAATGTTTTTGGCAGCCTATAACTCCAAAAAGAAGTATTTCTGCACCAAGGTTGGTCTATACTTTTCGTCTTATCTTGATGTCAGAAATTACCTCGCAAACGTAGTTGGTATTGTTTCGAAACACCCCGTATATTATAGTAATTTCAAATACTATCGTACATTTTCGAAAGTGTAAAATCTCTTGTATAATTAAATTACACACTATAGTCCAATGTTTAAATTAACTTTTCTTTAAGTAACCCATTTTCTTTTCATAGAGTGAGGCTTATTTTCTGCATCTTATGTTCACGTGCATTATACTGCTTCACTCACATCAAAATGCAATTATCACGTACTCAGTAAGGGTAGGAGAAAGAGCTGGAAATTAATTCTCATTTCTTTCTTTTATACTTCAAGAGTCCATTTTTAATTTTCTATTATGTCTCTTGCTCTTCAATTTTTTTCTCTTTATTTAATTTATGTTCACACATGTATATATATATATATATATATATATATATATATATATATATATATATATATATATATATATATATATATATATATATGTTCATAGTGTCATTCCATTTCCTTGTATTCTTTAATTTAAAAAAATGCATGTACTTGTTTTATAAAGGAAGAGTACCGGTACTTGAGCCTAACAGAAGGGTCTGCATGTGTTATAATCTACGTAGAGTCTCAAGAACTATGATTACTAAAAATCTAATTTTAACTGGTCTCGTTTTTATTAAATCTGTCATGATGAAATATTTTTTCTAGGTTTTATTACGTTTCTGATATTTATTATGTAACGGTATTATTGTGTTTAATAAATTAAGGTAACAAGAATTTTAAGAATGATAAAAAAAGGGATCAAAAGATTGCGCTCTTGGCCAATCATTAGTTTTTGGGTCAGAGCAACAAAATTTTTGAACGGCCCCTAAATCGAATTTTTACATTTTTTTTAACGGAAGAAGCTCATTATACTGAGTTAAATAATAGCTTGGGTTTGGCTACACTATATGTAGTTCTCCATATATAAGGTTTCCAAGAAAATTTTTGATTGAAATATATTGGATCTTTGATGCATTTTTGGATCGGAGGCTACAAAATTTTTGAAAGGTCCCTAAATCGAGTTTTCGTATTTTTTACGGAATTAGCACGACATACTGAGCTAAGTGATAGTTTGGGTTTGGCTACACTATATGTAATTCTCTAAATATAAAAGGCATAGACTATAAGAAAATTTTTGATTGAAATATATTGGATCTTTGATGCATTTTTGGATCGGAGGCTACAAAATTTTTGAAAGGTCCCTAAATCGAGTTTTCGTATTTTTTACGGAATTAGCACGACATACTGAGCTAAGTGATAGTTTGGGTTTGGCTACACTATATGTAAATCTCTAAATATAAAAGGCATAGACTATAAGAAAATTTTTGATTGAAATATTTTGGATCTTTGATGCATTTTTGGATCGGAGGCTACAAAATTTTTGAAAGGTTCCTAAATCGAGTTTTCGTATTTTTTTTTTTTTTTTCGGAATTAACACGACATACTGAGCTAAGTGATAGTTTGGGTTTGGCTACACTATATGCAACTCTCCAAATATAAGGCATATAAGAAAATTTTTGACTGAAATATATTGAATCTTTTGATCCAAGGAGAATTTAAGACAGTCTTTATGTAATATAATTTGTTGCTGGTAATATAATTTGTTGTAAGCTAGAATTTTTGAGCTTGTAATTTAGCGATTTCTGTTTTTTATTATTATTATTATTATTATTATTATTTTTTATAACAACTAGGTTATGGAGGACGAACATGTACTATTGATACGGACTCTCAACCATGACCATCCAGTGCAGCTAGCGGATACACCATCCGGTGCAGCTAGAAGATACAGAGATCATCATGCAAGATCAACCTCACAATACGGTCGTGGTGGACAAACACCGTGCTCGTGGGTTTTCTCGGGGTTGTCCCATTTCCTCCCAACTTCTTCATTCCACCAATTCATTCATTTCTCATCATCACCGTCTCCTTTAGCCTAACCGGCATAATCGTGGGACGTAAAACTCAAAGATTTAATTTCATTTCATTTTCACAATACGGTCGTTCTCACCACACAACCTTGCCTTCAAGAAAGGTGAATTACGGTATTATACCACAAACCCCTGATCATAGGCGATAACCTACAACATTGAGAGCTAATTTCAGTATTTCCCAAATGAAATTTTAAAATAAAACGTATAAAAACAAGACATTTAATAACAAATTATTATTTTTAAATCCGAAGATTAAATATTACTATACTAACAATACAAAAAACGTGGTACTAATGTAGTCTAATAGTGAAATACGTAAAATTTGATGCATATTATCTTATTTTTCTTAAAGCAAATACAATGGAATAACGTAAGATGGAATGACATCTTACAATTGTAGTGTAGAAGTGGAATCTTAGTTAGACATGAAGTTCATGGAATTTGATATTAAGAGAAAAAGTTTTGGTTTTCACCTGTATGTTTTCCTATTTCCATATGTTATTTTAATATTTTCAGTCTTGTTTATTGCTGACATGGACAAAGGGTCTTGAGTCGATTATTCAGTCTTCACTCATCTTGCGATAGTCGTCGATAGTAACTAAAGGCTTGGAACCCGAGCAAAATGGCATTTGGTTACCAATGATCAACATACTTGATTCTATCTCGGCAATCGTTTATATATACCTCTGTTTTTGTTTTCAGCTGTATGTTTTCTCATTGCCATGTGTTATTTTGATATTTTCACTCTTTCTTTTTCTTTCTTTTTCTTTTTTTCTTTCTTTTTTTTTTTTTTTTTGTTCTTCTGCTTTAATAGCTTTCTAGGAAACGAGCTTGACTATCTTCTGAAGTAAAAAAATTACATTTACAGCGAAAATTATAAAATTTAATATACATAAGTTTAATTTACATCACAGTGCGGTAGGAATCATCTTGTTGGTAAGATGACCTGTCATCACCGTACATTGCAGGAATGGCAGGGAAAATTGAATCAGCAAGCATTGTTAGGCACTTTATTTCCAGTTACCTACCGACAAAACGGAAAATTTGCAGCCTTTTCAACAATAACGTGGGCATTTTTATCATTCTTTTCAGCCAAGTATGCACAAATGACAGTTCCATTAAGTTTGAACTGTGCTTCATCTGACCAAACAATGCTACCCATACCTATAATTACCGGTTCATGTTAAACTATCTTCAGGATCCATTCAGAAAATCGTATTCTGCGATTTGAGTTATGGGCACTTAACTGTTGCACCAGCCATGTAATGTACACACGCAAACTTACCTTTCTTCAGTATGCGTAGCACATTACTAGCTCTTATACCGTTTTCACGTGTCGCTTGCCTTCAAGATTTTTAATGGAACGTTGAAACAGTACCAGTACTGAACTGAGGATTCAGCACTTGCAGCTGTGCGAAGTCTCCCTCTGCACATCACACACTGTTCCATGAATGTCGAATTTGTCTAATAGATGTGTAATTGTTACCTTTGAAGGTAAATTAGTCGAATACTCACGTGTCCATTGTCCCGGGACCGAGCCCAGTTTTCAATGCTCAAACGACCGTCCGCCATGTTGATGTTGCTGTGCAGCAAGACCGACGATTCTGCTTCCAACTGTTGAAGAAATGTAACGTTACTTTTCCTAGATATCTAACTTTTTAGATTGGAAAATAAATTTTGATGCACCTGGTATAAGAATCAATTTCATAAAAAAAAAAAAATTCTGCTGATGTTACTGATGAGAGCCGACTTCAAGCATAACTAAGAATGTTGAAAGAAAGTAACGACTAAGAAAAAGAAACAGAAGAGTAGAATAGACGAAAGAAAGAAAAAAGAACATGGAATGAAATTTAACAAATACAGTGTCATTTCTGAAGAAAGAGCAAAAAAATGGAAAGTCAATGAAATTCTTAGAAATTTCTTAGAAATGATAATTGTTGTACGAAGAATGTGAAAAGCTAACAAATTTATTTCAAGGGGGGGATTGAGCCCGAGCTAAGTGAGCCTCTCTCTCTCTCAAATATATATATATATATATATATATATATATATATATATATATATACTCTTTAGATAATGATGTCGCATCAAGGAACCGCTTTCCGACATGTTCTTCTTCTTCTTTCTTTTTTCTATCGTGATCAGTGTTAAAATGGAAATCGTCGATCTCCAACTCTTTTGGTTTGAATACGAGGAGTATCGGAAATTTTTAATTATCCCCAGGAAGTTATTGATTGATTTTGATGCAGAGAGAAAAAATGAGATGAAAGTTATTCTTGAAGCGGTGAATCCATATGATACAGCCATTTCTCGCCATCTCTTAACATTTTTTTGCTCTGTGTAGATGAATTTCGAAACCGAAAATGGTAATTAATAGCTTCCACTCCCGATTTAGTAGAGAGAGAAAGACAAAGATGGGAAGGGAATCTATTCTTTCGATGCTGAATCAATTTTAGAAAACAACTTCTGGCTATTTATTATAGTTTTCGTTGTAGGGGATCAATGTTGTAACCGAAAGTGGTATATATATATCTATCACTTACGGTTTGAATAGTGTGTTAAGGAAGGAGACTAAACATCTATTTTTTTTTTCAAGAATTTTATTCCCATCTGGAGATAGGCGGGATGTATAACGTCAGATATATTTTCAACCTTTTTAAGCGTTAAGTTTTTTGAATGATTATAGCTGCATGCTACTTTTTGGGCTGAAGTAATTGGATGTGTCAGATTAATGCGTGTTGAAGATGATTGTCGTGACTATGTTGGAGGATGCTTCTCGTACTGTTGGCTCTGAGAAAGTACACTGAGAAAAAAATGTATGTGACGTAATTAAAAATGTATGTTACATTTGTAATTCCTGTAGTTTTTGGACTTAACGTACAGCAAACGTATAACTGAAAACGCATGTTTTATAATACTTTCTGTATAAGCATTCCATCTATATGTACTTTCCGTATGAAACAGTATAGGTGGTCAGAATCTCACATACAAATGGATGCATATAATATATAGCTGATTGAATGTAACATACATAAATGTATGTAATATACGGAACACTGTTCGATGTCAGACGTCTTGCAACGGCATGATGTAACATCTAAGGGCAGTGCGTAAGTAGCATATGGATAAAGTATGCTCTATATTGATTTCTGTAGTAAGCAAGAGGATTCCGCATGTGTACAGTATACCGCTGTCCGGAGAAGGGATTTTTCTCAGTGTACTGTTGATCTTGATGACAAAAATTCCGTGAAAAGTTCCATGACAAGAATGAACTTACTTAGTGGATCAGGAGCGACTTCAAACTGTGGCTTGTAGACTCGGAATTAAGTGTAGTATGTTGGATAGCTGAAGATCCTTCAGAAGTTGAAGTTCTTTCATACTTGTTACTAGATCTTCAGAGGAAGAACTGCCTCCGAATGATGTCTTGGGCATGGACTCCCGAAAGCTCTCTTCCCTTGGCTCACGGAAATGTATAAGTAATGTATAAGCAAACAATGTATATTAAATACCAGAAATACGAGAAGCAAAATAGCAACCATGCAGATGGTCCTACACCTTGAAAATTTTCTTCGGGCTCCACTGGTCTTGAGTAATACTGAATCTACCTTTTAAAAAGGTTGTTACTATCTCTTGCCGATATCGCTCTGAGGAGATAAATATTGAAACCGGAAATTGTGTTATATATGTACCACTTCCGCTTCTATTAGAATGATAAGGGTAGAAATGAAACCCTTAGTAGGACACTGAATCTATACATTTAAAAAATGCATCTGGGTGTGTCTAATTTACTGACCAGAACATTTTCTTGGCCACCGCCAAAACTATGAGGGCCACCAACTTGAAATTTTCACCAAATATATCCCTCAACACCTCCAATATGTCCACCAAATTTCATTTAGATATCTCAATATTTACTATATATCTATATCAAAAAATTGTTAAAATTTTGGTATAACTTGGCCACCGCCAAAACTATGAGGGCCAGCAACTTGAAACTTTCACCTAATATATCCCTCCACACTCCCAATATATCCACCAAATTTCATTGAGATATCTCAATATTTACTATATACCTATATCAAAAAATGTTAAAATTTTGGTATAACTTGGCCACCGCCAAAACTATGAGGGTCACCAACTTGAAATTTTCACCAAATATATCACTCAACACCCCCATTATATCTACCAAATTTCATTCATATATCTCAATATTTACTATATATCTATATCAAAAAAGTGTTAAAATTTTGGTATAAGTTGGCCACCGCCAAAACTATAAGGGCCACCAACTTGAAATTTTCACCAAATATATTCCTAAACACCCCCAATATATCCACTAAATTTCATTGAGATATCTCAATATTTACTATACATCTATACCAAAAATTGTTAAAATTTTGATATAACTTGGCCACCGTCAAAACTATGAGAGCCATCAACTTGAAATTTTCACAAAATATATCCCTCAGCACCCCCAATATATTCACCAAATTTCATTGAGTTATCTCAATAAATACTATATATCTATATCAAAAAATTGTTAAAATTTTGGTATAACTTGGCCACCAACTTAAAAGTTTCACCAAATATATCCCTCAACATCCCCAGTATATCCACAAAATTTCATTCAGATTTCTCAATATTTACTATATATCTATATCAAAAAACTATTAAAATTTTGGTATAACTTGGCCACCGCCAAAACTATGAGGGCCACCAACTTCATATTTTCACCTAATACATCACTCAACACTCCAATATATCCATCAAATTTCATTCAGATATCTCAATATTTATTATATATCTATATCAAAAAATTATTAAAATTTTGGTATAACTTGGCCACCGCCAAAACTATGAGGGCCACCAACTTGAAATTTTCACCAAATATATCTCTAAAACCTTCCAATATATCCACCAAATTTCATTCATATATCTCAATATTTACTATATATCTATATCAAAAAATTGTTAAAATTTTGGTATAACTTGGCCACCGCCAAAACTATAACGGCCACCAACTTGAAATTTTCACCAAATATATTCCTAAACACCCCCAATATATCCACTAAATTTATTGAGATATCTCAATATTTACTATACATCTATACCAAAAAATTGTTAAAATTTTGATATAACTTGGCCACCTCAAAACTATGAGAGCCACCAAATTGAAATTTTCACCAAATATATCCCTCAACACCCCAATATATTCGAAAATTTCATTGAGATATCTCATTGGTGGTGTTGATTGATACATTTGGTAAAAATTTCAAGTTGGTGGCCCTCATAGTTTTGGCGTTGGCCAAGTTATACCAAAATTTTAACAATTTTTGATAGATATATAGTAAATATAGAGATATCTCATTGAAATTTGGTGGATATATTGGAAGTGTTGACTGATACATTCAGCGAAAATTTCAAGTTGGTGGCCCTCATAGTTTTGGCGGTGGCCAAGTTATACCAAAATTTTAACAATTTTTGATATAGATATATATAGTAAATATTGAGATATCTGAATGAAATTTGGTGGATATCTTGGGTGCGTAGATATATATATTTAGTGAAAATTTCAAGTTGGTGGCCCTCACAGTTTTGGCGGTGGCCAAGATATACCAAAATTTTAACAATTTTTTGATATAGATATACAGTAAATATTGAGATATCCCAATGAATCTTGGTGGATGTATTGGGGGTGTTGAGGGATATATTTGGTGAAAATTTCAAGTTGGTGGTTCTCATAGTTTTGACGGTGGCCAAGTTATAACAAAATTTTAACAATTTTTTGATATAGATATATAGTAAATATTGAGATATCTGAATGAAATTTGGTGGATATATTGGGGGTGTTGAGAGATATATTTGGTGAAAATTTCAAGTTGGTGGCCCTCATATTTATGGCGGTGGCCAAGTTATACCAAAATTTTAACACTTTTTTGATATAGATATATAGTAAATATTGAGATATCTCAATGAAATTAGGTGGACATATTGGGAGTGTTGCGGGATATATATGGTGACAATTTCAAGTTGGTGGCCCTAATAGTTATGGCGGTGGCCAAGTTATACCAAAATTTTAACAATTTTTTGATATAGATATATAGTATATATTGAGATATCTCAATGAAATTTGGTGGATATATTGGGGATGTTGAGGGATATATTAGGTGAAAATTTCAAGTTGGTGGCCCTCATAGTTTTGGAGGCGGCCAAGTTATATCAAAATTTTAACAATTTTTTTATATAGATATATAGTAAATATTGAGATATCTCAATGAAATTTGGTGGATATCTTGGGGGTGTTGAGGGATATATTTAGTGAAAATTTCAAGTTGGTGGCCCTCATAGTTTTGACGGTGGCCAAGTTATACCAAAATTTTAACAATTTTTTGATATAGATATATAGTATATATTGAGATATCTCAATGAAATTTGGTGGATATATTGGGGATGTTGAGGGATATATTAGGTGAAAATTTCAAGTTGGTGGCCCTCATAGTTTTGGCGGCGGCCAAGTTATACCAAAATTTTAACAATTTTTTTATATAGATATATAGTAAATATTGAGATATCTCAATGAAATTTGGTGGATATTTTGGGGGTGTTGAGGGATATATTTAGTGAAAATTTCAAGTTGGTGGCCCTCATAGTTTTGACGGTGGCCAAGTTATACAAAAATTTTAACAATTTTGTGATATAGATATATAGTAAATATTAAGATATCTGTTTGAAATTTGGTGGATATATTGGGGGTGTTGAGATATATATTTGGTGAAAATTTCAAGTTGGTGGCTCTCATAGTTTTGGCGGTGGCCAAGAAAATGTTCTGGTCAGTAAATTAGACACACCCAGTGCATCTTTTCCTCTCTCTCACCATTTTTGCTCTGACATCTGACGATAAATGGACATGTTCTTATATAACATTTCCCGTACTTATGCATAACCTGTTTTTTTTTAAAGCACAGTCACAGTATAATGAAATATAGTGTAAAATATTTCTTTTTAAGAAGTTATTTATTGTTTGTCAAAAGCATGTCAGTTCATATTACGAATATACTGCCTAACATTGAGAAATGCCTCGTAAAAATTGTTTTTATTTGTTTTATTTTTAGATTTAGTATCCTTGCACCCTGTGGCTGGTTAACAGGTTCTTTGCTAGTTGCTGGAAGAACAATGTTAAACAAAGGGGCATGGTGCTTCAGTGGTAGAGTGCTTACTAATGGTGCGTAGGGTTCCTGGTTCGACTCCCTGGTCAAGTAAGTTTGTGGTGGACAACATCACGTCCGTGGGGTTTGCTTGGAATACTCCCGTTTCCTCCCACTTTCTCATTCCATCAATTCTTCTACTATCATTCACTTGCCGTAATCATGGTCTCCCTTAACTCGAAGGCCATAATTATGAGACGTTAAACTGAAAGATTTCATTTTAGTTTCATTTCATTTCAACACTGCTAAACAATGAAATCTACTTGTCATAAAGAAACAAAGTAATGCATCTTGTTAAGTGGAAGTATTTGTACTTTTTGGTGCAGAGAATAATGGAATACCACTTACTTTTTTTTTTTTTGTTTGTTGGTAAATACTCAGCGCAAGAAATGAAGAATAAAAGAAAGAATGTAAAAGAAATTTTATTTTGAATAATACCTAAAATTCATAGAACAAGGAAAGGTTGAAATTAGAGGTAACTGGAAAGCAAGAGAGAAGATTAAATGGATTAAAAAAGAGGGAGGGAGAGAAGAGAATTTCAAAATTCTTTTTTGTTTTTTTCTGTTGTGCAACTCTGCAAACTCCAATACGCATTGAGGACTACAATTATCGCAGCCATTACACAATGGTCAATGGGCCAAAGTTGATTCGCTACACAATGATCATTGCCTTCACTCTTAATAGCACCTGCTCAACTCCGCTAGTTTCAACAATCGGTCTTCTTTCTCTTTCTGTCTCTTTTTCTTTCTACCTGCAATTACATCATGCTTTTCCTCCTTTTTCTTCCTCCTTCTTCCCTCATACATCAACTTATTTTGTAAGAGCAATATGAATGTATCTACCAAAAGTAATATGCGATATATTTCTACTATAAAAAATAAAGTAACAAAAACGGAAGCTAATGTGTTGCTTAGGATGGAGCCCTATTTGTGATGTTATATAGAATAATCATAGTCTAGCATAGTGAAATGTTATTTTATTTTGTTAGATTTGAACACAATAGATTAGAACCCATTTACAGTGTTCGTACATTGTTCATACTATTTTAACATATGCTATACACTATTACAAATTCCCTTTCCTATATTTTTCTAAACAGTTTCTATCTTACAACTTAAATCAATTTCTCTAACTTTTTGGATCCAATATATTTTAATCAATTTTTTTCTTGTAAGCCTTATATCTGGAGAACTACATATAGCGTAGCCAAACCCAAACTATCACTTAACTCAGTATAATGTGCTTATTCCGTAGAAAATACGAAAACTTAATTAAGAGTCTTCATACCGGCGAAATTAAAATACCGCTAATTTTAGAGTAATTATGTGATATCTTCAAATAGATAAAAGATAATTGAAATATGGAACAAGAGCGCCCTAGACAATATTATTTTGCGTCAGATACCGTTATCACAAGTCACCTAATGGCTTTCTGTTTTCAGCTGTTTAGAAACGCGAAAATAAATGCCGATTTTCAAAATGGCTCGAAATCGAAAGCAGATAAGTGAGTCGTGATAACGGTTTCTCATGTAAAATAATATTGTCTAGGGCGCTCTTGTTCCATATTTCGATTATCTTTTATCTATTTGAAGATATCACATAATTACTGAAAAATTAGCGGTATTTTAATTTCGCCGGGATGAAGACTCTTAAGGGGCCGTTCAAAATTTTGTAGCCCCTGTTCCAGAAACTAATTATTGGCCAAGATCGCAATCTTTTGATACATTTTTTTTAATCATTCCTAACTCTTGTTTACTTATACTATTATAAGTTGCACCCATTCTCCATGTTGTCGACTTCTGGAGCATATTAATCCTTGGTTTTCTGGAATACAATATATCATAGTTATCTGGTCGTGTGTTTCGAGATGGATCATGAATATGAAAACATGAAATAAGTTCGTTATAGTCAACTTTACTATTAAATATATTATAAAGGAATATCATATCAAATAGAGTTCTTTGTTGTAAACTCATGATACCAAAATTAGTATTTAGAGAATCATTGCTATTTACCTGTGGGTATATGTGTGTTGTTTCATACGTTAGATGCCTTAAAAATTTAATTGAATATTTTTTCCAGTTTGGCAATATTATGTTTGAAGTGCGGATTCCAAATAGTACTTCCATATTCCAGCTTGGAACGAACGAAGACTTCATAAAGTCTTTGAGGTGTTTTGAATTCTCGTCCAATTCTAAGTATCATTCCAAGATTTCTATGCGATTATTATGTATTATCAATCAATAGTACAATCAAACGCTATTAAGTCATGTTATAAATACAGAACGAATCAAAAATTCCAGGAAATATCCAAGGTATACTCATGTCCAAAATGATTGTTGCATATCTATAACTGTCTTCCTGTAAGAATATAATTTGATAATGATTTTGCAGGCTACTTTTAATACTGATACTATGTCTATAATCGAGAAATGTATATTTGTGGTAAATTTCATATGAAAAGAATTATAAATACGAAAATTAGAATGAGTAAAACAAAATGTTGCTAAATTGACATGAAGGTTTTATTTTCGTTTTATTGTTCTTATGTACTGCTCTTTTGACCTGAAATTTACCACATACATGGCTTTGCCGATCATACATATACTAATATTATAAGAAATACCGGGCGAATTTGTTATCAAATTATATTCCTACAACAGGATATTTATAGGCATGCGACAATAATTTTGGACACGAGTGTACATAATTTATTTCCACCTGTACACATGGATGAATAGCACACAATTAATTTTGCTAACAATATTCTGAACATATATCTTCTCATTTTCTCAACGAAGAGATCAAATACTAAGTTTTCATGGTACTTGTTTCATTGGCATTCTTTTAATATTGTTCCGTAAGATGGTCGTTATTTCAAAATCTGCCATCTTCAATCAAGGTCAAGATCTGTCAAACTAAATATTAGAGGCCATGGCGGCTCAGTGGTAGAGCGTTCACTTCTGATGCATGGGGTCTTTGATTCGATCCCAGCTCGCGCCAAGTGAAATTTGTGGACAAATATCACGTGTGTGGATTTTCTTGGGGTTCTGCCGTTTCCTCCCACTATCACCATTCTACCATTTCAATCATTTCTCATCATCATCGTCTCCTTTAGCCTAGCCGACATAACCGTGACACATAAAACTTAAATATGTCATTTCATTTTTCAAACTATATGTTAAGAAAAATAAAATCTTTGAGTTTTATGTTTCAAGATTAATAAAGGAGACGGTGGTGATGACAACAAACAAAAGGTGAAATGAAGAAAGCGGAACGAAATAGTCAGCAAACAGCCGAGAAAGCTCACGCACACCGTGTTTACAAATATTAAGATAAGAAGGAATTGAATTCAAAATTTTGAGGCAAGGACCCATGGTACGGTAATCTAGAACAGGTCTCTTGAATATTAAATGGTCCGGATCCCTCTCCCCCCAAAAATTCCTAACTCAGCATACATTGTACACTTTCTTAATTAAACAATACTTTTTTTTAAACAGGGAAATGGTTGATGTAGCACGAAAATTTAAACTTACACTTCATCTGTATTCTTTCTCTTACAAAAACATTATAGTTCTAACTTATTATTTTTTTTCTGAAAATGTAGGTGGAAGTATTTTACATTTACTTAGCGGCTTTTCGGGTGCAAAATAATAACCGTTCAATTCTACATAGACATAATGACTTATAATATTGGATTCCCCCATTTCCAAGCTTGGACCTCTCAGAACAAAAATTTCTGGGTACGTGCTTGGGTGATACGATGATAAATGGCCTATATTGAAAGCATTGATCTTATATAATGAACTGTGTACCGATCAACTGCTAGAGTTGCACACAAGACGAGAAGAGACATGTTCTTCTAACAGAAATAGATACATTTCGTGACGAGGTATAACTTTGACTACACACTTTTGAGACGAGACGACCTTAAGAGTTTGACTTACTAAAAATAATACAAAATTTATTATTTTTCTTTTGCTTGTTTCTCATAAGTGAAAGGAGATAATAAAATGCAACTTACAACAATCATAGATAACGTTATTGTACAACAGAAAATATGAACCTGAAGGATTTTCCGTATTCCATCCATAGATATTACAGTGTTGCCAAAAATAACATTTCCTCCAAGACCTAAGTTAAGTCAGAGATTAGAGGAACGAACTCAACTGGATTAGTTTACGTATCATGTTGTTTTGGTATCCTGTGAACTACTTTTTTAAATAATAGTTGTATTTAGTTTGTAATAAACAAAATAGTTTTAACATACAGTTAGTAAAATTAAATAGTAATGTCATTTAAAAAAGTAGTTCACAGAATTCCAAAACAATATGATACGTTATCAAATGCAGTTGAGTTCGTTCCTCTAGTCGCTGCCTTAACTTAAGCTTTGGAGGAAATGTTATTTTGGTAACACTGTAATTTCAATGGATCGCAACACTGAAAATTCTTCATGTTCATATTTTCTGTCGTAGAATAACATTATCTATGATTGTGGTAACCTGCATTCCATTATCTTCTTTCACTTATGAAAAACAAGCAAAATTAAAATGGTAAATTTGTATTATTTTTAATGAGTCAGCCTCTTAACGTTTCTCTAGTGTGTATGCTTTCCAACTGCAGGGGATTCGAGCCCCGGTTATCATCATGCTATCAGTAGGCTTTCATAACCTTATTGCTACGTAAAAATACAAAAATTCAACTCAAAATTTTGCACGAGAAATAAGGCTTTAATACAATTATTTAATTCGGCAATACTGAGATTTAGTGTGTTAATTGGAAGGTGAACATGACGGTAGTTAGATAGCTCCAATTGTGAGAGAAGGAAGTAATGGTATTCAGTACAATTATAATGAATCCACTCAATAAGAATAGTTAAATAGATAATAGATATCTTCCTTATTTCACCTCAAAATTGCCCTTCTCTAAGTGCTAATATATACTAGGCCTAAAAATAACCAACTGTATATTGTATCAATTTGTGATTTTCACTTTGTTACTTGTTATGCTTTACACAACAAGTAGGAAAGACTTCAAAGTAAAAGTGGTGGAAGAATGGACGCCGAAATAAACTAATGCTATGTGCATCTAAGCAGGGCTTAGAAGAACGAAACAAGACAAAAGCAACAGTACCCGCATTTGCACCAAAAAGGATAGGAACTACAGCAGTCATCAGACACGTTCCAAAGGCAATGTTGGCGTCCAACAACCGAAAGAAAGAAATACTTAAGAGTAAGGGAGGAGCACGGAGTGGGGTTATTTAGGAGGGAAAAGCTAAGCCTCCATAGATATATATATATGTAAGCTTCAGCTATGCGCTAGAAGATAGGTAAAGAAAGATAAAAAGAAAGAAAGAAAGAAAAAAGACAACAACTCCACGCTTCGGTACGGGTCTAGAGGGGGCCGTAAGCGTCAAATATAGAGGCTTTGGTGAAACAGATCGTGCCTGGACTACCCTTAAATCAGCCCGATCCCCTATGGAGTATGTTTGGGATGACGTAGATGGCTTTTAGCAGATTGAAGTGTGTGCGGGAACAGGCAATGGCCCCTGAGAGATGAAGCCGGGGCTCAGGTAGGTTGGCAGCAGCCACAGGTAAAACTGCAGAGCATACCTTTTCCCCGCTTCTTTACTTCTTGCTCATTTCTCTTTTGGATTCATTCCATTTCTTTTTCTTTCGTTTTGCTTTTCTTTGCTATTCTCTTGAGCTGTTGCACTTTTTTCTGTTTTCCTTCTTTATATATATAGTTTTTCACGCTACAGTGGCGTCTCGTTCCTTAATGTTCTGTACTTGCCGAACCTTCTTATTTTTCGGACTTATACGTACAACCTCTTATCCTCGCGGATATGTCTCCTTACATATGGCTTTCACAAATTCCTTCCCCTCTCCATTTGCTTTCGCCATACGAAGATCAGTGTAATAGACAACTGCGCTCACAGAAACACATACAAGACATATCCAGGTGTGTATATAGATATATATGTAAGACAAAGTGACATATTCGTGATCCTTCTGAAGAGCTAGAACGGCTCATTGTGCACCTGTCTCTCTAAGTTGAAATACTCATTTTCTGTGTTTCTACAAGAAAATCTTCTCTCTGCAATATTACTTTATCTTTGCTTCTTTCTCTGCAGACACTATTTTTTTTCTTTTCATATGTGAACAAGCACTGCACTTCTTGTCCATCTCCTGAGAAAACAGAAATTTTGTTATGAAAGTGGCAAAGTGATAATATTGTTATTGTCTAGTGTACACTGAATAGTAATAAGAATAATATGCTTTGTTTATAGTAACATTTTTGAAAAAAAAATCATAAATTTGTACATTTGGAAGTTTAAACATTAAAAACGAATAAAATAGGAGAGAAAATCTTAACATAATTATTACAGTTTAGATTATATCATAGTTTACATCTTGAGCGCTTATAATATTAACCAATAATGGGCAAACTAGTTTAAAACAGGATAAAACAAAAAAAGAAAAAACTTTAGGCGATCCAATATAATTTATCAAAAAACAAGAATGGTACATTTTACAAAATTCTTATAATAAAAAAACCGCAGGCAAGGAATCAGAAATGTTTGCTGGGAGGAGTCCAAAGTATTTGGGGGAGGGTCCAGTACGTCTATGTAATATTGAACCCTTCTTATTCTACACCCAAAAAGACGATGAGAAGTTGTTAATTACTGCTATCTATATTTTTGGAAATTATGATTGAACTAGATTGCTTTTATGAGGCATAAAATCAAATCTTCCGCCTACATCAATCATTTCTCTGTTAAACAATCAAAGTTCGGTTAAGAAAGTCTACAAATGTTAGTCGAGTTTCGAAATTTTGGCAGGTCTCAGACACGGTGGACCTCCCCATGGGTACATCTCTGTCAAACCGTATTAATGATTGAGGTTTCTCACGATCTGCCTCGAAAAGTGGTTCCATTGATTCTCAATAATGAAGTTAAGTGCTCATCTGTCTCACTCTAGTTCTAATACAACTCCTTCGTAATAACCTTATTTTTCTTTTCATTCGTCAGCTCATGAATCATATTGCGGACCGGACAAAACTTTTCAAGGGGCCGCATCTGGCCCACGGGTCGTAGTTTGCTCTTCAGTGATATAAATTATTGTTTCATGTAAATTCTCATAAAAGTATATCGTAATTACCGTCAAACTATTCTTGTTATTTTTTTTAAATAATATATAGTTTTTTGTGTCCTATCTGAAATAGACTTACTGTACCGGTACCCCTTTACATAAGTTTTTTCTTGTCGTGTCCTACCATTAGAAATTTTCAATAAAATGTTTTGTACTATGCAAGTGCTAGATAATTTATTATTTTCGAAGTTATACATACTACTACATTAAAAGTAAGAAGGAAGCCCATACTCTAACTTACAAGTAATAATTATGTCATGTAGGACTATTGTGTTATCGTTAAGACAAGAAAAATTACATTAGATAGACCTGCAATATTGCTGTTAACAGCGTATTACTTTTACATATACTGTAAATAAGTAAACAATTTGTTACAGGGGTATAAAAGTTACATATCATCATTGGGCCTTCAAAAATCGCTATGTGCAGTTTTTGCTCAAAATTCGATTTTTACTGATATACGAGCATTTTGGTATAGAGCATATTCCTACAAAGACCCTTATGCGATATCGTTCATTTAAGGGGGTAATTACGTCATAAAAAGAAAACCCGTCATGTGATCAAATTGCTTCTATCACTTTCCGCTAAGTGTTCTCATACGTAATTTCTATGTTAAAATTGTAACAATCATACACGCGCAGCAACTGCATATGTGAGTTTTTTATTCTCTGGCACCTAACAAACAATAAAAGCAATGCAATCGTCTTTTTTTTAATCACTCCTATAGAATTTTAAATTTTACCCATAGCGGTTTTTGAAGGCGCAGCGATGGTATTGGCAACAAACGAGATACTTTTTTTTTTCTATCGCCATAAAACATTCATTTTTCTCGAGAACAAAACATGATCATTTACTCTGAAGTATCTTATTTTGTCTGGCTCAATATGATCTTTCGATTAATGTGTATCTTTTTTGGATAATATTATAGTTGAACAAAGATTAAAGTTCAACAGTTAATCAAATTTTTGGCTTATATATTGTTAAACACACTGTATACTGTGAACGTTCTGATATCACGCAGAGAGGCTCATTAAAATATGTCTCAGTATTAGAGTCTTCTTGATAACTGGCATGTAATAAAAAAAGAAAAAAAACGTATGTGGCGTAAGTAAAAACGTAGGTTACATGCGTAAATCCTGTAGTTCTTGGAGTTAACGTAGAACCGTATCTAACATCATGCAGCAAACATACAACTGAAAACGTGTGTTCTATATATACTTTCCTTATAAGTGTTACGAATAAACGTACTTTCTGTACGAAAGAAAGAATTGTATAAAGGCGATGAGAATCTCCCATATAGATGTACGTATATAACATATAGCTGACGTACGTAACATATATATATATATACCCTGTATGTAATATACGAAGGACTGTTAGACGTCAGAAATCCTGAAGCGCTATGATGTAAGATCAAGGCTGGAAAAAGGCATACGTATGTAGCATATCGATAATGTATGGTCCTTACGTATTTCCGTAGTAAACATAAGGATTCCGTATATTTGTACAATATACAGCTGTCCAGATAACATATTATTCTCAATGTGGTTGTCATAGAGCATCAATTTTATAAATTTATAAAGTGTCAATTTGTTTGGTGATTTTCTCGAAAATTGCACATGAGAATTTAGAATTACCCATATCTTTTTCTTCAGCTCAAAGGACTTTCTTCTCTTCCACTTCCGTCAAACGCTATTAGTATTGTTCAATTAATAGGGACCAAGAAATGTTTTTTTTTTTTTTAAGTTCTGGACATTACCTAAGAGAGATGTTTCACAATGTAAAACACAACGATATTTTAAGCCCAAACTATTGAGTAATACGTGCAGGGCCGGATTTATAACTAAGCTTGGACCTAGAATTAAAACGTTCTTAGGAGCGCAAGTTGGACGAAAAGCTAATAAGCAAGAAGATAAATTGCAATATTGAATAATAATAATAATAATAATAATAATAATAATAATAATAATAATAATAATAATAATAATAATAATAATAATAATAATAAACATGGTTCGGTCATATTAAATGCCCTGCAAGTAATAATTCCTTTAACAAGGATATTAACTTCAATCATTGGTGGCTGAATTTGAGTGAAATTTTAACGTTGTATTCCCAATAAACAATTGCGTATGGCAGACGCATACGCTGTTGTGCTTAGTGCACGATGCGCAACCCCCGTGAAACACCTAAGCGCCTCACAATACTGTATCACTATACCAAAATTCGTCAAAATGTATATAAAAATGTTCAAACAAAAGGTACTCATAAAGTGTCTTTAAAAAAAAAAAGGATTACGCTACTAGGGCTTATAAGATCTTAATTTTAGCCATGCGATAACACCCATTAAACTACACGATAACTCTTGAATAAAAATGAGCTTGAATGAATATATATATACATACATATATATATAGTATATTTCGGCCGAGTTCACTAATGAAGTCAATCTGTCAACTTAACTGAAAACAGTGACTTTCAAGATGGCTATCCATATCACGTACATTTATTAAAAAAATTACGTTTCACACAATTATATAAGCAAACCCTGAAACATTGATAGGTTAACGGCTGCATAGTCATCTAGGCGAAAACTCAAGCCCAATCATTCATAAATGTGCATTTCACGTAATGCTATTATACAACCCTCACAACACTCTAACAGTTACAGGTTGCATAAACATCTAGGCGAAGGTAGCAATACTTAATCCTTGTTACGAATATAAACGCAAGCCTAATCATTCATAAATTTACTCTTTGTGTGATCCTCTTCACTGTTCTGAGTAGACTTTTATTTTTAATTGTGACAAAATTTCGTACGTCGGATGACGGACGCCAAATACCTTTCGGCTTAGGATCGGCAAAACGTCCGACCCTGAATACGTCACCAGTGTGTAACTGACAAGAGCAAGGAAGGAGGAGAAATTAAGCCATAACTTGTCCTCCCTATGTTGGTGCTCATTGCTTATATTATCCAATTATTGTACCTTCAAATAGCATTATACATATTCATATTTTTATATAGTAGAATAGAATATTATATGAGAGTAGTACTTTCTTCATTTTTAAAAAAAATATTTCGAACATAAATACAATTTAAGTAGTCGCGAGTACTGTCTATAAATTTTTCATATCTTCAGAATGATTTGGGGTAATGAAAACAATGCTATGATTCTTAGAATTTCCATGTGTGCTTGATTCAAATATATTTTGGGATACAAATACTTAACAATATTCTAATTTATTCACTATTAGTTTCTTCTATCATTTTCTTGTTTTATCAAAAATTATCGGCCTTTCGTTTTACATGCGTCTTATGATTATGGAAAAAGAAATAATTATGGAATATTGAAATGATTATGGAAAATGAAACAATTTTTGTAGCATATTTTTTCGTTTCAGGAGCCTTTTAATAAATGGAAAAAAATAATTGCACAGTCTACTAGACTGAGATAAAACATCTTAACAGCTGGGGATATCTTCTTGTTCACCTCACCCATAGCTTGGAGAGCAACATGGAAATTACCTCTCTCTCCCTTGGGAGAGCTGTTTTATACTTTGATAAGCTCTCATCTTCGTAACTATACCTAAATATTCTTTCGTTGGTTTTCCTCTTCCTGGTTTTACTTCTGTCTTTCCCTCTATCAGCACAGTGATCCTATCAGAGTGCCGAATAAGGTGGCCAAGCATACAGTTTCTTCGTATTATCTTCATGATCTGTCGTCCTTCATTAAGTTCCTTTAGTAAGTCTCCATTCCTTTCCCTTTTGGTCCATGATATGCACAGCATTCTGGGCCAATCCACATTTCAAATGCTTCAAGTTTGATATTTCAGCTTTTCTCAATGTCCACGTCTCTGATCCCTAAAGCACAACGCTCCATACCAGAGTCTTAATAAATCGTTTAAAGATGAAACGAAGATTAGGTTGGAAAATATCAGCACGCGTATTCAATGATGTCTCTCGTTGCTATATAGTTAGTACATGCTTCGGGCAGGGAGACCCGTGCTCGATTCTCAGTGGAATCTCATGTGGTTCGGATCCCACGTTAAGCTGTAAATCTATATCTCATGTAGCTTCGGTGCTGAATGAGACACTAAACTCCGAATCATCCAATCCATTTATGCAGATTAACGAGTTCTGGATGTAATCTGGATAAGTCCCCATTAAACCACAACAAATCAATTAATCAAATTCGGATAACTGGGGAAATAATAAAAATACTGAATATGTAAGATTTAAGAAAACACAAAATTTCTTTTGCTGAATAAAATAATATGGCTAATGTAAGTTGAAAAGCACATTTTTTTTTATTACAAACAATTTGAAAAAAATATAGAAAATTCAAATTAAGGCGGTAGACTACTAAATATTTTTCAAAAACTAACAATTTTTCTTTTGCCTGTTTTTCGTAAGTGAAAAGAGATAGTGGAATGTAACTTACCTCAATAATAGATAATGTTATTCTACATCCGAAAATATGAATCGGAAGAATTTTCAGTGTTGCCATCCATAGAAATTACAGTGTGACAAAAATTTGAATTACCCCAAAATCTAGGTTATGGCAGCAACTAGAAAAATGAGCTCAACGGCAATTGATGGCTTATCATGCTTTCTGTGTTCCTTGTAAACTGCTTTTTAAATAATATTTGTATTTATTTTGTAATAAAGAGTACAAAATAAATAATTTTTAATAAACAATAGAATTAAAATACAAATATTATTTGAAAAGTAATTAACAAGCAACACAGACAGAATAATGAGTCATCAATTCCGTTGAGTTCATTTTTCTAGTTGCTGCAATAACCTAGATTTTTGGGTAATTCAAATTGTTGTCACACTGTAATTTCTATGGATAGAAACACTGAAAATTCTTCCGATTCGTATTTTCGGGTGCAGAATAACATTATCTATTACTGAGGTAAGTTACATTTCATTATCTCTTTTCACTTAGGAAAAACAGGCAAAAGAAAAATTGTTAGCTTTTGAAAAATATTTAGTAGTCAGCCCCCTTATAAATTTTAATAGCTTTAAATCGGAATATTTTTATGAACGAACACATACAGTTCGAAATTAAATAGGTTTCTTGTTTTCTTTTCTTTCTTTTTACTTTTTTTATGTACGAGTATATCGATATTTGGTGACCTCGATGACTGGAGCTGGGATAATTAGAGCGTTACACTATGTTTTGGCTATTTAAATATTTCATTAACAGGAATTATTTGGGGGTGCTACATTAAGCTGATTGGTTTTGCCTGCTGTTAATTGTGCTATGTTGCCTTTTAGTAGGGTTTCTAATGTCAGAAATTATAGCTCCCACTCGATTTGAGTGCTGTTTTATATTTTTGTTGAAATTTATAGAAAAACGTTAGTAGGTTTTCAAATTTTAGGGTGTCATTTTTTTCTTTTCATATATAAACAAAGACCTTTATTGAATTATGTTTATGATATACAGCTTTCAATTCAGTGTTTGGAAAGTGTGTTATGAGCCACTAACGTACAATACTATTACATTTCCAGAGCTCAGACTCATTCTGAATAATTCTGAATGTCAAATCATCATCATCATTATAATCATCATATTCTTACATTATTAGGTGATGACTTCTCTTTATTTTAAGAACTTCTAAATACTGCAATCCTCCATTGATCTCTTAGTTTAGTCGTTAACACCTATTTGTTTCTTTAATATTGTGAATAAATTACAATAAATGTTATTCTCTCCCTCTTTTTCCTTCTGCTACAACTTCCATTATACTCTTAACGATAATTTATGGTTAAGTAATATTCTAATCAGTTATAGTCTTCATTTTTGCTCTTCTTTTCTCAATTTTCATTCACTTCGTACTCATTGGTTTTTATATGAACAACTAATCCATTCACAAAAATTATCTACAATAGTATTAGTGTTTAGCAAAAAAGAATATTTCTAAAATAAGACTTACGTTAATCGATAGACCTGAACAAAATAATACGGTAGAGCTATATATACAGTAAATCCTCATGTGTAGTTTTCGACAAAGTAAAAAATTAACTTTAGTAAACCTAAAAATTGATCTTTACAACAACCACGCCATCTATTAAGAAGGATCTGATATTGAGGCAAACATTAATCAATCTTCTTATGATGACACTTAAGGAGATAGCCGTAAACAGCATAATTAATGAAATATGCTCAAAATTTATGGTTTATTATAAATCTTTGACTTTTGTTATACTATAATGTTATGGAAAGATAAGACACATAAGACACTTAAGACATATAAGACATACAGGATAAGAATAAGACATAAGACATACAAGATAAGACTTAAGACATACAAGATAAGAATAAAACATAAGACATATAAGATAAGAATAAGACATAAGACATCTAAGATAAGAATAAGACATAAGACATATAAGATAAGAATAGGACATAAGACATATAAGATAAGAATAAGACATATAAAACATACAAGATAAGAATAAGATATAAGACATACAAGATAAGGATAAGAGTTGAGTTGAATTTCAGTTTAGCGTCCCTTTCAGCAGCGAGGCTATGTGAGACGTGGACCTACTGATTAACGTGGAATCCGAACCACATGAGCTCCCGCCGGGAATCGAACCCGGGTCTCCCGCGCCAAAGGCGCGTTCGCTAACCGCTTAGCCACGGAGGAGCTCGATAAGGATAAGACAAAAGACACATAAGATAAGAATAAGACATAAGATAAGACACATAAGACATACAAGATAACAATAAGACATAGGACATACAAGATAAGAATAAGGTATAAGATAAGATATATAAGATGGGAATAAGACATATGGCATATAAGATCACATAGGACTGAACAAAATTATATGCTTTAGGCTAAATTTTGATACAGTTTTCAAGAAAATGGTAGTAAAATTAATTTCGTTAACAAAGCATACCATTGGTTTGTCAATCTGATCCACTTCATAGTTTTTATTTTGCTAGAATCTACCATTTGTGTATTTATGTACTGTATATGGAAGATATACGCTGTTCAGAAGTAGATTGTAACCATTGTTTTATTTTATGTTTTCTAATAGTGACACACATACTCATGACATCGAAACATGTAATCCGAATAATGATGTTCATACTAACTAGGTACTTGTAAACAATATGATTAAAGAATATTAACACTAACTAGTTTCACTAATTGCTTAAGTATTTGATTATTTCCGTTTATGAGTCTTTAACGCTATGCTGAAACAAACTGCAAACTGTTTGTCTTCCAGAAGTGTGTGCACGTTTTTCTTTACTTACCTACTTTTCTTCTTTTTTACCTTGAGACGAGAGAGAGAGAGAGAGAGAGAGAGAGAGAGAAAGAGTGAGTGAGAAGGCCTAATATTTAAAGCAAAGCAATGGATATAAAAGAGTCTTTACGCCTAAAGATGTTCATTTGTCTACCGTCACTTGATCTAATCCAACACTTCATCTAGGTTCTTCCAATTCTTTTCTTTTTCTTTTTTCCTTTTTTTATCCTTAAGAGTTTCTCATTTGACAAAATCAAGGCAGAGCACAATTCCCTTGAGAGAAGAGAGGAATCTTCCAATTTTCCGTTGCTACTACTGATGGATAAGCTTGAAAAGAAGAAGGCATGGATAGATTCCAAGAGAACTTGATGGTTACAAATACGGTAATCACAAATTAGGAGTTTGAGTGAAAGAATTGCTTTTTCGGTTTTAAATTTCTAATTTGTTCATTTATCTCAATGGAGGAATTTTATATTCTTTGTACAGGGTAGACCATAATTATGTATATTATTCAAAGACTGCAGTAAAAGAAACTAGCAACATGACTTGTAGTTAAAATTGAACATAAACACATTACTTTCATACGTTGTGTTACAAGAATTTCAATCTCTGTTCTCCATGCCATAGTCCACCAATGCACCATCGAAGTCGATACATTTATTTATTTATTTATGGTTACATATATATCACAACAGGTATATTACCTAATGATAGTGACCTAGTCAGTTTGTATATAAATTAGAGCAAGCATGAATTCACTCACATAATTAAAAATACACATTTAAAGATAAGGCCATTTTAATTAATGAGTCATCAATAAGATTGCATAATAGTTCTTAGAGAACGATTGTTCATAGAAAATATGTCAAGTTCAGGATGACTTTCAGCATAGGAGTTAAAAATTAAACACATTGTCCTAATAGGTGACATGTATAGCGTTTTGGTTCTAGCTGTAGGTAAATGAAAAGTAATATTTCTAAGACGCGTGCGTTTACCTGGAAAATGTAATTCTATCTGGGATAGTAAATACTCAGAGTCTATATTATTTTGCAATAATTTCATTAAGAAAATCAATAGTTGGATGATACGTCTTTCTTCGAGGGATGAGATATCGTGCTTACGAAGGAGGTCGGTATATTTTTCGAATTTTGGATATAATCCGCTTTCCTTATAAGTTAAGTACCTCATAAAACGAGATTGAATCGCTTCAAGACGTGCTTTGTTTTCCTGACTGTTGAGATGCCATATGATTGAAGAGTACTCAAGTTTGCATCTAACGTAATTATTGAACAGGGTTTAAGAACCTTAGTATTTGAAAAGTCAAAGCCAAATCTGATTACGAAGCCAAGGCTTCTGTAGACTTCACTAACAATGCGATTGATATGCGTATTGAAGGAAAAATTGGAGCTAATAGTGACCCCTAAATCAGTTACAGTGTCAACTCTTTGTACGGGAGTGTTGTTTATACTGTAATTAAATTTTAGATTATCAATTTTCTTTTGTAAATGTAATAACGTTACATTTTTTAATGTTAAGATTAAGTTTGTTCGTTATACACCAAGTGTGTAATGCGCTTAGATCTTCTTGTAGTGCGAGAGCATCGGAGGGCTGGGAAATTCTTCGATAGAGTTTTACATCATCAGCAAATAAAAATTTAGTACAATTTGGTAGCACATTTGGGAAATCATTTATAAAAATTAAGAATAATAATGGACTTGGAGACGAAGAACAATGTTGTCACAAACAGCTTGACAGACCCGTACTGGAACTCTTCTGTGATAGCTTCCCATAGTTCAGCCAAATTACGTATGGGACAATTGAAATGAAATCGATCAATATTGGTTGCTGATAAAATTTTAGTTTTTTTTTTTTTATTAATTTTTAACCTAAGTTTGTACCACTTTCAGGGAGTTGAAAACGGGTATTCATTTACTTTTTAGCCGCGCAGGTTTCGTTGTAGCGGGCATTTTGTATAGGAGCCTGAGTGTATTTTGAACTTTTTAGTGCATTCCGTTAAACGCTGTAAAACTTTTTAGGTTTTAAAAATAATGAGTTCAAACCAAAACCATATGGAAGATAATGGAATGAACAACATTTTTTGTTCTGTGTACATTGATATGTACTCCAGAACATTGAAAAAAGCTTTGAACATTGAGGTTGGAAACCTAGAAATTGTAATTTGGAAATGTACATTTTGAAACGAAATAAATGAGACTCACCTTCAATTTTTTTGTCAACATAGAGACTAGATAATAGACAACGTCCCAAACAAGTTTCAAATCTGAGAACCATATACTTGATTTTTTGAAAATTTTTAAACATTGTGAATTTTTGAAAATCATGTATTTTCACTATCAAATATCTGAGGAAGGACACAAGTGAAAAATCTCAAATTTTCAAAACATATACGATAGTTAGGCAGTAACAAGTGGCTAAAATTGCATCACTGAAACTTGAGTAATTTTTGAGTTATAAGGTTTTTCTTTACTGGGACTTAATATGAAGCGCCATGAGGAGAGAATATAAACTTTGTAGCGAAAGTCAAAATAAGATGACAGTAATGTAAAATGGGTAAAGTGTGCAAAATTTATGTCTGTTATATTTTTTATTTTTATTTTTTATTTTATTTTATTTTATTTATTTATTTATTTTTATTTTTTTTTTTTTTGCCTATAGCACTGCTGTTAACACATCAATGAGGTAAACAGTTGACTAATTTGTATACAGCGTTTGGCACTGATATTGAAAGTACGACCTGTTGGAGTTGTGAGCTCTGTGGGTGTGAGTTTCCGGCGAACCTTAGTGATTGGCACCCATACTTTGTCATTCGTACATACTATAAAAGAGATTTTTGGGCCATGGGGGTGGAAAAAGTGATCAAAAGGTTCGTTATTTTCCTGACTAATGTCTTTAGTACCTCCAATCCACCATTTCTCGTCATAAATACAGGCTACGGTTACGTGCAATTGACAATATGCTATGTTCTATAAATACTGAAGTACTGCAATCAGTAAATTCATGTGATTGTGAGTATTCATAACATCCGATTTGTGTTTTGGTCAGAGGTATAAATCTATGAAATGATATGGTATTGATAAATTCTTTTACATGTAGCAAATCTCAAATTTCTTGCTGTTTGACTGCACTTTTTCTGATGAAACAGACAAATTGTATGTCTGAGATACTATATCAACACAAAACCTGTACATCTGTTGAGCTGTTGAAATTGCGAATTTCACATCATTGCAACAACTTATAACTCAAAAAACATTCAAGTCTCAGTAATGCAATTTTACTCATTTGTTACTGCAGAATTATCGTCTATTTTGTGCAAATTTGGGATTTTTCACTTGTGTCCTTCCTGAGATATTTGATGGTGAAAATACACGACTTTCGAAAATTCGCAATGTTTAAAAGTTCCCAAAAAATCAAATATATGGTTCAGAACACAGAATGTTGTCCATTCCAATATCCTTTCATGTAGTTTTGGTTTGAACTAATTATCTTTAAAACCTAAAAAGTTACAGTGTTTAACGGAATCCTCTGAAAAGTGTAAACTACGCACACGCGCCTATACAAAATGGTCGCCACAAAAAAGTTGCGCGGCTAAAAAGTAAATGAATACCCGTTTTCCATTCCCTGAATATGGTACAATCTTAAGTAAAAATAAAATAAATAAATAAATTTTGTCAGCAATCTTTGATCTGGAAATTGTTCGATGTCATTTGGATTGCCCTGTATGTGATGTTGATACATTTTGTCCTTTAGAACACCCCATAAGACAAAGTCAGGTGGTGCTAAATCGAGAGATCGAACTGGCCACTCCACAGACACGCCGACCGATGCAGTGACTCGGGAACGTTTCGTTAATCCTGTCTGGCATACACTAACTGTTCTAACGGTTCTAAGTCGAGTGGCCATTATCCCCATTCTCAAGCTACACAGTATTGCCATATCGAAACTTTTTGTCACGAATTACAAATATTCCAGTCAGTTAAACATCATATACATAATTTTTAGGTCATCCTGTATTCACTAAGTTTTATGTAGTTTAATGTTTCGATAGCACGACTTGACTACTAAGATTAGATTAGAAAGTGTTACGTGGTAGTATAACTAGCAGAAGTGCCCATTAATAACGAATAATGAATAATGAATAAATGGAAATTTGATTATTGTTTATTGAAATTTTACTTACTTCCTTCATTAGAAGTTTCTGAGTTAATAATGGATGTTTTAGTATTCTATAATATAGATGAGATACAATATACAACCACAAGCACTCAAGTGGTTATTCTGAATATAATTATCAGATAATATTTCCAGCGAGGAAATGAAATATAATAAAAAGATAGAATTCAGCGCTTCCAAGGAAAACTATTTCATTAATCGAATACAGTCCTAATGCTCTTAGCCACGATAATAATAATAATAATAATAATAATAATAATAATAATAATAATAATAATAATAATAATGAACACTCTTGCTAATAGATGTTGTTTCCTGCGCCAGCTAATAAATGTGGCTATCTGCTCCCATCGTTTTGCTTGCCTGGTGATAGTTAATACTGTACATGTCACTATCTGCCCCTATCATTTGCCTGCCTCATGCTAGCTAATCCTTGTCGCTATCTGCGCCTATCATTTGCCTACCTCATGTTAGCTAATCCTTGTCGCTATCTGTGCCTATCGTTTGCCTGTCTGATTCTAGCTAATAGGGGCTGCTATCTGCGCCTATCGCTTGCCTACCTGATGTTAGCTAATAGACGTCGTTATCTGCGCATATCCTTTTCGCTGCCTGATGCTACCTAATAGATGTCGCTATCTGCGTTTATCGTTTTCTTGTCTGATGTTAGCAATAAATGTCGCTATCTGCGCCTATCGTTTGCCTGCCTGATGCTAACTAATAGATGTCGGTACCTGAGCTATCATGTGTTAAACTGTGCAGACAATTTGCTGATTTAAAAGTATTATAATAACTTAATTGTAACTTTAAAATTGTAATGTTACAATTTAATTATTTCAAAATTTGGCAAGGGCTTCAACTATATTTAGATTTGTGCATAAATGTTTTTATAACTGTATGTTTAGCCACGTACTAACCTAATTTCATATATTAGGTACAGGTTTCGTATTATATTCATGGAAGCCAAGCAAAAATAATTTAGACTCTTACTTATTTTAATATGTAGTTCTTTGACGATGCAGCAAGAACGAAGACTTTGGAATCTACCTAAACTTTCTAATTTCAACGTTAAGAGGTAACAATTTTATAAATGATGCTTTTCATTCAATAAACTAAATAGATTACATTTTCTTTTTCTGGTGTTACAGGGGTCGTAGTCTGTTTAGAGAGGGGCTCATGCCCTCCGGAAAAGTTCAACGACGCCAATGTAGCTCTAATTTAATTAATGAGTATATTTCAAAGGAGATTTATACACGTAAAAAACTGCGTAAATGTACAGGAAGAAAGAAACTAGAGACACAGTAGTTACAGAGAAAGTGCAAGAAGCGGTTTCCGAGAGCAGGAATTGGTGGGGGTTAAAGCAATGCTAGTAAGGAAGTCTCTCTGTTTCTCTCCCTTAGAGACGGTTCCGAAATTCTGCTTTGTGCAGATTTACTGAGTGAGAACAACTTCTGACCGTTTATCTGATGCAGATAGCGAGGATAAATGGGCCCGGGTCAAGGTATACGAACTGTTCAACAAGGGTACGAGAATCAACTAGAAGCATTTGGACCTGATGTGGATCAGGAGGGGAAAGAGAATTTGGTGGTTTTATAGGTGGGCTTGTAACAAAGGAAAAGGAGAGATTGGGGGATTTGAGGTTGGAAAGGGAAATTCAATGTTACAACAGAGATTGGCTACAGAACAGTCATCAGTGTTGCTAATCTACTATTGTTTCATCTAGTTAACATTCTGCAATTAAAATTTCATAAATATTTGTGTGTGTTGTAGCTAGGGACGTCGCTGTAATTTCCGACATTTCTTAGACTTATATTAAGCGTAAGTATAGGGAATATTATAGAACAGCTACGTCTGTCTGACTGTTGTCAGGTATTAGAGCACTAAAAGGGTAACAGATATTCAGAAAAGACTTTTTTTTTTTTGGAAATAGATCGGTATCTCAACAGACCTATTTCCTCTCTTAACCGGGGGCACTGTGGCCTATTAGTAGAGCGCTTACTTCTGGTGTGTGGGGTCCCTGGTTCCAGCACCGACCAAGTAAGTTTGTGATGGACAACTGTCGTTTCCTCCCACATTCTTGTCCTACCAATTTTTCCATTATTATACACTTGTCGTAATCATCAGTCCCCCTTAGCATAAAGGATATAACCGTGGGACGTTAAACTGAAAGATTTGGTTTGATTTCATTCTTTCCCTTCTCTGAACCCTCCATTTAAACCGGAACTAGTAACAATCAACCATTTCCGGTTTCAATGTTGGTCGCAGTAGGGGAAAAAGTGGCAATGGATACGGAAAACCAGGTTTTTAAAATAGATTCGGCAACTCAAGAATAAGTTGTATCTCTGCCCTTTATCCATACACTACAACCGGATGTAGTAGAAATCTCGTACCATTTCCGGTTCTAATATTCACCTCCTTAGAGTAAAACCGGTAATAGATAAGGAACATTTTTTAAAAAATATTTATTCAGTTTCCCAAGAATAGGTTATATCTCGTTTCTTAACCCTGTACTAAAGCCGTAAGTAGTAGAAATAAACCACTAACTATTTCAACGTTGTAGTCTTACTAAACCACTAACTATTTCAACTATTTCAATCTCTATAGTGAAACAACGTTAATAGACAGACAGTAGTTTCTACTTAACCGATTCAGTATCCAAAGAACCGGTCCCACCTCCGATCTGATCACTCTATTGTATCCCCAAATGATCGAACTACTAACTCTGGCTTCAAAATTAAATCTCCGTAATTTTGATCATCATCATCACAGGTTCTCTGCCATTATTGACAGGTCATATGCAGCAACTGAGAAGTTTCCATGCTCTACGATTTTACGCTAATCTCTTCGTTTTCAGGTACCTTTTTTTTTCTGTTTTGATATCGTCCATCAATCGGAGTCTTCTTCACCCTCTCCTTCTCTTTCCCGCTACCATACCTTCTAGCACATCCTTAATGACACAGTTCCTTCGTAGCCAATGTTCCAACCAATTTCCCTTCCTCTTTTCAATAATATCTAAAACTTTTTCTTCCTCCATAATTTCTAACACCTTCTGATTCGTTTTCCGCTCGGCTCAGTTAATTTTCTCCTTTCTTTTCCATACCCAAATTTCGAAAGTCTGCCGTAATTACACAATGTGAAACAAAACTGGCGTGTTTTAATTTTAAGGAGTTTGTTTTACCAAATCTCCTTTATGCATGTACGTGTGTCCATCTATCCGGGAGATAAGAAATGAGTGTCCGTCCGTCCAGGAGACAAGGAATGAATGTCCGTCCGTCCAAGAGACAAGAAGTAAGTGTCTGTTCGTCCGGGAGACAAGGAATGAGTGTTCATCCGTCCAGGAGACAAGGGATGAGTGTCCATCCGTTCGAGAGACAAGAAATAAGTGTCTGTACGTCCGAGAGACAAGGAATGAGTGTTCATCCGTCCAGGAGACAAAGAATGAGTGTCCATCTGTCCGAGAGACAAGAAATGAGTGTCTATTCGTCCGGGAGACAAGGAATGAGTGTTCATCCGTCCAGGAGACAAGGAATGAATGTCCATCCGTCCGAGAGACAAGAAATAAGTGTCTGTACGTCCGGGAGACAAGGAATGAGTGTTAATCCGTCCAGGAGACAAGGAATGAGTGTCCATCTGTCCGAGAGACAAGAAATAAGTGTCTGCTTGTCCTGGAGACAAGGAATGAGTGTTCATCCGTCCAGGAGACAAGAGATGAGTGTCCATCCATTCGAGAGACAAGAAATAAGTGTCTGTTCGTCCGAGAGACAAGGAATGAGTGTTCATCCGTCCAGGAGACAAGGAATGAGTGCCCATCCGTCCGGGAGACAAGAAATGTGTGTCCGTCCATCTAGGAAAGAAGGAATTAGTATCTGTCCATCCAGGAAACAAAAAACAAGTGTTAGTCCGGGAGACTAAAATTCAACAACTACTTGCTTAATCACCACCAATTTTTGCCAGGATGTTAAGAGTCAAAAGTCACGGATTGATTTGCTTGATGAAGATGATATTCAAATAAAAAATTTAAGACACTAACCATTTCCGGTTTTAACGTTGATCGTTATAGAGTGAAAACGGCAATAGGTAGGGAGAAGTGGTTTCTGCAATCAATTAAGCATCCAAACATCATATTCAATTACTATCTTAATAAAACCGGAACTCTAACTCTATGACCTATGAAATCCGGAGGTTAATGCCACGTTCACAACAGCTTTCTACTTACTTCTATCCTTGGTCAACTAGATCAACTTTCTAGTACAAAGTAGAAACTTGATCTAGTTGACTAAGGATAGAAGTCAGTGGAAAGCTGTTGTGAAGACGGGTCTCGCAGAAATAGGAGTACAAAGCCTATTTTTGTGAGACAAATCTTAATATTGTCCTCCCATGTGCGCCTAGGGCTTTCTAATGGTCGTTTTCCGATTGGTTCTTCAGTTAAAATTTTGAAAGTGTCCCTACTTTTTCCATTCTCGCTACATAACCTGCCCACCTGAGCCTCATAGACTTGATGACCCTAACAATGTTTGGTAAACCATATAAATTATGTAGTTCCTTGTTATGAAGTTTCCGCCATTCTTCATTCCCGTTTCTCTTGCGGCCGAATTGTCTCAGGATCTTGCTCTCAAATACTTTCAGTCTATGTTCTTCCTTCAGAGTAAGCGACCATGTTTCGGAACCATACAAAACAACAAGCACTATTATTGTTTTATTTATTTTAAGCTTCAAATTCCTCGACAGAATTCGCGACGACAAGAGATTTTGAACTCAATGATAAAACGAATTCCCTGCTTTTAGTCGAGTTTAAGAATGATCGAAAATAAAAACTACATTCTTTCCTTATGAGCGATACCAAAGTGAGTTCTTAAATTACAGAAGTATTACATATTCTGAATTCTCTGAATAGCTGATTCACTTTTGTTCACTTTCTTCTATTTAAAGTGCTAATTTCCTTATATTAACGTGTACATTAATGTTTAAAAATTATGGAAGCTTTACAAAAATGAATGCGGAGTCGTAATTGAATAAGTTGACATTGTTCTAAATTTAAATCTTTTTTCAGCACCGATAATATATAAGAATTGAACTTACATTTTACATGGGACTCGAAGCAAAGGGCTCCCATCTAGAATTCATTCCAGGTCTGCCGAGCTGAGAACACGAACATTAACCATTAAATCATAAGATCTCATAATTAAATAACAAATGAATAAAACCTGTTTTGTTTTCAAAAATGACTATCCAATACGATTTGGTAGAGCTTCTGAACAAATTCAAATGACTTACCAATGCGCTTATAAGCTATAGTTACAAAAAAAAATAAATAAATAAATAAATAAATAAATAAATAAAATAAAATAAAATAAAATAAAATAAATACAAAAATAAAAAAAATAAAAATTGAACATGAAGATATTCTGCATATGTCCAAGTTAGTTACAACAGTGGTGGTACGGGAGTTTCATTCGTGGAGTCAGAAGGGGACAAACATAAGAGAATAAAACTAGCTGATATCACATGAATTTTCTAGGGAATCGGGTAAATAATTTTATATATTATACCAATACCAATTATTAGGTAAGATTAGACATGTTTCTTTAAATAGAACCTAGAACCATCTTGCTAAAATTTCCACTTTTACTTTCGAGCAGCGATACCAGAGAAAGTATGGCGATTGAAAAATAAAGTCGAATTTGACATATTAATGGTTCTGTTTGGGCTGCTCCATAGCCTATACGTACCAAAGAAGTGGTTCTTGCATCGTCCCGCGATATAGGTAATATGCACCAGTGGATTACAGGCTATTTTGTCCAACCTACTTACGCGAGTATAGGCTATAATGTTCAACCTATTCTCGCGACTACAGGCTATACTGTTCAACCTATTCTTGCCACATTTTAAACATAATGTTTTTATTTCTTCTCTACAGGAGTTTCTCGAAATTTCTTTCTGTCCCCAAAACCAAGTATAACTTTCTGGAGGAACAAATTAAAAAAAAAAAATTCTTCGGAAATGGCTCTATTAAGTTTGCTTACTTTTCAAAAAAAAAAAAAAATTAGCATTTTCTTAACAATCTCATAATATGATACTAGTCATTTTTCTGGTAAGTGAAAGCCATTTTCAACAGGGTTTAAGTTATTTGTAGTGCAAAAACCCACAAGGAGCAGTTTCCTATTGCGGGTGACCTCTATTTTGGATTTTCTAAATAAACGACTCAGGCGATTTTATTCATATTCCAGAAGTAAGTGTTTTTTTTTAACAATCCTATAATATGACAAAGGTCATTTTTCTGGGAATAGCCCCAGCGGGTAGTCAACTCTTGAGAATGAAGATTTTCTCGAAAAACGACTCACGAAATTTTGTTCGCATTTCATGAATAGGCTAAATGTTTTATAAACAACTCCATACAGTATGGTACAAACAATTTTCTGAAAAAGACATGTCTAGCAACGATAATTTTCTCATGAAAGTAAGTTTTCTCCAGACGATTTTCTCAATAATATTTTAATGTATGGTTTTCATAATATATATTACTAGGGGTAGCTTTTTCTTTGAGGTGATTTTTTTTTTCATAAAACAAGGATTCCTGAAAACACCTATAATAATTTTGTCCAGATTTCACAAATAAATATTTTGGTAATAAGTAGGGAATGACTTAAATAAATAGGACTGAGAAAGTTTAGTGCAGTGACCATTACCTTTTACTGTACAATAGTCTGCTATTTATTCAAAGGGAACTCATTGAAAGACCACATTTAGCATAATATCTCAAATTCAACACCAGCTCTACCTTCTGTTTCCGCTGGCCCCGTTAGCATCCGGGTTTGGTGGAGGAGGCTTGAAATTTGAATACATTACGGTCTGATACCACCTTAAACTGTAGGTTCACGTCTCATGCAGCATGGGTGTTCGAAAGAGACGCTAAACCTCAACAAACAAATAACAACAGATCTTCTTAATGCTGTAGAAATTTAGATTTTACTGTACTTTAGAAAAATACAACGAATTGCTGCCAATCGCCGTACTGTCATTCTATCATTGTTAAAGCACAGCTTTGTGTCACAAGGAAAATTGATTGATTTTTTTATTATATCCTTATATAAAACCGAGGTTAATAAGAACGACGCTTACTATTAGACTGGTGCAAATGAAATGTTCGCTCCAGGTGTGTCATTTCCAATGCCAAAGAATGAAAAGTACAATACCTGGTTAATCAAAACCTATTACTTTTGTATAGCTCAGTCATGGACTGGCTTCCGTGACGAAAGAAGTCTGGATTCTAAGATGTAAAAAAGTCCCCAACCGTACGTTGCACTGCCCTTATTATCAGGGAAGGGTTTTCCTCGCAAGATGGCAGAAGAGATTATAGTCAGTGGGAGAGATGTCAGAAGAATACTATGTATGAGGAAGACTTTCATACTGGAACTCATGGAGTCTGCAACATCCTTTGGGCCGACACTTCTGCGTGCTTTTCGTCCAATACGAATATATCATGTATTGTTACGGTTTATGGATTCTTGCGGGCAAAGTGAGCATTTCAGGACTGTAATGATCCATAGTGATGGTTTCGCCTCGACGGAGAAGGACGTGATATATCAATCAGTAACGTAACGATCGATATTGGTGGTTTTACATCGACGGAGAAAGACGTGATATATAAATCAACACTGTAATGATCTGTATTGATTATTTTGCCTCGACGGAGAAAGACGTGATATATAAATCAACATTGTAACGATCTGTATTGATTGTTTTGCCTCGACGGAGAAAGACATGATGGATCAACCCGTTCATAGATCACCATACCAGCAAGAACATCTAGATTTCTTGGTATTTGATCAAAATCTATCACCGTTCTGACCGGTTGATCACCTTAGCAGACCCATTTATCATTTGAAGAGACAATCCAATGTAGGAAACTTTCCCGGGTAGTCCTTACACTCAGAGAACTGCACATCTCTAGACGACGATTCTTGTTGGTCGATCTTAATTTATGTGTCACTTATGAGTCCAACTTTTTCGCCTTACCAAATGCACGGAATTGCCGAACAAAGTAATATGCCTAACTCGTGCCAATAAGACGAACGCTTTCCTGAAGATCCATTTCTATGGTGTTTCTGAGGAGCTCATTTGAACATGATGATCGTCGGTGCGCACTGGGCTTAGTTTACAATGCGGTATCACCGAAACGAAATTTGACGAACCAACGTTGCGGATTGCTGTGCAGAAATGTCCCAGATTAAATACGTAAAAGCAAAAATCACTTACGATTGTGTGTGTTCCATGGTGCACTTTGATACGATCCGGTTCAACAATGCACTACGTCCTAACTGCCTGGGTATCCTGCTGGATGTGTACAGAGTTCTTGACATTACACTTGTGCACTTTTTCCATCCATATGTTGTATATATATCTGTGGAGGTGAATTTCCCACCAGACTTCAGAGTAGTCATTTCATTCGAAATAACCTAATATTTATGTTGACTCTGAACTATTGGCAACCAAGTTGCATTTAAAGCCATATTGCGGAAGCAAACTGTTCTTCACCACGCTATCTCGTTTCCAAAAGAAGTGTATTACAGGACCAAGCCAAGCATCTCAGCTTACGAGGAATATTGGTAATATGATATTAGCATAAGAAATTACTGATACTTGGAAAACAATTTATGAATAACTCTGTATTTATATATCCATACATATAGTTGTAGTAATAGTGGAAAGATCTACAGATGGTAATCAGAAAAATGGAAACACCTGAACGAAATTGCAACTTACCAGATTAATATGGTGTCGGGCCACCTTTCGCCTTCAGAACAGCCTTGATGCGACGTGGGATGGAGGCATAGAGGTTGTGAATGGTAGCAAGTGGAATTTTACACCATTCCTCGTGCAGGGCATCGGCCAGTTCTGTGAGAGAGGATGGAGGTGGAAATCGTCGCCGGAATCGTATTTCCAAGACGGACCACAGATGTTCAATTATGTTGAGATCTGGGGATTGGGCGGGCAAGGGGAGGTGTTGAACTTCATCCCGATGTTCCTCAAACCAAGCTGCAACAACGGGTGCATTATCATCCTGGAAGATGGCGTCAATGTCCGGGAACAACATCTGGACCATAGGATGCAAGTGGTCTCCTAAAATTGCGACATAATCGTTGGTAGCGATTCGTCCGCAAAGTGTGACCACAGGACCCAATGAAAACCATGATATGGCGGCCCACAGCATCACCGAGTCGCCGCCATGTTTCACAGTTGGGCGGAGACACTGAAGATCATAAGCTTCTTTGGGCGTTCTCCACACATAAACACGGCCGGTGGTTGGGAATAGGGTGAAGGATGACTCGTCCGACCATATCACACGTTTCCAGTCCTCAACGGTCCAAGTTGCAGGGTCGCGGCACCATTTGCGGCGTGCGAAACCGTTATGGTCCCTGATGAGCGGTTTGGCCCGTGCAACACGACACCGTAAATTCATGTCATATAATTCGCGGCGGACTGTAATTGTCGAACAGGGGGGGGAGGTGCTGATTGAGTTCCTCCGTCACTTGCTCCGCAGTGGCACGACGGTTCTGCGTGACAATGCGCTTTAATACTCGGCGTGACCTGTCACTCATGATTTTCTTCCGCCTACTGTTCCGCTTCCCCGATGTGGTTTTCCCGTGCGTTGTGTAGGCCGTCATTACCTTCGACACTGTCCCACGCGACACACCTAACACAGTAGCTACTGCCGTCACACTCACTCCACATAACCGCGCACCAACAATTTGCCCTCTTTGAAAATCTGAGAGGTCTCCCATTTTACACTACCTCCGTCTGCTGCAGCCACTGGATACTGCTGTTCCACTGCGCCTGTCGTAGTATGGAGACCGACCTAACACACCACCACCAGCGGTTCGGCGCTGCGGGCGCCACGACACCACTGCCAACCCATACATCTGACGTGTTGCCAACTACAGGTGTTTCCATTTTTCTGATCACCATCTGTACGTATAGCAAGACGCTTCATTCGAACTTCATTACAGTAAAATGGGTTAATTGGAGTATACGGTCGCTAATAGCTCGAATGCTCATCTCTGATGATAGAGATCCTTGTTTCGATTCGAGGACAAGGGAGTTTGTGATGGACAACACTGTCGTCAGGTTTCTTCCTACATTTTCATTCCACCAATGCCTTCATAATCATTCACTTTCACTAATGATTTAACCCAAAAATTATAAGCGCCGAACGTAAAACTGAAATATATTTTTAGTTACTTGATTAGTTGATTGATTTTATTTTTTCTTCCTATTTCAATTCAAAGTTTGTATGAGTTGTCACCTACTGTAAAGTGCGATCCAATATAAATTATGCTTAATGGTTTAAACCAATATCTTAAAAAGAAAAAGAAATTGAGGCAGACGAGAAAAAATATTCCGAAGAACATTGACTAGTGTGTTTACTTCAAATTTCCATTCCAGTATTCATTCAGAAAGATCAGAAAATATTTAGAAGTAACTTTATTCAAATGGAGTGTTGCAGGACTCGAACCAAGGACACCAGGATTCGGGAAAAGAAATTAAATCTTCAGATTAACTTCTAGTCCAAAGGTTATATATTTTAGGCTAAAGAGACAGAAGGTAATGCAACTGAATGATAAATGAAGTTTTGATAAAAATAAAATATGAGGAAATGAGAACTGAATAAAAGTATTAAAGAGAAAGTAGTCAATACATCATAAGTTTACGTGAGTTCCACTATGACTTACTGGGTAGTATTTTAACTTATTGTGTGGCTAAGCCGGGTATCATACTTAATAATAGTACATGTTGTTTTAAGGAAAACTAGGAAATTTCCACTCAGTATTGATGTTAAGAAATGTTCAATAAATTTCAGATAAATAAATAAACTATAAACTGCCATGGCTAGCTGTTTAATACGGCATCATTAGTTCAAGATCTGAGAACTCTACCACTGATCTACCATGCTACCTTCTTTAGGAAATTAGGATAATAAATCACAGGTGGACACTTTCTCCAAACCTCACTCAATCTCAACTTCAACTTGAACTTCATCGAGGGTAACAGTCTCGCCCTCACTCTCGATGGCCTCTCACCACCCCTTAACCTCACTAGCTTTTACCCTCAAGGGTGATTATCACTGTTCTTTCACTTCACTTACCTTACCCAAAGGTCACTCAGTACCGGTACTCTAAGTCTCAATTACTCTAACCCTCATAGACCCTCACTATCACTTAACTTCCCTCATCCTCAAGGTCACTCAATACCCCTCAACCTTACTCACTCTCAACTTCACAGATTAACTTTGAGGGGGGTAACCTGATGAGAGTGTCCATTAATATGCAATAACCAACTATCAATTAAATAACTTGGATTTACAGTAGTCATAACATTTACAGTAGTTAACCATCATCTCGGTTACATGAGACTCGATTTTTGACCGGCCTATCCGGATCTGGTTCTCGCTTCACAGACCTGTTCTGACTTGAAAAGATTCAGTGACCAGGTCTGTATGGAAATACACGAAAGCAGCTAAAATCATATCGACTTTCCAGAATTATTGGATAATTTTGTGGTACTAGTTTAAATTGTGTCATTAATTGAGCTTGGATATTCACGTCTTTATTTTCCTGCGTTCCACAAGGGTCACATTTGGGACCTTTGCTATTGGTAATATTTATGAACGAACTTCCCGAATGCATAAAACTTCCCATAAACTTTTAAAATGCTAATGACTTCAAACTTTTTTGCTATGCCAAATCAATAAATTATTGCAACAAACTTCAACAAGATATGAATGCACTAGTTGTCCCAAAGTAAGTTACTAGATATAAATATTAATAAATGTAAAGTCATGAGTTTTCCAAAATGTAGGAAGGCATAACGAATGAAGCGAATCGAAATTTTGCGTTCATTCTTAAAAAAAGAATACTAAAACTAGAGACAGTATAATAAACACAGCACTCCAAAAATTGTATCAAATTTATGTTTGCTCTAAGCTCGAATATATGACAGATGTATGGAACCCAAACACAGAAACTAATTTACTAAAATAAATTTTAAAATAGTCCAAATTTCTTAGGTATCTTCTTTAAAAGCAAGCAAGAATTTTCCCACGTGTTGAAAATTATTACGCAGTAAATTTTAATTTCGAAAGTATAATCCTTAATCAAAGAAGAAGATTACACGACATGTTATTCTTGTACAGCATGCAGTAGTTAATAATAGATTAGAGTACAACAAACTGTTTTCAAGCTTTCAAATAAATTTTCCAAATAGAAAAGGACACACAGAAAACTAATTTATTTTATTTTAAGTACTTATAAATAAATAAATAAATACATTATTGCTTAATCACATTTAATCTGGTTGCAAGAAGTATGCTGTCATTTAGCAAAGATCTCTTTAAAGATACAAACTTAGAACATAACGAGACATGCACTTTTCCTAGTAACCGAATCTGAGCCTCCTATGTGTACTAGGAGTTTGTAGGAAGGTCTGACGTCTTTTGAGTCACATGTCACGGTGTAACACATTATCTTACTGCTCTAGAGACCGGGAGAAATACGGCTGGCCAGATGGCTGCTAAAGTGGCGTATGGCAGTCACCACATAGACTGCCGTCATCGATCATTGGCTCATTATGCTGGATCAACACTGAAAATCAAACTCAAAATCATCAAAAATACCCGCAATACCCGTCAGTGGCGAACCTAGAAGATAAAAGACTGGGTGAAGGGGCACCCAGAACCTAGAGTATGATGCGTATATCAAGAGTTTACTATAAAGTATCAGAAAATATATTAATAATAGCTTTAATTATTTTTGTAATTTAAAAAACTGGGAGGGCCCAGGCACGTAGCCAAGGAAGGGGGTCCGGGGGGTTCGGACCCCCCCCCCCTTCGAGACCAGAAATGGTAAAACAAATAAGGAAGCATGAAACAAAATGAAATGAGAAAAAGAAGGATCAGCGTTAAAAATAAACTACAGGAAGCTTTTCGTTACTCTTTCTTATGAGAAAATTTGTATTACTTGCAATACATGGTTGCGAGCTGAGCGAGATAACTTGGAAGAGTCAGGGAATTTGAAATTTCTAGAAAAGTTTCGGAATTCTCAGAATTTCTGCTACTAGTCAGGGAGATTTCAAGCTTCCGAAGGGATAGTGCCGTTGTGTAACAGCGTGGACATTTTTTATCATAATTTTTCGTCATCGCATCCTTACAATATCAAACATGTTATTTCAAAACAATTTTCTACTGCTCCTTTAACCTGTCATTTGAAACAGACAGTAGTTGGAATAATAAAAACAAAAATGTATGTGGAAAAAAAGTTCTGTTAACATTTGATTCAACAGAAAAAGGAACGCAGATATCGCAAAATATTTTACAAGACCTTATTGAGTATGTACTTTTTCTAATAGTGAATATGTATTTTATAATAGTTGAGGCCATAATGAAAGGAAAATTGTTATATTTGAATAGACAGAGGAAGGATGTAAATATTGTATAATCTTTTTCAATACTTTTCTTTTTTTACTCGAGATTTCTTCATAGTTTATTAAAATACTTACCAACATATCTTAACAAACCAATAAATGTTGATAGTAAAATAGTTTAGATTGATCGAGCTCCTGGGCCTTCAGAATTTCATGTCACGCACCCCCCTCCCCCGTTACGAAATCCTGGCTAAACGAACCAATATATGTTCCAGTAAAATTGTTTAGAATGATCGAGCCCCTGGTGTGATGACCACAGTATTTCATGTCACGGACCCCCCCTTCCCTTCACGCAATCCTGGCTACGTGCCTGGAGGGTCCAGACCACAGTCTCGGCCAAAATCCGTCCTGCTACCCATATAGCTATAGAGAAAAACTAATTCTCCATTACCACTAAATATATTATTTAGAATGAAATAATGTTTTAAAAACTAAGTGAAGATTTTCTAATGCTAGTTTTTACGTCTTGAGATTTACTGTATCTTGAGTTGTAGCCCGTTTGTGTAACATCTTGAATCTTGCAGTTGGCAAATGTATCTCCAACATCAGGAATTCAAGTAAGTCCACTTCGCTCGTTGGGAAACCGATTTCAGTTTTCGGCAAAGACTAACGCTACACGGATCTCGACTAATGATAAGAAGGGTAACGTTGTATTTACACCTCTTCTCCTTCTTCTTGTTCTTCCCTCCCGATCTCTCGGTGGACCACAAGAGACGAGAACTTCCAAGGGTGTTAAATTCAATTTATCAGTTAATCCTCAGGTATTTAGGAAAGGACTTATTTCTGGGATTGAAGCGAGGGGAGAAAACATTTCTTTGAATTTTTTTCCCTCTTTGTATCCTAAGTCTATGTACTAATACGTATTCTCTACATGACGCATAATTCAGCGCACGCACTTTGCATTATAGTTATGAGCATATTGCCAAGAATTGTTGTAAGTGCAAATAGCGTATAGGTACTCATTTCTTTTCTTTTCTTTTCTTTTTCTTTCTTTTCTTTTTTCTTTTCTTTTTCTTTAGATATTTACAGTCAAAACTTGTATTGATAAGTGAAATCTGGTAAAATACACTTTATTATTATTATTATTATTAGAAGAAGAAATAATAATAGCTGAAGGTTTATCGCTGCAAAAACGAAACTTTGCGAATCCAGTTAGCACTTAGCAGGGGATGAAACAGAATATCCTATTTATATAGCAAAGCTGTCACTCTCTGCAAAACGCTAATTCCCAAAAGTAAATAGTTAAGATGTCAACAGATGTCGCTAGCGTGCAACTTTAAAACTATTGTTACGATTCAGCGCTAGGGTTATCATATATCAAAATTATAGCATGCCGGACGTTCATTTAGAAAATACTTTACTTTTCATGGAAGAGCCTTACTCTTTCGTAATGCTGGAAACGCCTTGCCTGAAAAATATGTGACCATATCGTAATACTGCATTAGTATCAGGAACAGAATGCATCTTATAATAATATTTAAGCATAATTATTGGTCTTGTATATACATACAGGGTGTTTCAGAGGGAAAGGGTAATACTTTGGGAAAAGATAGTATGAATGGTTCTAAGCAAAAAAGTTCATATAAACATGGGTTCTATTTTCAGCGGTTTGAGAGCTACGGGTTGAAAACCATGTGTTGCTTATTTCACACTCTGTAGTTATTCTATGTAAGTGGAACATAGTGTATTTGAAAACTGATGGAATGATCTCTCTAGTGGTAGTGGTGCATTTGGAAGATAAGTTATTAAGGGAAATTTGGAAAACTTAAGATTATTTATGAGAACTGAATGGCAACACTGATTCACAAATTTCCCTTAATAACTTCTCTTCCAAAGACTCCACCGTTATATATTGCATATCGTAAAACACTAGACTCTCGCTAATTCGGCCATTCCTGACATATATGGGCGCCGGATAAGCGGAAGTACTGGATTATTGAGTGTCTGACATTTATTTGATTTATTTAGTTACTTTGTTTTTTTTATTTATTTTGAAAACATAGGAGATATAGTGTACTGTACTTTATTAAATCGAAGGATATAATTTTAAAACATAGAGAATATATTTTATTAAATCTAAATATACATTAATTTTCAAAGAAAACTTAGTTCTTGAGTAGTATCACTCAGTATGAAACATGCCCCTAATTTTTACCTAGGGGTACAAACCGGCAAAAGGAGAGAGATGGTCATACCAGGGGCAGGAGCTAGAAGCAGTTAAAAGCTTTAAATACCTGGGAGTTAACATATCGTATAATGGAACCTGGATCGACCACTAGAGGAAGGTGGCAGCTATTACAGAAAAAAGCATATTCGCAACACGCAAAACCTTGAACAGGCACAACAACATTCCGTTCAAATTAGCCACACGGACATTTAATACACTACTGCAGCCCATACTTCTGTATGGATGCGAAGTTTGGGGTACAAACTGTGCTGACAACGTAATTAATAAAGCAGCAACCAAGTTCATTAAACAAATATTAGGGGTACTACAATCAGCACCTAACAGCGCAGTCCTACTCGATAGAGGGAGGTATGCCGTGAGCGCAGCTATAAAAGTACGGGTACTAAAGTATTGGTTAAACCTATGCGAAACAGAAAACGAGAGGGAAATTCAGAAGCAATGCCTAAAATACCAAATGAAACAGAGAAGAAATAACTCATGGATAATGGGAGTAGTCAAACTATTGCAAGAGATAAATATGATCAACCTGTTAGAAAAAAGAAACAAGAAATCAAAAGAAATGTGTAAAACAATTAGAGAAAAAGTAATATCAGATGCAAATCAAAATTTGAAAGCTGATTGCGAAGCCAAGAGATCTTTGACAACATACGTACAAATCAAAACAAATGAGGGGCAGAAAAATATCTTGAATTATATAACATATTCTCAACATTCTCTATTCTACATATGTAGAGAACTTGTTACGTTAAGTAAAAAAGGGTTCAGGACATCGCTTCTCCAGATTCGCCTTAGATTGGAATCCCTAACTGTGAATGGTATTTTGTATTACTAGGCGTTGTCTTTAAGCATAGCAGAATTATTCGACGTCAGCATACAGTAAACTGGCCAGGAAGTGTGCAGTCACATAATATAACATCTACATGTATAAGGGCGAACATCAAAATAAGGTCAACAGCGTGATTCATTAAGTACATCGGATTCAACACCAATCATTATTTTATTCAGTTCGGCATAACATCGGCTCGAACTTGAATTATTATTTATACGTGGAATCCACCTGTAATATCACTAGTAGACTCTTATATATCTTCTTCAGCCATCCAGTACACGTTAGGAAATATATACACATATCTACACTACTTCAGGATTCTATAAATCAAAAGAACAACAGCTCCAACGTCAAAACTTAATTTCCTTACTTGCATTTTATTACGCCTGTATATAGATATACCAAAATAATAAGATGATCCATTTTAAGGTGAGGTAAAGAAGAATAAGTTGAGGGGACCCGTAACTAGTTTACTCACACATATTTATTATTATCTCCATGTCACAATAACATTATTTTAACTATATCCATTTGTTAACAAACTAGATCCATTTAATTTTTCTTCTTCTAATCAACAACAGTATATCTCTTTCCTTCTTTTCTTCGAACAAGTTAGAACATAGTTATAGTCATAACATTATACATAGATTTACAATCATTAAAGGAGAATATTAAATTATACCATATGACAATATTCAAATACATAAAAATATTCATAAGTAAAAAGGAAAGAGATTTAATAATAAGTATAAATTTTTTTAAATGTTAAAAATAATCCGAATTTATATATTTATAGCCGTTCTGCATATAAAACATCTTTGACACAAATAAATAATTCTACAAATTCTTTTTTTTGTCATAGAACTATCTATTTTAGGAGATGAAAACTATGTTATTTCTTAAAGTATTAAAAACGTCTGTAACTAACAAAATCTAAAATTTTGGTCCGTTACAGATTTGCCGGCCCATCGAAAAAAATTTAATATGATTAAATTTTTTATTGGTCATTAAAGGGTTAATAGACTTTAATCAGCCCTTTTATAACATGACATTAGTTCAGCTCGATAATCATGCGAAGGATTAAATTTCCTAAGATTTCTAAAATTTCTGAAACTACTAATTTTACTCTCAAATCTTCGAGCAACGCACAATTTCTAGGCAACGTCATAACTATATATGGTCCCGTAAAATTTTATAATTCAAGTTTCCTCATTTTGAAAAAAAACAGTAACGTTTGACATATAAGTGCTATCACATCTAAATAATAAAATAATAGAAAACAATTTTGGGACAATAACTTCATGGGGCATTGAAGTGTTGCCATATCGAAACAATGAGTTAATAGGAAACAACTGACTATTACCACAATTAACCTTAACTTAACCTAAGGATTAGCAGTTCACTATTTTAGCGTCGCATTGTACTCAGAGAAATCTCAACAATTCACATAACAGTTCTCAAGACTAATATAAGAAAGCTATTCATCAGATCGATTAAACAACTTATATCTAACAATCAGATTTGGCATAATATCAAACGCTAATGTTGTCACCTACATTTCTCCATCGTTGTTGCAAAATAAGATTTATCAAATTATTGGGTAACAACATAATACATCAAGATCAACCAAATTAGGTTCAGAACACAAAATGACTAGTTACATTTTCACTGCATCTGGCCTCTAATATTCTTATTGGCCAGTGCCATGACGTACTAAACGAAACTAAGATAAACCTAACAAATGATAAGCCTAACAAACCGAATAAAGTAACGCATTAAATCATAAAATATTCACTTACAAGGATACAGCTTTTTTTTTTCGCTTTCTGTTATACTTAACTCCAATTCTTAGAGGGAATTCTTTCCTCCTCTTCCTTTTCCTCATGATTCCTCTTAAGTTCGACTTCTTTCGGAAATGGTATCCTCTATCCTGTAATCTTCTATATGCATTAATTAGGTAACTCCATCGGGCAATTCTTTTCATTCTCTTCCGTTTCTTGTTTCTTCTTTTCATCTTCATTTGGATAATTCTTAGCCGACGTAATCTATCAATCTTCTTTCTCTTCTTCATCACATTATTTTGGAACATTCTCACATTCGGCGATTTTCTTCTTGTTTCTTTACGACGGCTGTTTCCTCTGAATTTCTTTCTCTTCTGACTCATGTATATCATGTATCTTTTTTTTCTTTTTCTTTTCCAACTACATTGAAGTTTGACATCTTTTACACATTCACTTTTCCACCTTATCCGTTTTCGATTCCTTTCATGTGTGATTCTTGCTGGTGATGTTATTTTTCTTGAAATTCGCCATTTCATTTTCCGTTTCATCACTTCATGACGACACTCTACAATTTTCATTTCAATCTCAACTCCATTGTTGATCTCCAAATTTTGTGTCTCAATCTCATCATCCTTATTTACTTCCTCTGTTTCCTTCCTGAGGTAACTATTCTTCATCATCATAGTATTTTCCAATGGTACTATTCTATTTGTTTGCAATTCCTTCCATTCGTTGATTTCTCTCCGACTTTCTTCCTGGTCTCTCGTAATCTTCTCCATTAAGGTCTTCATGCCAGTGAATTCGGAAAACTTCTCATCCAGCCATTTCATTAGCACTCTCAATTCACCCGTCACTTGCGGACTTCCAGCTAATGCTGTTTCAGTTCCAGAACCTTCACCATCATTGACCTGTACTGGCAACATTGATTCATCAGACTGTACTACCAGGTGACAATTCTCCAATACCCATGGGCATTCATGCTTAGCTAACTGTTTCTCCTCTGGTTCAGTATCTAGGCAATCTAGATGATAAACTTTTCCACATTTATTACATGTTACAGTGATATCTTCCACCGATCTCCGTGGGTCACAAACACAACCAAAGTTCACATCACTATTTTGTGACACTGTCCTTTTAGCTTTTGACCGAGTCATCTTTTCTTCATTGTACGGGTTCCTCAACTTTCCTTTCACCATTGCGTACGTGCTAATAACACATCTCATCTCACCACACAGCGGTTAATGTCCATCTAAAGACCTGCAGCGCCATCTAGCGACAATCCTGGCTGGGTCGCCATTTTATAACATATTCTCAACATTCTCTATTCTACATATGTAGAGAACTTGTTACGTTAAGTAAAAAAGGGTTCAGGACATCGCTTCTCCAGATTCGCCTTAGATTGGAATCCCTAACTGTGAATGGTATTTTGTATTACTAGGCGTTGTCTTTAAGCATAGCAGAATTATTCGACGTCAGCATACAGTAAACTGGCCAGGAAGTGTGCAGTCACATAATATAACATCTACATGTATAAGGGCGAACATCAAAATAAGGTCAACAGCGTGATTCATTAAGTACATCGGATTCAACACCAATCATTATTTTATTCAGTTCGGCATAACATCGGCTCGAACTTGAATTATTATTTATACGTGGAATCCACCTGTAATATCACTAGTAGACTCTTATATATCTTCTTCAGCCATCCAGTACACGTTAGGAAATATATACACATATCTACACTACTTCAGGATTCTATAAATCAAAAGAACAACAGCTCCAACGTCAAAACTTAATTTCCTTACTTGCATTTTATTACGCCTGTATATAGATATACCAAAATAATAAGATGATCCATTTTAAGGTGAGGTAAAGAAGAATAAGTTGAGGGGACCCGTAACTAGTTTACTCACACATATTTATTATTATCTCCATGTCACAATAACATTATTTTAACTATATCCATTTGTTAACAAACTAGATCCATTTAATTTTTCTTCTTCTAATCAACAACAGTATATCTCTTTCCTTCTTTTCTTCGAACAAGTTAGAACATAGTTATAGTCATAACATTATACATAGATTTACAATCATTAAAGGAGAATATTAAATTATACCATATGACAATATTCAAATACATAAAAATATTCATAAGTAAAAAGGAAAGAGATTTAATAATAAGTATAAATTTTTTTAAATGTTAAAAATAATCCGAATTTATATATTTATAGCCGTTCTGCATATAAAACATCTTTGACACAAATAAATAATTCTACAAATTCTTTTTTTTGTCATAGAACTATCTATTTTAGGAGATGAAAACTATGTTATTTCTTAAAGTATTAAAAACGTCTGTAACTAACAAAATCTAAAATTTTGGTCCGTTACAATTAGGGAGGGAACAAAGACGCGCCATAGCAATATTCCGAATAGGGATGTACAGGTGGAAAAGTCCGAAAGATGAAACCGGAAATTACATATGTAGTCTATGCGGAGAAATCGAAAATGAAATACATATTTTATTCGAATGTGAGGTGCTACAGGAAGAACGCAATAGGGGATGGACAGGGGATAGCATACATGACAAAAACTTGGAATTAAACAAAATTTTAAATGCAACCGATAAACAGAAGTTATCAACCTTAGCAAAATTTCTGCAGTCATTCTATCGTTTACGGAAAGAAGCATTAAAAGAGACTGAGGACAACAACGCATCCTCTACTCCACCATAAAAAAAGAAAAAAAATTAATTAATTAATCTTGTAGTGTACCGTATCTATTCATTTGTATTTGTTGTTGCTTATATTCGCATTAGAAGTGTGTGTCACAAACCTGAGCCACAGGCCTTCAATACAAATAAATAAATAAATAATTTTTACCTGTCGCAATAATGTTACACGACGGTGGCATGCTTTATCATGCAACCGAAGTGCAAAGAATGCTACAATTTCGAATACATACAGTATATAAAGCATGCCACCGTCATTGTTGTTTAACAACGCCACCAGCACTGTTTAACTAAGCATTGTTGCGCATAATTCATTGTGCATATTTTTTTTTTTTTTGGTTGGATGTGCGGCACCGGATTACTGAGAGGCCGGACTACTGAGGGCCCGATTATCGAGAGTCTAGTGTATTTTTTAAATTACTATTTTTCGTAATAAAGGCTACGAATGCGAAAATATTTTTAAAAAAATGAAGTTGAAAAAATCCCAGTTGGAGCGAATTTATTTATTTATTTATTTAGATATTTAGTAAAGCGCTCACGTTTGGTGCGAGGAATGCTAGTTTGATCCCAGATCATGTGAGTTAATGTCGGACAACATCGTGTTCATGGGATTTCTCTACGATCAATCTTTTTCCTCCAAAATGCTCATTCTACCAATTCATTTACAATTATCCCACTATAATTAATTATCCGTTTCCTTTAGCCTAACACTATTTTAGGCACTGAAAACTTCCTTATTAGATTATTGTTCTATACATTAATCATGATAAATTTTAAACATCCTTTTCACGTTAAAAAATATCGCAGAAAGGTTGTTTACAAGAGTGCTTCTTTCTTTCTTTCCCTTTTTTTTTTAAATGAATGTAATATTGTCTGGCATCTTGTAATATACTCTCCTGTTTTACTACTCATTCTTCTTCTTTCTTTTTACATTTTTCATTTTCAGTTTTTGGGAAGTCTGTTCTATTCAAAAGATAACCCAAGTGACAGATGAATCTTTTCAAAACATTTTCCCACTGATTCTGTGTCATTCTAGTCTTCTCTTGTGAAAACACACTAATGTTCTTTCTTTCTTATTATCTTCTCTCTCTCTCTCTCTCTCTTTTCTTTCTTTTTTTTTAAATCTTTCTTTTCCCTCTCAAAGTCTCTGGAATCTTAGAAGTTGTGCATGCTGTATTTTGCAGATGTTCTTTTGTTTTCTTGTCTCTGATTCATCTTTCATTTTGCATCCCTTATGAATTCTTTCACCTGCGAGGATTAATTTAATTACATTAAACAGTGTTGCCGGCTATCTATTTATAAAAATAACTACCTTGTTGGCTTTTTTCAATAATAATAATAATAATAATAATAATAATAATAATAATAATAATAATAATAATAATAATAATAATAATAAATGATCAAACAGACAGTTTACAGTTTGTTGAGTATGTTGAAGGCCAGTTGAGAATTGGAGGGTGAATTCCGAGGAGAGGACGTTAGACTATCAACTTCAAGGTTGAGAAAGAGAACTGAAATCTGAGCTTAAGGTAAGGACAGACACGGTGGTTTCGTGGTAGAGCGCTCACTTCTGGTGCGAGAAGTGTCTGATTCGATCTCAGTACGTGTGAATTTATGTTGCACAGTTTCCCTGGGTTTTCTGGCATTTCTCCCGTTTCCTAACACGTGATCATTCCACAAATTCAAATTAAATGGAATTTCTTGCTATTTGTACCATGCTTAGCGTTGTTTTCAAACACCAATGCTATTATGCAACGCATGGGCGGAGCTATGGGGGGCATGAGTTGTCCTCCCCAACTTTTTATTTTTGCCAAAAATGAGTTATTCATATTAACTCCACACTCGTGTAGCAAGTATTCCACAGATCCGAGACCGACCAAAAGGTCTGCCTCCCCAGCAGACAATTCCCAACACCGCCCATGATGTAACGTGAATCTATAGCTTAAAATGAGAACCGAATCCCATGAGCTCCCACCGAGAATCAAACCAGAATCTGCCGTACAGAAGACGAGTACGCTAGATCCTTTCTATTTCAAGTGTGTCCTCGGAAAATATGTGAAACATACTCGGCCCCACTCTTGCCACTCCTCTTACGGGAAATCCTTTTGCTTTGGGGAAATAAGAGAATGGCCTGGGCTGTATTGCGAATTTGTCATTCAGTCGTTTGGTTTTGGCGAATGAAGATCTTAGGCTACGCAGAATGGCTAACTACGGTAAAATATCGACCAAAGCAACTTGTTCCTGTTCTTTCTAGGGTGATACGGACAAACACACATCGACAGCAGCGCCAGCAAGGGCACTTTTGAAATACAAAGGCACTAACAATGTAGCCAGGAGGGAGCTTTGACACAGTGGCTCATTGGTGGTACAATGGCACCTCTGGTGCCTGTGCCCCTGGTTCGATTCTAAATCGTGCCAAGTGAACTTTCTGGTGGACATACACTGTGTGAGTGGGATTTCTTGGATTTTCCCGTTTCCTCCCTGTTTCTTCATTTAACAACTTCATTCAATATTATCACCACCGTCTCCCTTATCGCCGGAATATAATTGTACGACGTTAAATTAGAACTTTCAATTCATTGCATTTTACGTGAGAGCTCTGACATAATCGAGTGAAGTTTACCCTTCTGTTTCTTTCTTGACGAAATGAAATTAATTTTTGTTGTTTTACGTTCCAAGCTTATGCCCTTTAAGCTAAAGGAAAATGAAATTAAATGAAATCCTTCTGTTTTACGTACCACGGTTATGCCGGCTAGACTAATGGAGACGGTGATAATGAGAATTGAATGCAAAGGCGGAATGAATACAGTGGGAGGAAACGGGAGAACACCGAGAAAGTTCACTTTTGGCGCGAGCTGGGATAGATCCAGGAACACTACGCACCAGAGGTGAACGCTATACCACTGAGCCACCGAGTCCCCTTTAAACTGAAGCAGATGGATGATTAATGAATATACATGATTGTGAAATTATTATCTTTTGTGCTTTCCTCCCGAGAATCAAACCCGGTACAATATGCACCAAAAAGGCACATGCACTATTCCACTATTTAGCAGAGAAGCGGAGAGAGCGTTTGTTTTTAGATGTAGTTTTCAGATTTATATTTGTTGAATTTTATCTGACAAACTTTCAACTTATAAACAATCTTTTACATACCCAAGTTGTAATGAGGCAATAAGTAATCCAATGGTTTGAAAATATAGCGTTTTGTTTATTTTCACGTAGAACAGAGTTTCAAATAAATACGCATGCATAGGCTATATTTTCAACTTTCATAAAAGGAAATCTGAACGCACGTTAATATAAAAGGTGAGAGGAAAATCGTTTTAGGTAGTCTGTAAGCAAAGCAGTACGAAAACAATTCACTCTCTTGTATTTTTCAGTTTGTAAAATATTCCTAATAACCAAACAACAGTTTGGAATATGTGAAATTACGAGGCAGAAACCCATCGTAAAGTTAGCAGCAAAACGATGCTAGAATACGGAAACAGCCAGGTCATGGTAGAATAAACGAGAAGCGAAAGCAAAATCAAAGGCTTTTTGGTCGAGGAGTGGGAAGAAGAAATTGTATAGATATATATATATATATATCATAGACGAAAAGACGTGAAAAGAGAAAGAAGGGATAAACGGTAAAGAAAGAAGGAAAAAAAAGAAATCCAGGATGTAAAGGAAGAGAGGGGGGGTTAGCACCGTTTTCATTTTAATTGAGATTCGTAATACATCAAGCAGTAAATATCCTATATACCAATAAAGTTTCAAAATTACAGTGTTGATAAAGCGACTTGGCTTTTTGATATCTCAAAAACTTAAAACTCATAAAACCAGTCAAGTGTAGAATATTGGGCTGAAGTTTTCTCATGACGTACAGGCAGACGGGTTTGAAAGAGAATTCTGTATTCTCAAAACAGAATCGCGGTTGAAAGCTTTTCAAGTTTGGTTTCGGTTTACAAAGGCCAAGTTGAAAGGAACATCAACAGCTCAAAATGCCTTAAAAGTTAGATAAAAGGTTTTTTTTTAAATGTTCATTTTAAATATAATATAATAAATAGCTTAATATTGATAATAATTGTGTGAGTTGAACAAAATATTAGTAAGGTACATCCTCTGAAAACCCTAATGTACACTTATGCCCTGAAAATTTAACTTGCAGGAGGATTCTTGTCGGAGGATCTTTGTAAGATTATCACAGAGTGATTCTTAAATATGTGACGGACATACCTCACTGAAATCCATAAGAAACTCCATGAAAATTTGCATATAAGTGATCCATAGGAGGGCAAGGTGGCTCAATGGTAGAGCGCTTATCTTTGGTGCATGTGGTCCCTATTTCGATCCCCGGCCAAGTAAGTTTGTTGTGGACAACACCGTGGGTTTTCTCGAGGTACTCCCATTTGATCCCACTTTCTGATTCCATTAATTCTACCATCATTATTCACTTGCTTTATTCATCCTCTCCTTTAGCCTAACAGGCATAATCGTGGGATGTTAAACTGGAATACAGGGTGGCTCAAAAGTAGGTATACACCCCTGCTTTGTCCAAGTATAACATTCTAGTTTTTGGGTTTATTTGCTTCGGCCCTTCCGAAGTTAAGATGCAAGTAAAATCACATTAAGAACAAATAATAAAGAAACTATGTCTTCCTGACGGATAAAAATAAGAAATGATATAAAATGCAATGAGCTGATCAGTCCGGTACTGTATACCTACTTTTGGGTCAAACTATATTTCATTTCATTTCATTTAAAGAATCGCCTGCGAGTCTAAATGTCCAGGGACAGTGACAGATGGCGTTGTTGTGGGTGTGTTGATATTATGTAGGATGTAATAACTTTAAAGAAAATAGAATTACACCATTACATATATGACAAGAATTTCTAGATGAACTGCACACGTTTGCATATGGAAAGATAGCTTAGATGATAGTTGTATAGACCGCCTGTAGGCAGGTAGTAGGGTGTCTGAGTTCTTATCCCCTTTTGAAACTAAACGCTTATTGGTTTGTTTGCAGTTTAACGCCCCTTTCTTCAGCATCGAGACTATATGAGACATGGACCTTCAGCTTTACATGGGATCCTAATTACATGAGCTCTTATCAAAGATAGTGCTAATAAACTGTATTTGGGAATATAAGTTAACATAAAAATTTCGGACGAAAAACTTAATAATACTCGACCTTTATAATCCCAGCATGTAACTAAATATGAAATATGAGTAATAAATACTTTTCTGACCAGAGTATATACTTATTAAAATTTACAGTCAGTTTAGTTCAGACCGGTTCAGACAGTTCAGTTGGATTATACACTGATGAAGACTGATGAAGTGATCTGCTCTATGAGTGAAACAACTGTTTGTGTCAAAATGGTGGATAAGTTGCTTTATAATACCGTTTTATGTCAAGCGCTTTCAACATGTGGGAATTATCCTGGAGAATTATATTGAATTAAACACAGTTTGAACATGACTGCTCTATTTCTGTGAATAACATTAACTGAATAAAGTAATGATCATTAACTGATTCTTGTATCAGTTATTATTGTTGTTATATATATTATAATGTTGTTGTTATAATCAAGTAATGTACTTATTTTTCAAGAATTATATTAAATGACATAAATGGTTATTAAAATTAAAATAAGGCTTAACAGTTTCAATAATTTAATGTTATCTTCATCAGACGTTAACTCGAAGAGATATCTTCATAACATTAAATTATTTTAACAAAAGAAACACTGACCAAAGATTAAAACACACTTTATTTTAAATTATAATAACGGTGACTATATATGTGTCTGTATTTTCATTTATTTTCGATATTGTCTGAAGAAGGATATGTTAGATATCCGAAACTGTTATTATAATTTAAAATGAAGCGAGTTTTAAGCTTTGGTCAGTGTTTCTTTTGTTAAAATAATCAATCCAAAGCCATGGATAGTCTTACTATTAAATTATTATCGTTATATAATTCTAATTGTTGCATTTTATTTATTTATTTATTTTTTTGAATTAATAGAAAAACAAATACTATCAAGATAAGACGAAATTGTGGCAAAAATAATAAGAAATGCTAAAAGGACAAGAAATTATGGCAAAATAATTTTAAATTTTAATATGAAACAATCAGGTTTGTTATATTTTATTGTTTCATTTTAAATTTATAACATAACTGTTTTCTTAATCATTATTATTTTTCAGTTTCTTCTTCTTCTTCTTCTTCTTCTTCTTCTTCTTCTTCTTATTCTTATTATTATTATTTTAATACATTATTCCAAATATTAGTTAATTGGATCAAAAGATCCAATATATTTCAGGCAAAAATTTTCTTGTATGCCTTATATCTCGACAACTACATAAAGTATAGCGACTTGGCTTTTTGATATCTCAAAAACTTAAAACTCATAAAACCCGTAAAAAGTATGGAAACTTGATTTAGAGGCAGTTCCAAACTTTTGTGGGTCCTGATCTAAAAACTAATTATTGGCCAAGATCGCAATCTTTTGATATATTTTTGGGATCATTTCTAAAATTCTTGTATTAAGCATAAAACATGTTTACTATTACAGTCATCCCAATGGAAACACATCTACATTGTCGGATATGCATTCACACAAAATAGATCTTTTTTTAGACATGTTTAATTGATCTTTCATTTTTCAGTTTATTTCCATAGGTATTTTATCTGACCCGTGCGAAGAACCGGCATAACAGCTAGTATATAATAAATTGCATGTATGTAATTAGATGTGTGTGTGTGTGTTCCAACATAATTCTGATATATCTAGAGCAAAACGATCGATATTAATATCGGATACATAGTTTCTGTGTCGCTTAGGTAAATAGTGTCACTTTCAAGTCCAATTAGCACCCAGGGTGGGTACGTAGGGATGTAAAAAAAAATCGGAAACGACCGATATTAGTGTCGAATCTTAAGTTTTCAGCGTCGCAAAATTAATTGGTAGAAGTTATAATGCTCCCATTAGTAACCAGGGTGGGTACGTAGGGATGTTAAAAAAAAATCGGAAACGACCGATATTAATGTCAAATCGTAAGTTTTCAGCGTCGCAAAATTAATTGCTAGAAGTTGTAATGCTCCCATTAGTACCCAGGGTGGGTACGTAGGGATGTAAAAAAATCGGAAACGACCGATATTAGTGTCGAATCGTAAGTTTTCAGCGTCGCAAAATTAACTGCTAGCAGTTGTAATGCCATTTAAGTCCAAATTTACTCCAGGAGAGGAATACCCCCTTAGCCGTCCTAGCAGAAATGGGAGAGGCTGACATGAAAATTATAAAAGAAGATCGATATTAGTGTCGAATCCATAATTATTGGGGTCACTTAGATAAAGAGAGGCACTCCGGATGCCATGTAAGTTAAGCACCCATTAACACCCTGAAGGAGTGTGTGAAATTGTGACATGTAAAAGTAATTGAAAATGACTAATGTTAGTGTCGAATCCATAGCTTTCGGGTTCACAAGATCATTGGAAGTAGTTCTGATGACTTTTACGTTCAGCTTCCAGTAGGGGTAAGATCCCCTAGCACATCTACTAAAGAGAGTCGAAGGGAGTAACATATACAATGAATCGAAAACGACTGATATTAGTGTACAACCCATAGTTTGGGGATCACCGAGATACATAGCAACACTTATGGTACCATTTAGCCATTTAGCCATGTCAGCTTGATTTAGGGGCAGCATCGAAGGCGTTGCTCGCATAGCTCTAAATATTTTAATGGATATGTATAAATGTATATTTCAGTGTAACTCCGGAATATCTGGAACAACTTTTACCAAACGTGGTAGCCATATTACTTTCAATCTAAGTAGTAAGATACCCCAAGGGATGGAAGTTGGGAGGAGTGACATGTAAAAATAATGTAAAACGACTGATCGTAGTGAGTTATCCATAGTTTTCTAGGTCCTTGAGATGAGTAGTGACGCACCTAATGACATTTAAGTCCAAATTCATCTCCATCTTCAGAGGATGAGAAGCTAGGAGACCTAAAAATAAAATGTCAACAATTACTGAAATGTTTGTCCAATTTATAGTTTTCGGGGTCGGAAAAGCGTTTCTAATAACTTTGGAAGGTAGTTTTTATCCACTTCAAAAGGGGTTTTTATTCATATCAATTTCCCACCGTGAAAAGAAATGACCATCTCAACTAGTATAAGTATCAAGCCAACCATCGCAATCGAGAAAAAAAACTGTTCAAATGTATATTTCGTCTTTTAAATGAAATGAAACATGTTAAAATCAGAGATGTAGAGGATCAGTGGGTCAAATGGGTCAAAATTTGTGAGTGGGTCAGTAGATCGTGGTCAATGAGACGTGGTCCACTGCGAAACATCACTCACCATGAGTCACACTGACCCACCGATCCATTACGACCCACCGACCCATTCTGCTCGGTGGATTCAGACAGCATCTTCTGAACACTGGTGAATTTGTCTACAATTAATTTGAAGATCTTTATTTTTCTTCTTTTTTTCATTTGTATCTAATGAAAAAGGAGGTTCAGGCACTTTTGGATTTTGATATTTGCAATTGTAATAATAGCAATAGGATTTACTATGTTTCTTTTGAGATGCAGCCTGAAAGATTTTAGAGGAGCTAACTACTGGAAAAAATGTTTTATTACAAGTACAACCTCTTTAGTCAGTGGAGAAGATGGTGTCGATCATGAGTCAAAGTTGATGACGATGGGTTTTAGTGGATCGGAGTTGGTCACTATGGTTCAGAGTGGTTTATGGTGGGTCAGTGTGGGTCACGATGTGTGGTGGGTCAGTGTGTTGTGGATCAAGTTTTCATTGACAAACGCCATCTCTGGTGAACATTATACTAAAGGGGAGAGGTTCTGAAGGTACGCATAGGCGATTTTGCTCAAATTTTGCACATAGATAGTACCCCAGCAGAAAGCAATAAATCTGAAACGGTTCACAGTATCACTTCATAGAACTCGGGATAGAGTGATTTGTCTGATTGGCTAAATTAAGCCCTCAATAATTTATCCTTCTGCAAGGGAGGTTTTCTTAATCGTTTCCGTGGCAAAGTCGGAAGAGTACGCGGCTAGTAAACATAAGGTTGGAGGTTCGCGCCTCTCTGAGGGTACTTTCCTTTTCTTTTTCTTTTGTTTGTGTGTGTGTGTTTTGTAGACTCACCTGAATATGAACAAATCACGCATATAGGCAATTTAACATATTTTGGGGGAGTAATTTTGTGGTTCGTTGTCGTTTTGTCGCGTCTCTGCCGCTGGTGGTAAAATTTTCAAAATGGAACTGGGGCCACCGCGTATCGTCGCTGCAGGCCACCAATTTTTGGCGAGAGGACGATAGTTGACCATCTGTGGTCCACCAACGCTTACAGCTTGGGGTAGTGAGCCTGCTAGACTTCATGACTACAGACGTCGGCAGTCAACTAGCTTTCAGTATTCCGATAAAAACCGTCTATCGTTCATGTTTATACACGATGTTGTAATAATAATAATAATAATAATAATAATAATAATAATAATAATAATAATAATAATAATAATAATAATAATAATAATAATAATAATAATAAGTAGTAGTAGTAGTAGTAGTAGTAGTAGTAGTAGTAGTATCATTGATAATAGAATTGTCTGTGTATTGTCTAGATAGGACTTCACACAGGATTTGGCTCGTTTTGGTTCGATTCGGCTGTTATCCGAGTCGAGTTGGAGGAAATTTTTCGCGCCGAGTTCTAGAGTAGACCTCAAAGATGTCTGTTTCGAGTCGTAGCAATCTTTTATATGTATCCCCCTCCCATTCACCATAGCTAATCCGATAGTACTTTTTTTCAGATTATAAGAAATATGGTTAAAATTACTCCAGGCCAGTGGCTCTCAACCTAATTCCTATCACGATCCCCTTTCATCACATCCTCTTGCCAGCGACCCTGTTATAATTTATGTTTCATACTAAGCTTGTGTGGGATTTTAACATAACTAATTCTATAATAGTAGAATCCATTTCTTGTTTTAAAATTTCATCTCCATTCAATGTTCAATTAAATAATTTTATATCTATTGCTTCTCTTAATTTCTCATATCCGTGAACTTTGTCCTCCAATTTTTTCTTACAATCTATCCCATAATTCACGTATATATTTGAAGTCCATTTGTCCAGTTAATTAACCTTTCACTTTTTTCTTTCCTAATAACCCTCCGCCCTTCTTTCTATTTCGTTATCATTAAATTTATTTATCCATTTACGAATGTATGAAATAAAGAGAAACAGTCAATTTATTAATTCTGTTACGCCTTATTTTTAATTTTAATATAAATCGCTATCGCAATCAAGCATGCACCCGCTTCGGGAAATGGGGCAGCAAGGAGGCTGGTTTATCTTCCGGGACAACAACAGAGTAATAAAAGTAATTATATATTCTGGTTAGCAAGATGGATGAAGTTATAATATATGAATGTTTAATGGTCGCTAATTGGGAGGAAGTGAATAAAGACTTTTCATGTTATACCATGATACGTTGTGTACATATAAATCTATCCCTACTTACCATGGGGGTCTCTGGCATATTTTGTGGATCGCAATCAAAGTTACACAGAAAAGTAGTGAGGTAAATGGAAAGCTACTTGAGCTAGTGGGATCGAGTTTTTACCTCTGACAGTAGAATTAATAATATAGCTATTATTCCACTATTAGTAGTTCACTTGTCACATATTTAGAAGTTTCCATATACTGTAATCATTAGGATACATCGTCTTGATGTAGAAGTTATACCACGAATACTATTCATTAAATTCTACATGTCTCTACCATTGTTGATTCAGAGCTCCTCCGTGGCTAAGCGGTTAGCGTACGCGCCTTTAACGTGGGAGACCCGGGTTCGATTCCCGGCGGGAGCTCATGTGGTTCGGATTACACGTTAATCAGTAGGTCCACGTCTCATATAGCCTCGCTGCTGAAAGGGACGCTAAACTAAAATCAACTCAACCATTGTTGTTTCACTTCCATCACATCTTCAACCACATCACTCAAAGCATCATTTCTTCTTCAACAGTTTCCTAACATGTTCTTAATAATTTCACTTTAAGTTCCTTCACCCTTATTATTACGAATGCCCTTCATTGGTTTCTCATTGCAATCAGTTAAACTTTTTCATTCTCCTCAACATGTAAATTTCGAAGGACTCAAACATAATATTTATCGTCATCTGTTCGTTATGTCTACATTTTTTGCTCCCTACAATTCAATATTCAGCATTTAACTTCTTTTTGTAACTCTTCATTCACTGACTCACATTCAATGCTTCTCATTATCGTTACCACAATATTATGTTAAAAAATATTTCACAACTTCTCACGTTGCTTATTATAGATAGTTTTAATTTCATATCTTCGTTAATACTGAAACCTAAGTATTGAAAACTAGACATCTATTATACTTTTTTGATGGGACTTCTACAACTATCACAGCCTGAATCATCAGCTACCATTGCTGAAATCTCTTTAATATTTATTTTAATCTCGAACTATTTTCACACTTTTCTTAATCTTCTCTACTATTATATTAATTTCGACTCAGATTCCGTGATGTTAAATATATAGTCTGAAAAGCAAATACAGATATACTAGTCTTTCTAGTTCCTATAAAATTAATATATTCCTTAATTAAATTCTTCTTCACTACTTTTCAGGTAGTAAATCATGCAGTGTTGCCAAAAAATTGACACAAAAAGTCACTAAATGGGAGGTGAAATAACTCCAAATTGGGTGAAAAGTCGCTAAAAAATTATTCGTGATATTCCGTCTCTCTATCTCTCTATATCTGTATAAATCACAATACCTTGACAATGATCGTTTATATGAAATCAATATTACTTTGAAGAACACAAAAATGTTAGGAAAAACACATAACACTTAAAGATTCACAAAGAAAATCTTACCCGCTTTACTGTTTACTTGAGTTTCTAGAGATAATCGGTAATGGTGTGTTATTTGTGCATCTCAACAGAAGCTCTGCAAACTAAATGACATCGAAGATTAAAACTGTCCTCGGTTAGAGGGCAAGACGCAGCCTATCAGAAAACAAAGCGAGCTTCTGGAGATTTCACACGCAATATAGGCTGTATATTTGACGAACTCACTCACGATTAGATTGATTCAAATAAGTAAAAGGAAAACGAAGATATGGAAAGTGCTTCCAACTAACAGGACTTGATTTATTCACAATACAAAGTTGTTAGATTTGTAAATAAGTCACTGAATCATCATTTTAAAATGAACTAAAAAACTTGCTAATAAATATGCCGAATGTTTATTTAACGTATCTTTGAATATCACTATCCCATATCATTTCTAGCATTAGAGCTTCATATGTGAGTTTCTTTAGAGCTTGACTTTTCATTTCATTTCGTAAACTTTTTAGATTACCCTGATCAAGCCGTTAGAAACATTTTCTAAATTAATAAATACTACGTACATTTTCTTCTCTTAGTGTGAAAAGTTTCCATCTATTTTATCTGATGGAAACAAATAGCATATTTTTACCATCTATACTTTTAAATCATTACCCCTTAACTTTCTTACTTTCTCATCTACAAAATCTCTTTAATATTCGGAACTGAATTTGTGCTGCGTGCGATGTGAAACTAAGACACTAGTGTTATAATACTTTTTTAATGTTAAAGAACGTGTGGCTGTTGAGAGCATACTAATATTTGTTTGAGGGTCCCAGCACACCGGAAATCATAAATTGGCAGGCTGATTGTAGTACCATGCTACTATTATAAAGGCTGTCGAACAACAAGACGAGTGTAGTTACGCTTAAATCATTTCCAGGACGATACCAGCGAACATCTATTCTTCGAACGTAGTCATATACAGAACTGAAGCAGTGAGAAGTCTGATGGTAGTTTCGTTGAATTGCCGCTCGCTTGTCATATGTCAATGTTCGGTTGGTCATACGTATGTCGATACCCCAAGGTAGAGAGTTCCCATAGCGGACGTGCCTTCTTCAACGCTACCCTGACATGCTTTTAGAAAGAGGGATCAGTCGGAGCGCCCTAACCGCAGGATGGTTATCAGCAATGCAATGCTTGAGCTACCTTGATTCCCGGAACAGTAAACAATTGATTGTTGAAAATTGATCCACCATTATGCATTAGTTTTGCATGATTACTCTTGACCCCTGATCATCGCGTATAACTTTTTCCATAGTATTGGGAGAGACTGCAGTGGCAAGGTTATTGAAGGTTTGTTATGTTCAGCTATGAGAATAGTTTCTATGTTAAACACAGAAATGATTCTGTCCGTGTATCTAAACTTGCAGGTGAGAAGGGAAAAAAAGCGTGTTTTCATTCGTCATATAGGATCCACACTTCACTGTCTGGTATTCTATAAGACAGAAGGGATATAAGCTAACACACCTTGTTCGTCTCTGGTTTTCATTCAGAGGAGTATGATTAATACGAAGTGCATTCATGATGTCGTCAATCATGTTATTTGACCTTATCTGGACACCCTTTCAGTGATCCCATCTTCCAGCAGCATATCCCGCATCCCCATACCACAAGCTTAATCCCGAATGCACTATCTGGTATAGGCTTTCTAACTTCCCTTCTAAGTCTCCGGACTTAAGCCTTGTTGTATGGCGCATCTCATGTTGTATGGGCCGGTGCTTGATCATCAGGTGATTCTGAAAACAGACCTCTCAAAACAGACATATCTACGGCCGGATTTAGGGGATGCAAAGGTTCACGTGCACCTCCCCCCTTCGTTGTAAATATATACTATCTAAAATGAGAAGCTAGCAGTGAAAATAGCAACACTTTCCGAAACTTTCTGCCATCATGTTTCCGTTAGGGGCTTAAAAGAAAGCACAGCTTTGCATAAGCAATAGTTTAAGTCGATTTTCAAAAAGTTGAAAGAAAAAGATGCACCAAGCTAAACAATATAGCATTTGTCAAGTACGTAGGAAAACACAAGCCAGGAGGAGAGGAGAAGTTTTTTTTTTCTGCATAACCCTTACGACTCTGTTTAAAATACTTTCCTGCGTTCTATGCATCAATGTTGTCAGGGGTAAGGAATATTGCTACATGTCACTTTGAAGAGTTTATGTGATTGATCATTTTGGAAGTTATTGGTGCACCCCCCCTCAGGCAATCCTGGATCCGCCCCTGGACAATGAACATACCCTATAATATCTAACCGGCTACACGTCCGAACAGTTGTGTGGTCGCTTGGATTAAGTTGAGTACTATAACACGCTGAGGATGTGCCATGGGTGCCATAGGAATAGTACATCTACCATCACTTTCTTGTGTATCAGTTTAAAGCCTGGTCCATCAATTCCTATTGTGTGTTCATATTTGTGGTGGTCACGGTGATAGTTCTAATTTTTTTTATTTGACATTTGTTTTAGCTAATGAAGTCTTATCTCTCTCTGTAAGAAATCTTATCACAACTGTCTCGTCATTTAATTACACATTTCTAGAGGAAAGTCAGCAAAGTCGGACCCCCTTTTGTGTTTGGACTGTATCTCTAATTATTAAGATGTTCTTTATTTGCACTTTATTGGAATAATGTCTTTGGTATGTTGTAAAACATCAGACATTAGTCAATTCAGCATTCAGCTCATAAGATTTTGCTAAAGAATTATTTAATGAAAAGTGACGAAAATGGCGTTTAAGGAAAAGTTCTCCAAATTCGGACCCCCCGTAATAACTGACATGAAAGTCACAAATAAAGTATGAAAATAGCACAAAACTTGATTTTACAAATGTGATACAAATCTCTGAACAATAGAAAAAGCACACGATACACTGTCAAGTGAAAAAAAAAAAGAAAACTTCATTAATCATCTCTTTTACGACAGGAATTACAAATGTATATCTCGCGGTAATTTCCCGGTTACACATCGTGTATCCACCACACGTTGCACATTATATCCAAATTCATTCCTACAATCCATAGAGAACTTTTCCTCACAAAACAAGCACTCAGCATAATTGTCGTTTGGCACTCCTGCTTCCAAGTGAAATATCCAACTCGCTGTCTACGCTAGAAATGAACGACACGTAACCACTCTCTGAGCTGTCCTATTCCCGATTACGAATTTTGCAAGTAAGATCTCTAAATTTTGCAAGTGAGATCTCTAAATCTTGCAAGTAAAATCTCTAAATTTTGTAAGTAAGATCTCTGAACTTTGCAAGTAAGATCTCTAAATTTTGCAAGTAAGATCTCTAAATTTTGCAAGTAAGATCTCTAATTCATTGCTACATCCTCGTATTTGTAGTGCGTTGTCTTGAGAAGTGTTACTCTCTTGCGCGAAGGTTTCTTCACTTTTCCCTTTGAGCTCGCCACAGATTGAACTAGATCATGTTAGTATGGAGTAGATGTTACGGCAAAGGATGATTTTGCCTTCTGAAACAATATGTACGATGGATTCAGTAACAGGCTGCAAGCCTTCGTTGACAATAAGGGATGTACAAAGAAATGAGGGGTCCACTTTCGGATATGACAAGGGGTCCGACTTAGGCAACTTCACTCGACAATCAACCAGTTTCAACTGTATGTGCTACAGAACAAACAGCACAGTTACAAAGAATAGTGCTTCCTAAAGATTAAACTGTCCACTAACCTTCTAAACTTTCCCAAATAACAGGCTTTTGCACTGACGTCAAAACTTCTCTCCACACCAAAACAAAGAATGCCTCAACTTTGCGGGTGTTAATTGCTGTTTGGTGCTCCACTCTTCATAACGTAACGACTACGTCTTTGTATTTTCGTTCCTATCCATTCCAACAGGCAGAGCCATTTGTCTTCGAAATAAACGGGGATCCGACTTAGAGGACGGGTCCAATCATGGTGACTTTCCTCTAATATTTCTTGTTTCTCTTCGTCTATCTGCTTAAAAAGCGCAATAAGTGCCTACCTTTTTTTCAAATTTTGATACACAATCTTGAAATTATCCCTTAGTATCGTCATTTTTTTTTTTTGCCGTTTTCGTGTCTTTCGTTCTCTCTTAATGCCCAAAAATACGAGGGTCATTGCAAAACTCATGGCAACTATTTTTTTTTTCGAAAAAGGTAACGAATAAAAAAAATTCTGAAAGATGCAAATGGAAGGTTAGTTCATATGTAAACATTGCATGGTGGAAGATGCATGAACACACACACCACCATAAAGATATAACACGAGAAAAAAGACGAACAATATTTTGTCGTTTCAAACGTGTTTTATTTTCAATTGCAACAGTACACAATAGTACAGGGCAGAAACACGTGCCTATGACATCTTAAAGTAGCTGGAAGTAGTCTCCCAAAGAATCCATCAGACATTGCCAATGCTCTGGAAGACGCTGAATAGGGCTACCCATGGCTGCATGTTGAGCGAATCTTCGGATCTCACGCGTGACTGCTGTGGCAGTCTTCACGTATTCCAAAGCGTGTTCCACTCAATGACTCTTTCAGCTTTGGTATGAGGTCATAATCGCAAGGTGATAAGTCTGGCAAATATGGTGGGTGTTCTAAGATGTCACAGGTTACTATTCCTGCCCTTTACTATTGTATGCTGTTGCAATCAACAGTAAAACACGTTTGAAACGACATTTTTTTTGCCATAATTTGTAAATCTCACTGTAGTTCAACTTTGTTAAGAATTCATATTTTCTATTTACATGTTTGGGACTTTGCTTAGCATAAATTGACCGGAAACGATATTGTTTTGTCTGCTTCTTCATAGAAGAAGTATGATTGATAGTTCCTGTTGTATATTGTATTATTTTCTTGTTTTGTCTCTGCATGTTTTATTGCAGATTTTATTGCAGTATTTTTTTTTTCTTCAGAGTTAAATAATTGTTAAGAAAAATCTGTGAGTGTTGATCAATTGCTTCTTTCGGAGTGCATGTTTCTAGTTCTGTATGCAGCTTAGATTTATTTTCTCTGGAAATTTCTTCATCCTTCTTTTTACCTTATTTCACCTCCATGTACAGTAAGGGAAACTTCTAGATGGTACACTTATATGGAAATTTACGGCAAAAGTGTACCATCCAGAAGCGTCCCTTACTGTACAAGATGTTACATAATTCAATGCTTTGTTGGATTGCTTACTCGAACTTCCTATTAAGGCAATATTTGTGGTAGTGATATTAACCATTAGAATCACGGAAAATAACACTGACGAAATGTCAAACATAGTCTTGGGGTCCATTGGAGCCCACCGGGAGTCCTAGGGTTAAAGTTTCTAGCCTACCAATACATAGAAAGAAAACTTAGATATTGTTGAATATCAAGTAATTTCGTGATACTACACGGAAAATTCGTGATATTTCACACATAACGATTAAACACCGAATATAATGTTATTTACTGGCAATCTCTGTTATTACATCCTCTTTCACCTCACAGGATCTACTTTACATGATACACTTGAGCTCGTCTTCATGCGCATCAAAAAGTAGGACTTAGGGTTGCTTAGAGTAAGCTAGGTCAGGATAGAGTAGAGAAGAGTAGGAAAAAGTAGAGGAGGATAGGTTAGGGTATGATAACGTAAGTCTGTGAAAATTAACCTAGTACTATTTCTTGTATGTACATAGGAATACCAACTGAAGTGGACGTTGTAAAGATGACTTCAGTCACGTTCCATCCTGCAGATGAAGTTCCGTTTGTATTTTGTCAGTCTTTAGCACAGCTAGTGAAATCCATTCATCACACTGTAAACACTGAATCCAATTTTCACTATGCATATCATTGCCGTAAAGACCAGAACAAGAATCACATCGATAATGTTGAGTCTTTCGACGTGCGTCACTGATGCCTTTAGAGGAGGAACAAGTAATTCGAATAATCGAAACCAATGCCTCAGGTACTTCTTTTGAAACTTTATCATTTGAATCGTGAAGCTACCTAGACGTCCTCTAAAATCGTATGTCTACTGCTTGTACGGATTTATGTGGCTCCCAGTAGAGCTTAGGATCTAAAGAAGGTTTGCTTAGAATTGAAAGATCGAAGACTTATAAGAAATATATATGAACAAGTAACAGGAAAGAAAATGATAGAGGGGAATCCAATTAGAAGGGACGTTCGGTAGTGGTGTTGTCACTCGCCAACATTATTTAATCGAGACAGTATAAAAGAAAATACATAATAACCCACTTTCTACGCATGCGTATTCTCTTTTATTGCATTAATTCAATTTAGTTCTTAGATATAGTGTTGTTTCTGTTATTTCATTGTAAGTAAATTGTATTTCTAGTAATGATCCTTATAAGCAATAAAAACATTGAAAAACAGCTTACTTGACAATGGACTATTTTCTTCTGTCGCATGGATGCTCCAAGGCTCTTTAACCAATAAAATGAAACAATCACCACATGTATTTGTTTACATGAGGTACTGAGCGTTCCTTGAATGAACTATAGTATCATTTCACAACTATCATTACATGACTACACTCATCATCCTGTACGGAAGTTTATTTGTCCTCGTTTCGTTGTGAGAGTAAGTTCCTAATCGTCAGCTGTGTAATTATTAAGAAATTATCCGTGTCATGAAATTGTCCGTTTTGTCTTATTTGTTGGAGAATGTGGTCCACATGTCGTGGAAAAATTATTCTTTATTTGATATTTTTCTTTTCGAAAGAATAAAATCATTCATTTTACTCGAAATGTTATCCGTTTTTCCTCACTGGATATCTTACTAACTCACACGGATAAAAACACTGTCAAGAGTAGCAATTACTCATATCTAGTGATAAACGTGCATAATGATATAGAGATGATAATCAATTTTTAAAACCGAATGCCAAGTTTGTTTAAACGTGAAGTTTTTAATTTTCGAAGTGCATAATCCAATTGCAAGGCACCTTAAACAGATTAACAAAAACAGTGTTTAACAAGTAGTATGTGGAACGACAAAATGTACCACGCGTATCTTCTAATATTAAGAATATAGAACAGTTACGTTGGCCATCTTTCTTCAGAGTTGTCGTCAATCGAATAAACTTTTGCACTACCATTTTCGTCAATGGGACTAATCCATTAATAATTTAACGGGTACCGGTAAATTTAATGGTTCCTATCCATATCCCATAATGGATAGTGTATTTACTCTTGATTGTATTTACCAACGTTTAACAGGGCCGTCGCATGGGTTGTAAGTGCCTGGGGCGTGAATTCCCATCCCTCCCCCCAGCGTGTTATGAAAAACCACCAGAGTTTATTCTGTACTCCTAGATTTAAATATGAAATGCAAGACAAAAGAATTTGGCATTATGTCATTCTTTTAAAAGTAAGTGGCTTTTATAGTTAAAACATAAAAGTTAATGGGTCGGGTATGGACTTTTGGGTTTCGGGTAGAACAACGATGAATTTCGAAAAAGTACTTATTCAGGCGTAATAACAATTGAAAATGTATTATTATGCAAAATTTGGTAGGTACCCCAATGGGGTTCAGGGGTATCATGGGGTACCAAATTTATAAATTTTTAAATATTTTGAAACATACGTGTACGAAATCTTCTAGAGAACGTTACAAATACTAGATAATCGAAAACCACATTTCGCTACACCTCTTGGTTACCGAAATATGGGGAAATAAACAGTGATACCATAGATGTGTGGGGTTTGCGTACTAGATGGAAAAATTTCGAAAAACTAAACACTCATTCCTAATAACAATCTCAAAAGACGTGTAATCCAAAACAAACACAAACAGCTGTGGGGTTTTAGGGGTACCATGGGGGCGCAAACCATCCATTCCTAAACATTAGCAAAACACGTCTTAACATACTTTTAAAGAACATTACATAGATGTGTTTACCGAAAATACCAAGTCAGTACACCTAACTGTTACCGAAATATAGGGAAATAAAAAACCGGCATCATAGATTAGTGGGGTTCAAACGTGCCAAAAGTTACAGTTTTGAAAAATTAATTATTCAGGCCTAACAATAATACCAAGAATATTTAAAATCCATAAAAAAAATACTAATGGGGTTTAGGGGTACCATGGGGTTTGTGAAACCCTCACATCTACTTCAGTTTTCAATTTCTTTCGGCTAGCTTAAACACAACCCTCAGCTGGGTCGAATACCGAAAACTGCATGTAAATATCTAAAAAAGGAACCAAGATTTTAAGAATTGTATTTTTTGATGACGTCATAAATATAGATTCTTATGGATATGGACTTTTGGGTTTCTACTATAAGGAATAGAAATTTCACAAAACTAATATATGTGCATTAATATACAATCTAATGCACGTTCTGTAGTAAAATATGATGGTACCCCTATGGGTTAAGTGAGAACCCCACTATAGTTTCTATAAAAAGATTACAACATTTACTAATTTCTTTCGGCTACCTTAAACAATGCGCTCAGCTGTGTCGAATACCGAAAACTGCATGTCAATATCTATAAAAGGAACCGAGATTTTAAGAATTGTATTTTTGATGACGTCATAAATATAGAGATTCTTATGGATATGGACTTTTGGGTTTCTACTATAAGGAGGAGAAATTTCACAAAACTAATATATGTGCATTAATATACAATCTAATGCACGTTTTGTAGTAAAATACGATGGTACCCCAATGGGTTAAGTGAGAACCCCACTATAGTTTCTATAAAAAGATTACAACATTTACTAATTTCTTTCATCTACCTTAAACAATTCAATCAGGTGTGTCGAATACTGAAAACTGCATGTCAATATCTAAAAAAGGAACCAAGATTTTAAGAATTGTATTTTTGATGACGTCATAAATATAAAGATTCTTATGGATATGGACTTTTGGGTTTCTACTACAAGGAATAGAAATTTCAGAAAACTAATATATGTGCATTAATATACAATCTAATGCACGTTTTGTAGTAAAATATGATGGTACCCCTATGGGTTAAGTGAGAACCCCACTATAGTTTCTATAAAAAGATTACAACATTTACTAATTTCTTTCATGTGTCGAATACTGAAAACTGCATGTCAATATCTAAAAAAGGAACCAAGATTTTAAGAATTGTATTTTTGATGACGTCATAAATATAAAGATTCTTATGGATATGGACTTTTGGGTTTCTACTATAAGGAGGAGAAATTTCAGAAAATTAATATATGTGCATTAATATACAATCTAATGCACGTTTTGTAGTAAAATATGATGGTACCCCTATGGGTTAAGTGAGAACCCCACTATAGTTTCTATAAAAAGATTACAACATTTACTAATTTCTTTCATCTACTTAAACAATTCAATCAGGTGTGTCGAATACTGAAAACTGCATGTCAATATCTAAAAAAGGAACCAAGATTTTAAGAATTGTATTTTTGATGACGTCATAAATATAAAGATTCTTATGGATATGGACTTTTGGGTTTCTACTATAAGGAGGAGAAATTTCAGAAAATTAATATATGTGCATTAATATACAATCTAATGCACGTTTTGTAGTAAAATATGATGGTACCCCTATGGGTTAAGTGAGAACCCCACTATAGTTTCTATAAAAAGATTACAACATTTACTAATTTCTTTCATCTACTTTAAACAATTCAATCAGCTGTGTCGAATACTGAAAACTGCATGTCAATATCTAAAAAAGGAACCAAGATTTTAAGAATTGTATTTTTGTTTACTTCATAAATATAGAGATTCTTATGGATATGGACTTTTGGGTTTCTACTGTAAAGAGGAGAGATTTCACAAAACTAATAAAGTACTTAAATTGTATGAATTGTATATTTTTGATGACGTCACCATAATTGAGACGCTGATAAGTGTTGAATTTTGACTATTTTGTAGAAGATTGAAATTTCCAGATAACTAGGAAATATACAAACCCTATCTGAAAATACGAGTTAATGGGAACTGTTTGGGTTACCATCATATTTTACTACAGAACGTGCATTAGATTGTATATTAATGCACATATATTAATTTTCTGAAATTTCTCCTCCTTATAGTAGAAACCCAAAAGTCCATATCCATAAGAATCTTTATATTTATGACGTCATCAAAAATACAATTCTTAAAATCTTGGTTCCTTTTTTTAGATATTGACATGCAGTTTTCATTATTCAACACATGAAAGAAATTAGTAAATGTTGTAATCTTTTTATAGAAACTATAGTGGGGTTCTCACTTAACCCATAGGGGTACCATCATATTTTACTACAGAACGTGCATTAGATTGTATATTAATGCACATATATTAGTTTTGTGAAATTTCTGTTCCTTATAGTAGAAACCCAAAAGTCCATATCCATAAGAATCTATATTTATGACGTCATCAAAAAATACAATTCTTAAAATCTTGGTTCCTTTTTTAGATATTTACATGCAGTTTTCGGTATTCGACCCAGCTGAGGGTTGTGTTTAAGCTAGCCGAAAGAAATTGAAAACTGAAGTAGATGTGGGGGTTTCACAAACCCCATGGTACCCCTAAACCCCATTAGTATTTTTTTTATGGATTATAGATATTCTTGGTATTATTGTTAGGCCTGAATAATTAATTTTTCAAAACTGTAACTTTTGGCACGTGAACCCCACTAATCTATGATGCCGGTTTTTTATTTCCCTATATTTCGGTAACAGTTAGGTGTACTGACTTGGTATTTTCGGTAAACACATCTATGTAATGTTCTTTAAAAGTATGTTAAGACGTGTTTTGCTAATGTTTAGGAATGGATGGTTTGCGCCCCCATGGTACCCCTAAAACCCCACAGCTGTTTGTGTTTGTTTTGGATTTAAACGTCTTTTGAGATTGTTATTAGGAATGAGTGTTTAGTTTTTCGAAATTTTTCCATCTAGTACGCAAACCCCACACATCTATGGTATCACTGTTTATTTCCCCATATTTCGGTAACCAAGAGGTGTAGCAAAATGTGGTTTTCGATTATCTAGTATTTGTAACGTTCTCTAGAAGATTTCGTACACGTATGTTTCAAAATATTTAAAAATTTATAAATTTGGTACCCCATGATACCCCTGAACCCCGTTGGGGTACCTACCAAATTTTGCATAATAATACATTTTCAATTGTTATTACGCCTGAATAAGTACTTTTTCGAAATTCATCGTTGTTCTACCCGAAACCCAAAAGTCCATACCCGACCAGTTAATGAAAACATTGTTTCTGAATTATTGAAATCGAGTGCTATTCTTGCTTATTTTGAACTTGATACACATCGACATAGTAATAGCATAGAATGTACAAATATTAAATTCTAATATAAAAAGAAACTCTTCCCATAGAGGGCTGGAGATAGTTCCAGCTGAATAATCCTAGACGATGCCAGAATTACCAGACGATTACCAGTAATTTTCAAGTTCAATATTCTATCGGGAGTCCCTCAAAAATCTAATTTAGACCCCCTGTTGTTTCTTCTTCCTATTGATGATATTTCTCTGTGTATTTAAACTTCTCAAGTTCTTCTTGCCGACGATCTCAAATTATACTCCAAAGTAAGTTCAATTGATGACTGCATGACAGTTCAACGGGATCTACAGAGAGTTCAAATATGGTGTAATAAGAATAAATTAGACCTGAATGTGTCCAAATGTAAATCTGTATCTTTCACGAGGAAAGAAAATCCAATTAACTTTATCTATAGAATAAGTGGCACTTCCTTCTCTACCCGAAATACTACCAAAGTTCTGGGAATTATATTTTATAGCAAATTAAACTTTGCTCAACACATTGACGCAATAACAGTAGTGCATATAGAAACCTAGATTTAATTTATATGATAGGACAGAATTTCTTCAAAGAATCAACATTTATAAGGTTATATTTTTTGTCTGTGAGGTCAAATTTAGAATACTACTGTACTGTTTGGACACAAAATGTCACTAAATACTCTGATTCAATAGAAAATATACAGTTTATTTTTTTTTTTAATGCTTGCATACAAGAAAACAGGTTTCTACGCAAAGTATGTCTTCTATGAAGACTTGGTACCGAATTTTAGTTTAAAACATTAGAAAAAAGGGGATTGGTTTTTGATTTGTAGTTCTTATTAAATTATTAAACGGTAAAATTAACTGTCCAGAATTAGTTTCAGAAGAGTTATTAGGTGTCCCAACAGGTAAGACTAGAACAGAATCACTGGGATATTCTACTACAGAAAAGGAACAGCTAACATATTACATAAGTCTCCTCTGTGGAGAATGTGTGCTTCATATAACGAAATGATTAGATTTCAGCTAGTACATGTATTTAGTAATGTCCGAAAACAAGTTCAAAACAATTGTCAGGCAATAACTTCTACATAATTAAACGACGTATATTTTTTGTGTATGAACGTATAATAGTGTATGTTAGATAAGTATGTATACGACGTTATAATTGGGCATTAAACCTGTTGTGTTGTCCTTATGAAATAAATAAATTTTACTTAGCCGTGGCATGATCATTATTAAAATATCTGAATTAACATTAAACTAAAAAAATCATTTACCAATATAATCTAAATTCCTTGAGTTTTGTTGGCGACAGCCCTGACATTTACTATAACAATTTGAATTAGAGTTGTAATTTCTCGTATTCGTGCTACGACCCAAGTACTCAAATTCACTATAAAAGTATTTCGGTATTTCTAGAGTTAACAACATGCAGGCACGTAGCCAAGGAGTGGGTCCGAGGGGGCCCGGACCCCCCCTTCTTCGAAACCAGAAATGAAAAAGAATTAAGGAAGACTGAAACAAAAAGAAACGACAAAAGAGAAGAATCAGTGTTAAAAAGGAAAAGTTACAGCAAGCATTTGGTTACTCTTTCTTATGAGAAGGTTTGTGTAGAGAGAAAAAACGGGTGTCAAGTTAAAATGGATATTATTGTAACGGAGCATTCCGAATTCCATCTAGCTCTATCTTACGGACTACAAATGACGATCGATAAACCGGTTCGATCATATAGACTCTCAGGTAGAACTTAAGAAATGCCCACAATCACCAATAATATGAGCCTGGCAACATAGGATCCAGTTACACTTCTTAATGAAATTTTCAATTTCGCAGCAACACTAATCCATTTTATAGGATGTCTTTAGTGCCAAAAGGGATCTCGTTGCTATCCTTGATAGCATTAAACGAAGATAAGAAAAAGAAGAAAGAAGACAAGAAGAACGAAGCTTGAATGACTTCGGAAGACTATATCTTTTTCAGTATTCTTTTATATCCTTTTACTCGAGATTTCTTCATAGTTTGTTATCTTCATAGATACTTATTAACATATCCTCATTTTATTGTCCTAACAAACCAATATGGGTATGTTGCCAGTAAAATAGTTTAGCATGATCGAGTCCCTGGTGTGATAACCATAGTATTTCGTCACGGACCCCTACCTATTACGAAATCCTGGCTACGTGCCTGCAACATTTATAAATGTTCGAACATATTACATCATCAAACAAATACATCTTTGAGATCAAAAAAACAGATTATTAATTGAGAATTTGTCTTTTGATTGAATCGAGTTTGAGATTTACTACTCTCAGAGCAGAAAGTCGCACTGAAGCTGTTAGTAACTTTTTTTTAAATAAAAAGCGTGAAAGTGGAATGGATATGGTTAGATTCTCAGTTTAGTTTGGGTGAAAAGGAACCTTGCGGGCAAAAATCTCGCCACTCAAAAGTTTGCCATCCGAAACCTTACTTTTGGATCAAAACTTAGCCATATTTATTTCTTCAATGTAGAATGTTCAATATATATCTATATCTATATCTATATCTATATCTATATCTATATCTATATCTATATCTATATCTATATCTATATCTATATCTATACCTATATCTCTATCTCTATATCTATATTTATCTATCTATCTATCTATCTATCTATCTATCTATCTATCTATCTATATCCCTCTCGTTATGTATAGAAGCCGCACGAGGGGAATTGAACCGTAGAACAGTATGCAGGTAGTATAATTTCAGAGAGCGCCTGGAGATCTGGAGATGGCAGGAGAACCTTGATTTTGAACCTTGATGTTTGTAGGAAATGCCAGTTTACGCGAAAGTTGGAAAGTGTGACATACCATTAGCCTAGGTTTCACTGAGTCGTTTACATGTTAAAAATGCACATGGTGACAAATATAGTTGTATTCTTTCACCAGGGGGTGGACTGGCACCATGAAATAGGAGACGGTACAGACTTCGGGAGGGAGCTTTACCGAATAATCACAAAGTCGGATTATGTAATTCACAGATATATCTTGCTATAAATATCTCATTATGTTTAGTATCTCTTATGATTTTAGCTACAACATAGAGCATAACTTTGAAATAAAAATACTTTAAACGTAGGTGTTGTTTCAATTCGACGTTCGATTACAGAAGATAGACGCTCCTTGGAAAGTTTACTAACAAAAAGTCACAAGATACGCGAATTGTTCTGTGTACTATTCCAGAAAAATATTGTAAATATTTCAACGAAATTTATTCATTTTTTCGTTATTAAATAGTTTTATCTTTCGAGGGGTGCGCTCTACAGGAAAGGGCGCACCGGGCACGTTTGCTCGGTTACCTGGTGCGCCAGTCCAGCACTGCCTGCACTAATAAATGAAACACCAATAGAGGAAGCCGAGAATACTGCAAATATCCTCACGATATTGGAGCATTGTTTCTTTCTCCAACGGAGTCGTCATTACAACTCTTATACAATTCCCCTGTTCCACGTATTCTCACTAATTCTTTAACTCTGTGCGTGTATTATTTACGTCAAATACGCTTGTTCAAATGCATTCCTCAACATCGTGAAAGTCTTTTCAGCTTCACATATTTGTATATAATCCTCAATTACAAATGTTCAAATTCATCATGAATTCTAATTGCTCTCTCACAAAATACAGTGTAAAGTTAGAGGAAGGAAAAATGAGATCATGAAATTGGAGATAAAAAGATAAAATAAAATTTGAGATAAGCGAAATGTCAGAGGGCGCATCAAATGAAGTAATTCTCTTGCCCCATAAAGGCCCATATTATGGGGCACTAGGGATCACTGAAAATTTTTAAAAAAGCAACATTTGCATTATTTGTTTCTTTACACCAGTGGAAAACATTATGAATACAACAAATAACTTTTGTAGAAAATAGTTTTTCGAGCAGGGTATTGTGTACAAAATGGAAAAATATGAGTTGCTGCACATTCAGGTACAACGTCCAATGGCTGCAGATCACAAACTGTTGGAGAGAAAAGGATGACACTAATGGAACGTGAGAGGGCGTATCAAATGGAGCACTGTGCTTGGTAAACATTGTTCTTTATCATAGAGCCCTAATTTTAAAGGGAAAGCTATATTTGTTTTTCCAACATTGAAACGATCATGGAAAAATAGATAACTTTGTAAGAAAACAGTTTTCCGTGCGGAACATCATTTACAAAATAGCCACAACTAAATTTTGAATTCTTGTATATACAATCACGTAAAACTAACAGTTAAATGGTAACTAATTCGTGAACAGCGCCTCACACAAAATTATTTTTTACTTCGGGGTTGAACTGTTGGGTGCCACTCGAATTTACACCAGCTAACAAAAATCATCATCCGGAGGTCTGGAGTTCTTTGATCGTAAGAAATAACTGGGAAAGTTTCCTGAATCAGATTTTGTAACTTTAGATGAAAAGTGAACCTGCTATGAAAATTATTAACTATCAGGACAATGGTTGGATCACGATCGACGTCAAGAATGGTTTTGCGAATTCCACAGAAGGTATTGCTGTTAGTATGGTAGAAGTGATTTTCATGTCTTTTCCAGGTGATATGAAACCATCAATGCAAATCGTTACAGTACTGAGCTCCGTTAAATGCACGGAAAACTTGTCCTGAAGCGTCCAGCAACAGTCAAGAAACATGGTGTATTTATGTTAAAAATTTTCACCTGCACGTCGCGCAAAGAAAGTTACAGTACGAAACCCTTTCTGACCCACCGTATTCCTCTAACATCTTTCTCAATGACCACCACTCTTCCGGCACGTCAATAATTTCTTGCGAAGAAAGAGTTTCTCTGATTATTAGGTGGTGCAATATCCATTTGAGAACTTCTTCGCATTGCAGAATACAGACTCCTTTCGTCACTGAACCCAAACGTTGACTGAGCGATGGCAGAAATGTGTGTTGTTTTGCAGACGGTGACTGAGCGATAACAGAAGTATGTTGGTTGCAGATGGTAGCCGAACAATGGCGGAAGCGTCTTGGTTGCAGACAGTGACTGAGCGACAGCGGAAGTGTGTTGATTGCAGACGGTGACTGAGTGACAGCAAAAGTGTGTTGTCGGAGATGGTGACTGAGTGACAGCAGGAGTATGTTGTTGCAAATGGTGACTGTTTCGATTAACCAGATGTTGTAGTTTTAAGTTTTTTAGCTTTTGGAAATTTCATACAAAGGACGAACATTATTTTGCACCAATCTAATCTTTAATTTTAGCAATGGCACATTTATGTTAAAACAACTAAATTAAGTTCATACAAACAGAAGCTTAGTTAACTGAGATTATTTGGATGGCCAAAATTTAAAGAGTCTTTTGCTTAAAATACTCACATCCTTGGAGAAACCTTGTTTTAATGAAATAGTTTTGTTTCGTAAATTTCGAAACGGAAGCCTGATGTGGTATCGGCTTACGGGAACTTGACGAAATTTTCTCATCACTACTATTTCAAGTACATAGAACAGCAAACTTTTTGTCATAAGTGCACAAATAACACATCTTTTTGAGTTCATATACTACAGTTATCTTAGTCATTGCGTGCTTGTTAGGCTTGCTTCAAAGTACAGTCTGTGAAACGAGAGCAGTGCCCATTCTTTTGCTTGACTTTTTTAAGATTTGCAAATACTCACGAATTGTTTCCACTTGACATGATATGTCTTTTGAAACTAAGGAATCTTACGTTGTAACTCCAGATGGAACAAAATTACTGCATGTTCATACAATTATAGTTTAGTTTCAACTAGTTAATCTTTCTGACACGTAAGACAAGAAAGCAATAATTTTACTTGTAGAAAATGCCTGCTTATTTTCCCCCCATGCAAATTTCTGGATTAATAATGATAATGGAGTTCCGTTTTACAGTTCTTTAATTAGGGTAGACTTCCAAACTATGCAAATTTAATATTGAAGCATATCCATAAATTCCAGCAGCAGTAGAGGGATAATGAGAAATTAAACGTGTGAAGTAGAAAATTTTTACCACTTCCGGCCTTAGTAGAGATACATTAGATGACGGATTGCTTTCTTAATATCTGAATCGTTTGCAAAATAAATAAATAAAAAAATAAAATAACATAAAAGATGAGGTGATTTTGAGTTTAACGTTCCGTTCAGCAGTGAGGCCATATGAGACGTGGGCCTACTGATTAACGTGGAATCCGAACCACATGGGCTTCCGCCGGGAATCGAACTCGGATCTCCCCCGCCAAAGGCGCGTACGCTAACCGCTTAGCTACGGAGGAGCTCAAAATAACATAAAAGATGTCGCTATCTGTTGTCGTTTTCATTCTTTGGCGATAAAGGTTAGAAATTGAAATGGATGATTTCTACTACTTCCGGTTTGAATAGAAGGTTAACGGAGAAAATGTCTATTCTTGGGACAATGATTTGATTGTAAAAAATAAAGTTTCTCGATATCCACTACCGCTTTTGCTATGATGTCTGTCGACAGACGGACGGACAGAGCCGTTCTCTAAGACTTCGGATACTAATGCATAACAATGTTTGAAAATAGTACTAGTAATAATAATAATAATAATAATAATAATAATAATAATAATAATAACGTATTTTTTAAAAAAAAAAGAGCCTTTCAGTAAATATACTGACGTAAGGTATTTCAGAAATTATTCAATGTTTAAGGAGTTTGATTGTAATAACATTTATTCGGTTTTAAATTTTTTTGACAGGATGGCGGATCTAGCCTTGGATTGGGGGTCTAGTCCCCCCCAAAGTTGTTTGAGCTACAAAAATAATTAAAGCTATTATTTATAAATCCTTGAAAGTTTATAGTAAGCATTGCATATTATTCTTTATTGGAAAATTTTTGAAACCTTAGATATAGCTTGAGTTGCAGTTTTTCTGTTATGCAATATGTACAACAATACTTGAAGTCCACAATATGAACATCCATTCTAGCCATAATATCCATCGGGAGAGAGTCAAGTTGGAAACTTCTGCAGGACGCATGAAAAATTGTAAACTCATCCCTAACAGCACAATTATATAGCATTCATATGCCTATCATGTTCCCCCAGGTACATGTGAATGTGCCCAGTATGTGCCTTATGCACCTATAAGAGAGAAATCACATGGATGGCAAGTGATAGTCACAGTCTATGTCCGCCCCTAGGCGCATGCCTGACATGGACCTGGGGAACTTACCTAATACGTTCTAGGTATGTTCTTCCCCATACTGCAAGCGAAAATTACTCCCCCAAAGTATGTTAAATCGCCTTTATGCGTAATTCGTTTACATTAAGGTGTCTAAAAACACGAAAACAGGTTAAAAAAAAAAGTAGCCACTGGTGTGCTCGAACCACCAAACCTTTAATTACTAGGCGCGTTTTCTTCCGTTTGCCACGGAGGCGATGAAGAAAACGTCGCTTGTACAAGGATAAATCCTTGGGGTCTTTTTAATTTGGCTAATCAGAGTGCTCTTGTAACACTGTATATTCGACTATAACCGTTTGGGATCAGATAAAAACCCGCTCGCCATGTAATTTTATAACAAAATGACGCGCGTCTCTTTACTTTATTTCATGGTTCTTCCATAATCACTTTCAAATCATCTGCGACAGTTAGCATCTAGAAAACTAAAAAATACAATTATACGCACTCATCTCAAGATTTTACACTTCATGATGTAGAGGCAAGGGTTACTCTTGACCCCTGGAGCTCACTTTAGGAACAATTCGTCAGGAATATATACAGTACATATATATATATATATATATATATATATATATATATATATATATATATATATATATATATATATATATATATATATATATATAAGTAAATAATTAACTGTTCACATATGTATCAAGATTCATCTTAATTTTTGTTCATGACTTATGTCATTTCTTTCTTCTAAATTCATCTCCCAGATTTGATGCATTTGTTGCTTCTGTTTTCTAAAAGATTGTGTACTCGAAGCACAGAAAGTTGAGCAGAAAGCGCAAGAGACCGTTGCATGTTGAAACTGAGGATAGGGATAAAGTAGTTAGGTAGTTAGTGTAAAGTGTTGTATTTTTTTAAATACCAACTGTCGCCGATCATTTGAAAGTGAATATGGAAGAACCATGAAATAAAGCAGAGACATGCGTCATTTTCTTATATAATTACATGGCGAGTGGATTTTATCTGATCCCAAACGGTTATCGTCGAATATACAGTGTTACAAGAGCTCTCTCATTAGCCAAATTAAAAAGATCCCAAGGATTTTTCCCTCTACAAGTTCCTTCATCGCCTTCGTGGCCAAGTCGATACGTTCGTGAGACTTCGTGCTAGTAGCATCGTCTGTCGCTCGCTGACCGTTTGTGTTATAACACACGACAAGTCACGAAATTAGTTTGTGTACTGTGTTAATATCTCAGTGTGATATTTGTTGAGTTGAGTTGATTTTAGTTTAGCGTCCCTTTCAGCAGCGAGGCTATATGAGACGTGGACCTACTGATTAACGTGGTATCCGAACCACATGAGCTCCCGCCGGGAATCAGTGTGATATTTAAAACTGTTTAGGATCTGCATATATTTTTTTCATTTTCGAAATGATTTTTGTGGTCGTTGTACGACGAAAATTCGACCTGAGTTGTTTGTGTGAGAATACCTTACGTATCAATTTTGGTCAAGTAAGTCAAAAGCCTACTTCAATTTTTGTCCATGAATGGATCCGAAACACATTCAAATTAACAATTGGTCAAATCCATAGTATAAAACTGGACTACATAGGGAAACAACTGTATATTAAGCTAGTCAACAAGGTGCTGTGTGAACGAATTCTCACTTCAACTAATGGTGAAGTCAAATACACCGAAAGTGACAAGGAACATTTACTTCCTATTGATCTCGCTGACAAGAATTTTACAGTCGTCAAAGTGTCTTTGCCCCATGGAACTTAGTAACCAACAGTTAATATGCGTTTTTCTCATTATGATGAAATACTTTATGAAGCTTTAGCTAACGTAAGTGATTTGATAGCCTATCATGAGACTTCTGCCCCCAACCCTGTGGCCAATCTATCCACCTATTTTTCACAAGCTTTTGACAGGGTCTCACTCAACTATCTCTTTAAAGCTCTCCACAAATTTGGGTTTAATGGCACTTTTCTGTCCATGCTTCAGGGAGTGTATCACAACAGAATAACGAAATTAAAAATCAATGGTAGTTTAAGCTCTGTTATCCCTTTGTGAATGGAATTCTTCCAGGTGACACTATGTCCAGTATTCTATTTAGTCTCTCAATCGCACCTCTAATATACGCGGCACAGACCAAACTCAATTGCATCAAAATTTACCACGCTTCTATTTCAGTCTAGAGCTACTTAGATGATGTACACTTCTATGTGAACAGTCCACCCTCGATGATATTCAGAGTCTTTTAGACGCGTATCAAAGTATTTCAGGTGCAAGATTAAATAAAAAAACATAGCTCCTCTGTATTCATCCAAAATACCAAGATCAATACAGTGCGTACTACACGGCTGTTAATTCCGTCAAAATCCTGGGTATTGAATGGTTCAATATCATCACACAAACCATTACTTTCAATTGTAATATACTAGCAACAAAATATAAACCTTGCAATATCAACATCATCAGTAGAAATTTCTTTCTCAAACAAAAAAAAAACTTTTAGCCTTCTGTGGTTTGTCTGCTCTAGTTTTCCGCTCCCCCTACAATCATACAAATTCCTCACGAGTCAAGCTTTGTTCTTTCTGTGGCATAATAAAGTGCTTCACGTTTCACGTGAGCAACTTGTGCTACCTCCGGCACAAGGTGGAATCGAATTTCAAAACATATTGCTCCAAGCTTAGGCACTACTATTGAAACGAACCATTGACGTGTTCACGAATGATAAGAACAGTGTATCTAGTAATGTTATCTCTGCTTGTTTAGCTTGTGTCGACCTCGAAACACCTATTAATATTTTTCCTTGGTTCTATAAATTCCCACATCTATCGCCCGTATCATATCGATGTGTATTCCTCTTATCTCCGACACCATTTGCAAAAATTTCCTGTGGAATATAAACGAAAAAATTTGCCAATTATTTGGTTGTCTTAGTTTCATAAACTAATATTTACTTTTATTAACTGTGAATTGTTATCTATATTTTAACCAACTTGTTTTGTATCGACTGAATAACAACCTAATGTAATGACTATAAACTCTTTGCAATAATTTGGTCGTCTTACCTTCATAATACTTGTGTTTACTATTCATAATAGTCAATTGTTTCTTTTTTCTTAATTTTGTAAAATTTTTCTTTTTTTCCCCACCACATTGCTTCTGTATTACTTTTGTAACTGAATTAAAATGTCAGTTTATAACGATGCTTGTATTCCAATGTAATTTATTATATCTTTATTTGTATTAGTGGGTAGAATTTACTTTTAAATTAGGCACAAGCTGTTTAAGAAAGGAAGAAGAAGAATATAAAGAAAAGGATATAGATGTATTTTCTTTTCAGTTGTTATATGTTGCTATTTTGTTAAAAATAGTGATTCAACGATGTAAAATAGTTGTCATGACAACGAAGGATAAATAATATATAATTACGGATCCATCTGCTGTGAATTACATGCACAATTTTAAGAAGTGTATTTGCTTAATTTGTTAAGTGCTATAATAAGAAAAGGTAATGTTTAAATGCAATGTGTGGTTTTCGTAGCCTTGTTTACATAAAAAGTACAAACCGAGGACCTTTGAAGTAACGATATTTATATAATTGGAGGTTCACAGAACTTTAGTTTGCTTTCATGGTGGTTTGCCGCCGGGACTTTAGGAGATTTGTACGAAGTTAAGTAGACAATATCTTAAATAATAAACTTCAGGAGTGCAGATTTATTTTATGGCTACGTAGTGATTTTGTTAAAAGAAATACCAAAACGGAGTATACTTTGTTAAGGAGTGGCACAAAAATCTTCAGAAATATCAAAATGAGTCTTCCGGATATTGGAAATACAACCGAATCAAATGATAACAGGGAAATGAACTTCTCTGAATGTACCTTAGCCAATGTTTTTCAAACAACATATGCAACAAATTGATGAGCGAATGAAGCAACAAACAGAGCAAATAAGACAATTAAAGCTTGATTTTGGAGAACAAATGGCTCAACAGATGGAACAATTAAAGCAAGGTTTTGGTGATCGGATGGATCAACAAACGGAACGAATGACCCAACTTGATAGTAAAATCGATCAACAGATGGGAAAATTAAAGCAGGATTTTGGTGATCGAATGAACCAACAAATGGAACAAATGAAACAACTTGAGGGGTATGTTTAGTACAAGGGGTCCAGAAGCACGTAAAAAACACAACATTTACAGGAGAAATGAGTGATGCAAGTACTTAGACGTAACATAACGTAATTAATCTAACCTAATCTACCATAAACTTACTTAAGCTAACCTAAACTAACGTAATATTAATAGAAATAAGCGAAATTCTATCATTTTTTTGGAAAATTATGCGGGACTCCTACACTTATATAACACAAACTAAACTAACCTAACGTAACCTAAACTAACCTAACGTAACCTAAACTAACCTAACCTAACTTAAACTAACCAACCCTATCCTAAACTAACCGAATGTGAACAGAAATTACCAAAATTGTATCATTTTTTAGAGAAAAGAGCTGGACCCCTTCTGCTAAACATAGGCCCAACTTGATAATAAAATCGAACAAACGAATCTAAGAATTGAACAAAGCGACCTTAAAATGGAACGAATTATACGTAGATTCACTGAGATGCAAAATTCTTTTGAAGTAGTAGAAACTATAGTTAATGATCACTCCGCCCGAATAAATGAACACAATAACCAGATTAGAGAATTACAAGAAGAAGTGAAGTCTATCAAAGAAAATCTTATGGTTGCTAATGAGAATCCTGTTGATGCTCATACGAACGGTGATGGAATTCTCACTGATATTAGGCAGGCATCCCAGTATCATCATCATCATCGGAGGAACGTGAAGGAAAGTGATGATTCCTCTGAATATTCGACAAGTACTGATAGTGACATTTGTGTGGGCCAGCGTCGAAGAACCAATCGTTCCTCGCATCGTGGCAGAAATCATACCGTGAATTCCCGGCAGGTGAAGAATAGAAACAAAGGTAAATTTTTTCGTGTCAGTGAAGTTAAATATCTCACAAAGTTTAGTGGCAGGTCTGATGATATCCCGGCTAGCACATTTATAGAAAAATTAGAAGATGAGTGTGATCTAATGGGGGTGGATGAATCTAAATTCTTAAAAAAATTTCCGCATGTTCTATTGTCTCCTTATTCAACCTGGTTTAAGACTATCAAAATTAATCTACGTAGTTACTCTGATTTCAAAAATGCGTTATTAACCAACTTTGAAAATGACTTTATGTTAGCGAATAGAGATGCATTAATTCGCAACAGGCATTATTATCACTCTAAATTGGATAGGAGTATTACAGATTTGGTAATATTAGATTATATTGAGTTGAAATCTATAAATCCTTTTCATCCCGAATCCAGAATAATATCTAGCATCTTATTACCCTTCAAATTACAGCAAATGTTAATTTCGGCACAGTGCGTCAACTTCAAATATGTAATTATGATTGTTCAAAATTTTCAAAGCCGATCCATGATGCAAAACAACAATAGAGGGCAAACTAACTTTAATCGTAACCATGTTAATTATTCCTCCATCCGTAATATCAATGTTCAACAAGAGGGTATTCCAAGTGTGCGAAAAAATAATAGCTTTCATTCTAATAGGAGAACAAATGAACTAAATTTTACCGGTACTCGAACCGAACCTAACTGCAGGAATTACCATAGAAATAGTAATCGTGGCACTTTTTCACAATACAGGTTCATAGGTGACAGGAATTACCAATATAGAAATCGAAACACGGTAACAGTATATAGCAGGCAGGAAAATACCCAGGACTCTGGAGTACAATGTAATATAACAGAATTATCTGATTGCCGTAATTTAAACTAGATGCAGCTGACATGAAAGGATTAAAACCACGTCAGCGTTAAATGCGCCCGAAAATTCTTCTGAAAATGAAACTAATCAAAATTTTAGATGCTAATCATAATAATCAATATATTCCTTCTAATCGGTATTAGATCTTTGATGATGAAATAGAAGAGGTAGGCACCTCTGAAGATGATTTTGTTTTTCTGAAAACGTTTAGTACTGCTAAAATACAGGTCAAAATTAATGGAATTCCACTTCAAGCCCTAATTGATACAGGAGCTACAGTATCACTTCTGTCTTATTCATTTTGGCGTGAACTTACAAAAGATTATTCTAATCCCAAATTGCAAAAGGGGGATAATTTGATATTAATTGATTATACAGGTAAACGCAAGAAAGGGGTTATGGGTAAAACACAAATTGTAATTACCATACAAGATTATGAAATTACCATTCCTATCCTAGTTATCAACGAACTAAATGAAAATATATTAATAGGACTAGATTTTTTAAACTCAATTACTTGTTATTTTAGAATTTGAAAATAAAACGTTTTCAATACGTACGTTAAATGACAAAATTATTCAAGAGTTAATTCCTGTTAGTGACAGCATTGCGTGTTTAAAACATTTCATAATAATGTTTTAAGTTTCAAATCAGATGATCAGAAGGAAACCAATGTCAAGGAAATTGAAAAAGAAGAGTTTACGATGTAAGATAATGATTATTCCTTTCACAAATGTGTAGATAACATTATAAATTACATCAATATTAGTGATAAAAATTTCATATAACATTTTAGAGATATTATTTATAAACTTAAAAAGGTATTTTCGCTTAGACCTGGATGTTACAAAAAATTTGTCTATAATATTCTGCAAGAGCCTGTATTTTCAGATAGCAGAGCTCATAATTTAACGATTAATTTTATGTTTATTTGAGAATATTGGATTTATGAAACATTTTAAATTTTTATTTGGTGAAGGAAAAATAACAAATATAATTTATGTCAAGATTAAGATTCTTGATAATGCAAGTTTTTACAATTCTGTTGTCAGCTAATAAAAACAAGTAAAAGCACATAATTAGTAGTCTGCGAATGCAGGAACTAAATTTAGAAAATGTGTTGGCAAGAACAATTTGTAAAATCCTTTGACTTGCAATTGTATAATGATTGTGAACACGAAACACATTCACGGGTATGTAGAAATTGTCTAGAATCATGAGATCAGAGCATTCCAAGTATTGCAGTTGTTGTTCGCGAAACAAGGAAGCAACCTTGTTTTCCAAAGAAAGGAGGGCACACGTGCTTGACGTCAGTCGACACCATCGAATTCCTGAGGACGATTTTCAAACAAAACCAGAGGACAGGAGGTCTCTAGAGAGAGAAGTACCGAAACGTTAAAGGGAAGAAGTTCCAATACAACGGAGTCGTTCGTATGTGACTTGAAAGTACCGATCCGATTACGAAGTTGAGAGTGGAGTCTCAAAGCGCTTATATTCAACGAACTAACTTTGGGAGTTAGTTACCTAGGACATTAGTCAGAGAAGCCGTTACCAATGTTGGCCGCGGATTAATCAGGGAGACACCTATCCAGGACGATATCAACTTGGCGATATCGACACTCAGAGTCCAGCCCAGGAGAGCACCACCAGCGACCATCAACGGAAGTCATCATTCAAGGTATGTGTGACCTCGAAATCAGTGATCAAATGCTCAATGCTTGGCATGCGCGTTGCTCTTCTGGCAAACTTTCTAGATATCCGGTTTAGAACACAACATTTACACAGCAACACATAGTAATCAGAAATATAACTGTCAATTATCCATTTAATCTCTGAGTTGTCATTTTGAGTTAATCCCCATAAGAAACATGCTTAAAGCGTTTACCTCTTGCATAGAAATCAGTAACGTACCCACTCATTCTAGATGGTGAGTGGAAGGTGATCTTCTCAGTTCAACGATTACATCCCCGTTTCAAAGGCACGAACTGAGGAGGTTGTCAATATTGAAGTCGATACCAAAAATCCCATGGTAACGAAGCCCTACATTGTGCTATATCGATTTAGAAAAAATGTGAGAAAACAAATATCGAAAATGCTTTTAGAGACGGTATAATACGACCTTCTCAAAGTATTCATTTTAATCCTTTACATGTGGTACCCAAAAAGGATGGTAAACAATTAAGAATAGTTTTGGATTTAAGAAAATTGAATTCTCATATAAAATTGCAGCAAGTGAGGTATCCACCAGCAGATGAAATTCTTAGCCCATTACATGACAAGGAAATACAATATTTGGGAATCTTGATCTCGTAATAGCTTACAACCAAATTTACTGCTTTTTCGTTTGAAGGACAATTGTACGAATACAATCGTATTGTTTTCGGACTAATTGATGGTGGTGCTGGTTTGGCCTCATGTCTAAATAAAGTAATAGGGCAAGATTTACGTAGTAATATAGTTTATTATGCTGATGACAGTTTGATTATGGGGAAAACTCCCAAAGAGGATTTGGAAAGTTTGGACACTATTTCGGAACGATTAGAAAATTCAGGTTTGCCTGTAAATATTGAAAAATCAAAATTTTTCAGAGAATCGATTGAATTTTTAGGCTATTCTATTGATGCAAGTGGAATGTGTTATAATGATTTTAAAGTTCAAGCCATTATGGATTTATTTGTTCCCACCAATGTAAAGGAAATACGACAAATTCTTGGTTTATTTAATTGGTTTAGAAGATCCATACCTCGGTTTGCGGAAATTGCAGAACCCTTAATTTCAAAAACCAAGAAGGGAATACCTTGGCAATGTGGGAATTTACAAGAACAAAGTTTTCACAAATTTAAAGATATGCATTATAAAAAATATCCGCTTAAACCATTCTAAGTATGATTGTCCATTTTAAGTGCAATGTGATGCCTCATTATCCGGCATACTCTGGCAAACCGAATCCTACAATCAATGAACCAGCTGTCATACATTGTTTTAGTCGAATGTTAAAGAACGCCGAAAAGGGATATACCACAGTTAGAATTACTTGCTGTACGCTTTTCGCTGCGAAAATTCGCTCCATATCTTAGTGGATGTCATTTCACTGTTATAGTTGATCATAATTCTTTACGTCATTTTAAGAAAGTACAAGTACAACAGACGTTTATTAAGATGGTCCATTGAACTTCAATCTTTTGATTTTGAAGTTCAACATATAAAAGGGGTTGATAATGTTCCAGTTGATACATTATCTAGATTGTGTCCGAATGAGAATCATCAGGTATTATCTATAAATGTATTCAAAATCTTACAAGAGGAAATATCCAAAATTTCTTTGGAGGAGTTGCAAGAACATCAAAGAAACTATGAAGAATATGCAAAAATTATACATCATTTAACATCTTGTTCTGGAAATTGTGATTGCCCTCGCACTTGGAATGCTTTATATCGAATGTCCCATGGTGTATTAGTAATCATAGGTTTTAAATATGAACATAGAAACAAAATTTGTGTTCCACCGATATTGGTACCTCGTATATTAAAAGCATATCATGATGATTTTGGACATTTTAGATATTTGAAGGTGTATTGTTTGATCAGCAAATCTTTCTGTTGGAAATCTCTTAGATCACAAATTAAAAACTATATCAATGATTGTGAAGAATGTATAAAAATCAAACACAATTATCAATCGCTATAAAAAAACCTATGATGTCAATAATGCCGGAACGACCTCATTCCTTTATTTCAATAGTTTTGTATGGACCTCGTCCGAGAGCGGCCACAGGTGAAACTTTCCTTTTCACTGTTATAGACATTTTTACTAGATGTTTAGAGATATTTAGTAGCATATCCTTTGCGTAAAGCGACTTTCTCAGCAATTGTTAACCGAATTTTAAATGTATATACATCAATGTGGTACTGTAGAACACATACTTTGTGACAATGGTGGACAATTTCGGAGCAATGTATTCATTCGTGCAATGAATAGTGCCAATATAAGGTGCATTTTGTTACTCCTTACCATCCCAGTAGTTCTATTGTGGAGAACATACATAGAAATCTTGGTATGTTATTTAGACATTACTTGTATACTAAGTCTTATACATTTAGTTATTTAGACATTATTGTCGTGGTAAGCATTCGGTGGGACTAATTTCATAAAACCGATTGAGCTACGCTTCGGCATTACACTTAATGAAAATGATGAAATGGACTATTCACATCTTGTGAGTATGGTACATTTTCTCGTACGCAGAAATTTTTATCACGCAATCAGAAAATAGAAGAACAACAATTAGGTAAAACTAAGATTCAAACTAACGATTTAGTCTTTGTAAAATTGCACCCATAAAGTGATGCATCCTTAAAAAGGATTTATAAATTTTGTGATTTATTTGCGGGATTCTATCAATGTATAAGACAAGTTAATCAAGTTTTAGAACTAATGGAATTGAAAACTGGAAAACGTTTGGGTTTACCCAATATTGATGGACTTAAGTTATGGCATCCTTCAAAGTATACTAAAAGTAAATGGATGCAATTAGTTAAAACGTTAGTTCCTTCTGAGATTGTGACTCAAGTTAACATGGATAACACATAATATTTGAATTTCTTCTTAATATGATAATATCTTTGCTTGTGTTAGTTCTTGTTGTAATGCTAATTATTGTGTTATGTTCTGAATATTGTCGATATTTTAATCTTAATTTAATTTTCGTTTGACTATATCCTGTATTTGATCCTTTCTTGTGTAAAATAGCAATTATGTAAATGTAATATCCTTTTCGCAATTTTTTTTAGTTCTGCTCGCTAAAATAATATAAATTTTGTTAAACTACAACTTATATTATATATCAATGGCCATAAAAACACCTTAAAATTAAATAACTTCTATCCGTAATCCGAATGTACCGTTATATTATCGACGTTGATATATATATATTTGAAATGAAATTAATTAATATGTTAAAATATGAAAATAATATTGTTATAGAAGTAAAATATGAGATATGATTATGTTAATTGTAGTTTTTATATATATGAGGGTCATTCGGAAAATCAAGTAATTTAATATGCAATATTTAACGGCCCAGGATTTCTGTTTTTATTTTAAAAAAAATAAAAAAATAAAATAAAAAGGTCCTATAGTTCAAGGCGCCATATACAACGATACTTGTATTTCAATGTCTTTTATTATATCTTTATTTGTATTATTGGGTAAAATTTATTTTTAAATTAGGCACAAGCTGTTTAAGAAAGGAAGAAGAAGAATATAAAGAAAAGGATATAGATGTATTTTCTTTTTAGTTGTTATACGTTGCTGTTTTATTAAAAATAGTAATCCGACGATGTAAAATAGTTGTCATGATAACGAAAGATAAATAAAAAATAATTACGGATCCATCTGCTGTGAACTGCGTGCACAATTTTAAGAAGTGTATTTGCTTAATTTATTTAGTGCCATAATAAAAAGATAATGTTTAAATGCAATGTGTGGTTTTCGTAGCCTTGTTTATATAAAAAGTACAAACTGAGGACCTCTGAAGTAACGACGATAGTTATATAAATGGAGGTTCATCACAGAACTTTATTTTGCTTTGAATAAGCGTCGTTATAAATAAAATCTTTTAAAAAAGTCGGAAAAGCACGCGTCTAGTAATCAAAGGGTTGGTGGCTCGCGCCAACCCCCGGCCCACCCACTTTTTTAATTTTTAAAATATTTTTTGGACACACCTTAATGTAAACAAATTACGCATAAAGGTGATTTAACATATTTTGGGGGAGTAATTTTCGCTTGCAGTATGGGGAAAAACATACCTAGAACATACTAGGTAAGTTCCTCAGGTACATGCCAGGCACGTGCCTAGGGGCAGACATAGACTTTGACTATCACTTGCCTTCTATGTAATTTCTCTCTCATAGTTACATAAGGCACATACTGGACATATTCCCACGTACCTCGAGGAACATGATAGGCATATGCCTGCTATGTAATTGTGCTGTTAGGGAAATGGCGAGCGTCTCTTTGCTTTATTTCATGGTTCTTTCATATTCACTTTCAAATGATCGGCGACAGTTGGCATCTAAAAAATGCAATTCGAACTACGTAAATAATTAACTGTTCACATACGTATAAAAGATTATTCTTAGTTTTTATTCATCAGTTATGTCATTTCTTCTTCTAAATTCATCTCCCAGATTTGATGCATTTGTTGCTTCTTTTTTCTAAGCTATTGTGTACTAGAAAGACAGAAAGTGGAGCAGAAAGCGCGAGAAACCGTGGCATGTTGAAACTGAGCATGAGCAAATAAAAACAACTGACTGTCATTCGTGCGTCACTGCAGATATCAATTATGTGTCATAAATGTCTGAAAAAGTATGCACCTAAAGGAAGTACCTCGAACATGAAACATATATGTCCCAAGTGACGACGTAAAAACAAATTACTATTATGGTGCCAGGTATATAAATGCTACATTTGTGGTACATAGTCGCAAATATCAATTAGATGTAACAAGCACCTAAAACTTTAAGTAGTTGCAGTACATACTTAGCACATGAATACCATATGTACCAAGTGCCGGGTACCTATAAAGTAGCTGGGACACCTAAATGGCACATTCCTAGCACATCTTGTGCTGTTAGGGTTATACTCTGTACCTATCACAGTCTGAGTTTTGTCTGCCTCCCGGTTTTACCTTCTATATCCGCCACTGATAGACAGGTAAAATGAATGTTGTTCATTGGTTCCATTTGTCCATGAATTATCGCTTGAAATTAAATACACATGAAAATAGTATGTATTATATTTGATATTTCCTAATAGTTATCGAACGAACGGTGGATCCATAATCATTTTCCTTTATGAACACATAATGTTTTATTGCCAACGATATTGGTACATTTCAATTAGCGAGCTAACTGAATTAAGAAAAAATATAATGGATCAAACAATTCAGACATAATCTTGTTGAGAATGTGCTGACTACACATCTATGAGCTATCTGGAGCACTAGAACCCTTCACACTTTATTAATTATTAATAGTAAGCATTGTACTAATGCATCTTTTGTAAAACTTGGTATCCATACGAGTGAAAATAATTCCTGCAAACTCTCACAGAAAGAGTCTTGTAAACTATTGTGTGATGCGTGAATACAACAAAGAAATCGATTCTGCGAGTATTTAAAGCAAAAGGGTAATTCCATGTACTCTAATCGCCTGAGGGAAACTGGATGAAGCAGCAGCGCTTTTGGTGACTACAATTTGTGGCAACCCGTAGGGACTTTCAGTACACTACGTTTCTGCACTAGTCCCATCTATCCATCACTGTTAGTAATTGTATGTTTGTTCCTCACTCTTTTTAACTGAACAAGCCACGTGGAGGAAAACAAAAATGAAACAGGAAAACGTTACAAATATGGAAATAGCAGTAGTTTGATTAAAGCGAACTGCGTAATTTACTTTATGCTTTCTCTGAACTCAGTGTACTCTGTACGTGTGTTTTGTTTACTTGAGATCTAATGTTCATACTCTACATGCCTTTTAGTTGATATTTACTGTACGTAAGTGGACAACTCATAAATGAAATTATTATTTAAACATATGTAAGGTTATGCAAATAGGTTTCCTCCAAACCAAGAAGCATGCTCGAAGTCTTTATTTATTTATTTTAATCTTTTCTCTTGCTATCAGAATTTTGTAGATTATGAAAGGTGTTCTTGATCTGGTTGTTTGGTTTAAAGTCATTTCAACACTAAATTAACGTGGGGATGTGGTGGCTCAGTGGTAGAACCTTCACCACCGGTGCTTGGGGTCCCTGGTTCGATCCCAGCTCGCGCCGTGTGGACTTTGTGGTGGACAAACACCGTGCTCGTAAGATTTCTCGAGGTTCTTCTGTTTCCTCCCACTTTCTTCATTCTACCATTTCATTCATTTTTCATCATCACCGTCTCCTTTAGCCTAACCGGCATAAGCGTGGGACGTAAAACTAAAGATTTCATTTTCATTTCACAAAATTAACGTGGTTTCCCAACCACATGATCTTACGCCGAGAATCGAATCTTCGTCTTCCATGCCAAACTCGTGTATGCTTAACCATATAGGCACGAAGATGTTCCTTGAGAAAAGGGAAAGAGGCGTTTTGTCAGTGGCATCACCAAAATATTTTGCTGGGGGGCGGGGCTTGACTGTTACTTCTGAGAGTTGAAAGTATTTATTCTCGCTTTTAGGCACTTCTCAAATAGTGTTGTGAAATAGACAAGGGTGTCTTGTCGCGAATAGCTCTTGTAAAATTACAGTTTCTTTTCAAAAATTGATGCTGTGTTCATTCAATGCTTCGTTTCCACGTCTTGTAGGCAATATTAATTGTGAATCTCCTGCAAGCAGTGTCGATTTCTATATAACTTCGAGGGGAAAGATTGAGTTATCAGATTCCTAAACAAAGGTTTAGGCGTTATCCAAATTCTCGAAAGTTATCTGAAAAGGGGAAGTCGTGCCATTCATGTTCACCTGCACAGACTATGGCTAAGAAGTGAAAAATAGAAGAAACATTTTCATATAACTAGGTAAAAGAATATGGAGAAAGACTATACCAGAAGTTTCTTCTATAAACTCCATCTTTTTCATCTAATAATGGGTCTTCAACACAATGTTTGAATCCGTCACACAGGATATGGAAGACAGATTTAAAAGAATGAAAAAGAAACATTGAGATAATTCTCCTTTCTGCAGCCCAGGGATCTTACTCGATTACGTGATGAAGATATAGGTGAAGCAAAGATTCAGTCATGTAAATACTATAGTAGTGAAGTATGCATGGACATTATAGAAGAGCTCGTGTGTTTAAAGAAATTGGTGCCCAAGTTAAAAGAGAAAGACTCTTTGGCTTATTATGACGACCTAAAGTTTACAATTTCTAACTATCTTGCTGAAATTGTGTCAAAAACATGATTGTATCTCAGCATGATCTTTACTTCTATTTTTAGTGTATAGTGGCATAACTAGTCCGCTATTGCACTTAAACCGTTTGTACTTATTTGTAACGATATACTCTATTTTCTAGTTTCGAATGCGTAAAAAAAATTCAACTGTTATAGAATATTTATTTTCCAATCTACATGGTTAAAAGTTTGGGAAAAGTAAGGCTATAAGCCAATTAAAAAAAGCGTATTTTCTCGTGAAACTGAATGTCCCAAACGTGGTTAAAGTAAATGTTTAAAATGGCAGCTTCTAACATCGATATATTTCTGACTACGAGTCGTTCCCAATGTGATTTCTGCGCACATCATTTGAATCTGATTCCAAAGTGTGTCCAGGTTACATGGCTTGTGACGGTGCACCTTATCTTTTACTGTGCCCTGTAAGAAAAATCGAACTACATATGGTCTGGAGAGCGTGTAGGAAACTCGATTAGTCCCCTGCGTGCTACCCAATAACCTGGTACATTTTGATCAGGCATGCTTACGTCCCTATGATAGTGCAGAAGGCATCATATTATTGATAATAATTCGTGTCATTACCGTACATTCCATGAATGCCAGGAAAAATGATATCATCAAAATACTGTTAAATACTTTTCCCCAGTTACAGTACCGTCAAAACAGAAAGGCCCAATGAGTAACCTAGGTGATAAAGCGCACTATAGATATACCACTTTGACCTGACACTTAGTCTTCCGTCCCAAGCGCTGCTATCGGCTGAAGGAATTTCACTCTCTTTGGCGTAGATGGCTGCAAGGATCTCTCGCTTAGCAGTGACTGAACCTTTATTGGCTCAACGCGTGGGTGTATCGAGGGTGTGAGTCAAGGATGTTCACATTTTTGCCACGGCTCAAGACATTTCGGCAGCACTATACACATACACACTAAGAAAATTCGCAGCGGGTTTATTTTTAGCCCAGTACAATCATATATATCTATTGACAGTTCTATTAAGATTGAATTGTGTTTTATCCGACCAAAGAATGCTACCAATAAATTCTGGTTCAAGTGTAATCACCTTCTGTACCCAGTCACAAAATTGTATCCTGCGATCTGAGTTGTTCTCACTTAGCTTGGCAAGTCGTTGCACCAGCTGTGGAATATGCACACGATAGTATGCATAGCACACTACTAGTCCTAAGCGCTCACATGTGACTCTTGCATTGCAAGATTTTTGTTGTAATGTTGGAACAGTTCCAGCACCCCAACTGAAGATTGAGCACTTGTAGCCATGCGAGGTAGATCTGTTAAGACTTTCTGTACATGACACACTGTTCTATGAACCTCTAATTTGTTTTCGTAGACGTCTAATTGTTATCCTTGAGGGTGGATCAGCCCCATACTCACCAGCGGCGTAGCGTAAGGGAACGCCTGTATGCCCGGCATCCCCTGTTAATAAGAAAAAGTACGTATTTCATTATATTTATAAATTGTTTGCTTATAATTATCACAATTATTTCTACTGCAATCTTGTGGATGCGCTCTCTCGCTTTACTTTGGCAAGCGGAACCTACGCATGCGCATCACTCAGATGCACATTTTCAGTCTTTCCTCTTGTTGTATGCTATGTTCCTCGGGCATCCAGGCCTACTGCAAGCATCGGGGTTTTCGTCTGCTTTCTGTCGAATGCGCATGCCCAACAACTCCCTACCATCCCTTTGCAACCCAACATGTGCTTTAGATATAAGCTGGCGTATGCTCAAGTACTGCCAACTCTATATATTTTGAACTAAGCTGTGGTTTCTGTATAGAACGTACGACCGCTGTCAAGGAAATAGAACAAAACATAAATAGTTAGTTCAACGCCATTATGAAGCATGTCGCTTATGTAGGCCTAAGTGATAGTATAAAAATAGTTATGCTTTAATCGTAATTAAATGCATCGTAATTGTAATAGTAATTAAAGGCAAACTAATAATCTACATCATAAATACATATCATGTCCCAGAATGTAGCCAGATATTCTTTGAGAGGACTCACATACACAAGCATAACTATAATGCATTCTGTAGAATCACGGTTACCGATTCGGTAGACCACCCTCTGCCCTTCACAAAAGTTTACTTGTGCTCTTCCGTATCTGGGTATCTGACAATGAAGTAGATACACAGAAATAGGCCCCCCAGAGTTGCTTTAAGTGCTTTCTGTTTGTATCTTCAAATGATATAAACACTCAGGCCCATATTCACGAACGGGCACCTGAGGTCCGGACCCAAGATGACAAATTTCTAGGGGTGACATTTTTTTTTTAACGAGATTGAAGTATGGTATGCGGAGAAAGAAGCTGCCCACGAGAAAGAAATAAAGGGAATTATACTGAAAACAATATTTATACAAAAGTGGAGCCGGTTTTTCTCGTCACAATGCTAGTGGCAGAAAAGGAGCTGAGACAATTGCTTATTGGCGTCTAACGTAATCTACGCATTTGCTAATGTATGCCCCACCAGGCGTGCAATTACGGGAGCCTGGGCCCCTAAATGTTTTGGCCTCCTAATTATTAGGAGTAGTTATTGATAAAAGAGATCCAGAATTGTGACGATTGGACCCCCTAGCATATTTGTTCCTCTCTCCTAAACTTTAATGGCTGGCTGTGGGCCTTAATGAGCAGACTCAGTCTGTTAATCTTCTATTTGTGTTGTGTAATCGTATGGGATGGTTGCAAATTATGCCGTGCTAAATATAAAGCTTCTGCAAGTTGTTTAATGAGCATGGCTTTACACTCCTTTCTTGTGATAAATTATTGGCTCACCTGTCCCTGGCTATGCCCTTGCGTTCTGTACTAGATTTATGCTTTTGATTAGCAACATTGATCGTTGGCGGTATATATATATATATATATATATATATATATATATATATATATATATATATATATATATATATATATTTGCGCGTTGTGATTTGAAATGAATATTTGTTTTATTTTTTTACTGTAGTATGAAGAAAATTACATTTATAACTAAGAGACAAAGCTGTGGAAAGTGTTCGGCTGCTACAAGGTATAGTACCTTACTAAACTTTTAGCAAATGATGACTACGATAACAGTACCAGACACAAATTTACTTTATTTTTTTTTGTTAACAACTACCATATCTCGCTTGACTTACGAGCAGCACTGCTCTCTGAAAGGGATACGGCCTACCCCAAAGCTTTCCATAAAAACGACAACTAGCAATCAGTCGCAAATATTTCAGTCTTCGTGGTATGATGATAGGTTTTCTTGGCTTTCTGGGTGTTCTGTAGGGAATAAAATGTTATGTTTCGTCTGCATTATGTTTGGGGCAAAGGAGTCGGAGTGGTGTTCAAACGGTATTTCTGATTTTGGTAATTTCATGAAGAAAGCTCTGAAACATGAGTCATCGAAACAACATTTGCTGTATAGTGAATGTTTTCACTTGATAAGGAAAATACACATTGAACATGCATTGCATTGTATTGTATTATATCAGACAAGTGACAAACTTTGGCATCCCCATTTCGGAATACCACGCTACGCTACTGATACTCACGTCTCTACTGTTTCGGGACTGCAGCAACATCCTCAAACTTCCAGTACCACTTAATAACCTGCTTCCACTCTCACAGCTCAAACGTCTCTTTGCCATGTTGATATTACTCTCTTGTCACAACTAGGTTGCGCAGCTAGACCGACGATTCTACTGTTGCCTATAACACTACTTCCCCCCCTCCCCCCAAATGGAACCTTTTATATTGGAAAATATTTTTTCTGATAGTTTAAAATGTTGATACATTTTTGCATCTAGTATAAACTAAAAAATTGTTTTAAACTATTAAAACTAACAGGAAAGTCATGCCATGAATTGTCCAAGCCTGAGGGAAATAGGATGTTTCTTCTTCCGTAAAATATATCCCTTTGAATGTACTATACACATGAACCACGTAGATACAAAATCTTTAGTAACGTGATATTTGCGAACAGATTTTCACAACAAAATTAAAACGTTAAGAAGTGAGTACTTTCAATTTTAAGCAAAGAAGTGATTAAATGTACTTTCAAAGTACAGCAGTTTTAACACATTCAGAAAAAGAAAAATTTGTAATTACGGTTTTGTAGGACTGTTCTTTTATTCAATTCTACAGTAAATGCTTAATGAATAAATACACTAACAGAAAGGGCGACATCTAACATGGTTAAATTTTCTTATACGAAAATGGAAAGTAAGTTTTGTAGACTAAGGGTAGCTAATTCATAATTAGCCTACTTTTCAATTTTCCTTGCTCAGTTCCAGCGAACCGAAAATCATCAATTTTCAATTTATGATAGGAGATGAGCCTTTTGTTCTCTAGCCATTTTGTCCTATGTGTTTTTATAATATTATGACAGATTGAAAAATCTGTAATTTCTGTTGCATTGAGTCGCTGTAGGCTCTTGGTTTGATGCGAAGTCTGAGTAACATGTAATTGAGTGAAGGTAGGAGAGAAACTGGAGCAAAGTCTTCATGATATTGTACAGCTGCGTTTGTCCTAAACAGCCCGCTCACCGAGGAATAATCCGGATTGGGGTCCTTTTTTGGTGTTTTCTGGGAGAGGTGTCATCTATACCTCTAAAATTGAAGTTGTATTGTATTGTATTGTATTTATTTCTTTTGTATGAACTTACAAGTACGAGGAATGTCCTCAAGTAAGTGTAACATGCGTCATATGTACAAAACAATTACATGAGTAAAATAAAGTAATATTACCTTGTCATGATATTTACGTACTCCTCAATCGTATAACAAGAATTTTCTAATAGAAATAATTTTAACTTTTGTCTGAACCTTTTCATATTTTCTTCATACTTTATATCAATAGGCAGTGGCGTATTTACGATTTTGTTTCGGGAGGGGCTTTGAGAACTTTCGGGGGGGGGGCTTTGCCTGAAAATGTGAAAATTTTGCAAGATATTTCATATACTTGACTATAGTAAGTAAGATTTCGGGGGGGCTTAAGCCCGGAAGCCCTCCCCCTAAATACGCCACTGTCAATAGGCAACATGTTGTACAACTTAACACCACCATAACACACTTTTTTGATACATTGCTGACCGGTGATTACACAAATGAAAATCATTCTTATTTCGCGTATTATGATTATGTACATTCTTATTTGTTACGAATGCCGATGAGTGTTCTTTCAAATACAAAAAGAGACGATACAAATATAAACTATCCAGAGGAAGTATATTGACCTCCTTAAACAAATGTCTACAAGAAAAATTCGGCTTCTTATCACAAAGTATTCTTATGGCTTTCTTCTGAATTTTGAAAACATTAAATCTCTAACTTGAATTTCCCCAGAACATGATACCATATTGCAAGATAGAATTAAAACACGAATGGTACAAGGTTTTAGCTAATTTTAAATTTATCTTCTTTCTAATAATCCTTAGTGCATAACACATTCTATTTAATTTATTAATAACTGACTCTATATGAAATTCCCATGTCAGGTTATGATCTATAGTAAGAACTAAAAACGAACAGTGTGTTGTATAGTTAATTTTATTTTGGTTCAGATATAGGTTAGGGTATATTGGTTTACTGCATTTGTTATGAAAATTTATAGCAATGGATTTTTCAACATTAACAAAAAGATTATTGTTCTTCACCCAAAGAGATACTTCATTTAGTGTTTGCCTAGCATTCTGTTCCAATAATTTTTCATTTTTTTCCACTCACTAGCAGAGTGGTATCGTCAGCGAAAAGGGTAACATCTGCCGAAGATATGCTTTTCTCAAAATCATTAATATATAAAAGGAAGATCAATGGCCCTAGAATAGATCCTTGTGGAATTCCGTGTTTTATATATAATTAATCTGATAATGATAGTAATGATAGTTGAGTAATGATAGTTCGTTTTGAATGGTAAAAACTATAGGAATTGCCTATTTTTAAAATATTAAATTAAGGGGGGCGATGGGAAGATCACCATTAGGTGTGAAGTGAATGAGTCGATCTTCTGTTTTGGATCAATGACCTTGAGCACAGAAGTAAACGTGTGTTTTTGCTTCTTCTTCTTCTTTTTCTTCTTCTTGGAGGCAGGCTTGTTGTGAGAATCCGCATGAGTGGAAGTTACTCTTAATGCGGGAGCGCAGTCCGGGTGATTCGAATGCTGGCATCTTCTCTGTGTTCTTCTGAATGGAAGAAATTAGTGAAATCTTGACATCTGGTTTCGGATGGAAAACTGTTGAAAAATCTTGCTACGGCTATCGTAATACCATCCGTGTATCACTGAAACATGACCATATAGCACACTAATAGCCGGGTAAATTTCACGGAGACTGTGGAAACGGTGACAGTTTCAGAAAGGTTCTATTCTTTTCAAAATCTAGAAGGTGACAGGTTTGACTTTGTACTTCCTTCAAGTAGCGACCAGTTCTATTGTCTTCTCAAAACTGGTCTCTACTAGAAAATAGGTATTTTCTTGTAAGACTCAATACACAGAAAAGTGTTGTTAACAAGTTGAAGGTCTTTAAGTATGACACTCTTCTGCTTGTGGCGACTGGGTGTCACTAGTTGCGTCGATGGACGCCTTATTCCATCCAATCTTGCTTCCTCTATTCTCAGCTATTGAATCACTTGAGGAGAGGGTGTTCCGAGAAGATGGTTGTTTCTTGTTACAAACTTGTCTTTCTAGCATTCCGTTTCTTAACCATGTTACTCAATGATACAACTTAGGTTTGTATATTACTATACAGTATATGCGTACACAAACAATACAGTGTATGTACACTGGAACTTCACAATTATGAATCCATACTTTGCCGAATCTTAACAAATTAACTCCACAACTTAAATCCCGAAATATCCCCAAGTTTTAGCTTTTACAAAAAATAGAAATTAAAAAAATATTCGAGCATCTTCAAATATTCTGTAAATTTTGTTTAAAGTATGAATTAGGATGCTTTTGTTGTATAATACCACTAACATACGTTTGTAATTCAAGATGATACATGGGGCCGCTGTGGTTCAGTGTTAGAGCGTTCACCTCTGGTGCTTGGGGTCCCGGGTTCGATCCCAGCCCTCGCCAAGTGAACTTTGTGGTGGACAAACACCGTGTGCGTGGGTTTTCTCGGGGTTCTCCTGTTTCCTCCCACTTTCTTCATTCCACAATTTTATTCATTACTCATCATCACCGTCTCCTTTAGCCTAACCGGCATAAGCGTGGGACGTAAAACTCAATGATTTCATTTCATTTTTTCAAGATGATACATAATTCTACTTCCATGAAATAGAATTTTAATGTAATGAAGCGTCATGTGTAGGTCTCTACTATACGCCATGACATGTCACATGTCTAATTTTGTACATTTTTATATTCTCATGTTCATTTGTTTGAAAGATTATATTCAGTTACTTCCATTTCTTGGTTATGTGCATATTACTTATCAGTATATGTTTATAGTGAACCTACAAGCCAAATTACATAAATTAACATTGTGACAAGAAAAGAAAAGTTAGAAGAGAAGTTTGTAATTTTCAGAGATGAATCGGGGGAAGAAAAGGATAATAGAATATAAAATATATGAGGGATGGGCATTTTTCTAACCCTCACACTCACATTCACCTGACCTCACCCTCAAATATTATTCACCACGCCCTCATCCTCAATCGACTTCCTCATTCTCACAGTCACTCGCCGTCACCCTCATCTACTAAAATAAGTGAGGGTACCCATCTCTGACATATACATGTATAGGGTATAACATAAATGCATGTCCAAAAGTGACGAGGCTAACATCCAAATAAGTAAAAGGTTCTTATAGATATGTGTCCGATGTCGCTTCGTTCTCAAGATACATGGTGTTCAAATGTCGAGTCCCTCCAAGTGCTCACTATGGGAAGGTGAATTGAAATCTTCAATATTACGAATGATATAATCAAGTGGAATTATGCCTGTGTAAATACATTTACACTAACGTAGAGAATGAACCTAATCACCATTTGAAGTTATTGGGTTGTCAGTGTTGCCAACCTGGTACAAAGTACATGCATTATATTTTCAAATAGCACTAGACGTCCACTTGTTAGTATATGATTGCTGATATCAGAACGTTCCTAAACATGGGACACTGCCTTCCGAAGTTTATGTGTGGTATAAATGAACGCTGTGACTTACATCGAATACCTTTCTCAAGTACTTATCTTTGGGAACATACAATAGTTGTGATCTATGAACTGTTGTGAGCCGTTAATTGACTTCACACTTGGACACCTTGTCTTTCGAAAATGAAGAGAAATCTGCTCCATGTTTAGGTACGTTTTGATGTCAGCACTCATATACTACCGTGTAGGCGTCTAGTGCTATTGGAAGACATAACACTATGTACCAGGTTGGCAACACTGACAACCCAATAGCTTCAAATGTAGATTAGTTTCATTCTCTGTATTAGAGTGAATGTATTTGAACAGACATAATTTAACTTTATTGTATTGTTCTTGCAATATTGAATATTTCCATTCACTTTCCCGTAATGAGCCAATAGATAGACTCGACATTTGAACATCATGTATGTCGGAAACGAAGCCGCATCTGACCCATATTTATAGGAATAGTTTTACTTATTTGGATGTCCGCAATTACCTCGACACTTTTGGCGATGAATTTATATTACACCCTATATATACAGGGTGTGAACTTGGATATTTGGCACATACTAGTTCCTAAGTAAAATCTTGACCCGACCACGGTAGGCCCCATAGTTTGGAAGCTATGGACCTTTCAAGTTCATTTTTTCATGTTTTCGGCAGCCTATAACCCCGAAAGGAAGCATTTGTGCACCCAGGTTGGTATACCGGAAGTCAGGTACTTACGACACAACTTAGACACAGTTGCCTTTGAAAATCCGAGTGCCGCAGCCACTTCCGAAATCAAGCCTTCCAGTCTTCTGGTCCTTACCACGATCAAATCCACTCAGGTCCTTCGTCTTGCCCATCACGCACTGCACTGACATGGATAGCGAGAGAGGAAACACACGGCAGCAGTACAGGCGCGATGCACTTTATTCATATGCATTGGTGGAGGCTATGCAGGGCAATTTCTGCAATTGTCCTGCTGTTTCTAATTCAACTGGTGATCAGTGTATGACAGTGTTCATGAAATATTTTAACTGAAAGGAAATCAATATAAAAAATATCGAGACTCTACTTAAAACATACGACACGTCCCGCCATTGATACATACCCACATAAATTTTGGAAAGTCGGCGCCGTTGCCTTTGAGTGAAGTCACACTGATAAAAACAAAAATTTTACTTTTTCAAACAAAAGGAAGAAAATTGACCTAAAGTTACAATTTTTCTGTACAAGAATTAGTAGCTTCGATACGCGCTTAATTTCCCTCTACAGCCGCCACTAGAATTATGGTAACACATGTATTAAAATTGTGTTGTATTAACTATAAATTCTGAAATCAGTTTAAAAGAAATATCTAAAATTATAAATGAAGAAAAAAACATAACTGAGATTACATCTGCTTTTCTAAAAATTACTTCAGAAAATGTTAAGGATATATATATTAGTTTTCCCCCTTCTTGCTTCTTTCGTTCATATCCTCCCCCTATCTAGGGCCCTTTTTTTCCTCCTCTTTTTTACAACTTGAAATAATTGAATCCCGAGACATATTGATGAGAAAATGGAGAATAATGATTTGAAGTTAACTCCCGAAAGCTTTTAAGTGTAAAATCTTGTTAAATGTTAGAAGCATGCTCTCGTAACAGTACAACTACGTAAAAGAAGAGAAAGTGTAAGTTCGTCACAAGAGGGAAAAACACACGATGAAGAAGAAATCGCCCTCTTCTTTTTCACTGAGAAAAGAATATCTCAAATTCTAGGAAATATAAGTATCTTCGAAAGTTTTTTTTTTTTTTTTTTTTTTTTTTTTGGAAAAGTGAAACTCATATAGACCCTATACATATTAAAAGTGATCTTTAAAAAAAATGGATCGGGAAAGAAAAAATAGCCATATATAGATAATCGATAATGTATAAAGGAGAGAAAATAGACGAAGGGATAGACTTTCAAAATTAAGTTCTTTTTCTAATTCACCTTTACCTTAATCTAAATCTTAAATAGGTAAAGTAATCTATTAGTATGCACATAGATGTTCAGGAGTACCCTTAATGATTAAACGTTCAGGCATTTGTCCTTTCGAAAAGACGATGCTATATTCCTGCTAGAGGGTGAGAAATGTCCTGACAGTGGGACAGAGGTATTTTTATACGTTGCAATTATAATACTTTTAATATTCGTTATGTTACATTACTACTACTTTTTTCCAACGTGTTTATTAGTTACAGTATAGAAATATAAACTGTAAAGTTAATAAAGTATAAGGAACTTTATCTTATACATGTTCAAAATACAATATTATGAATGTATGGAAAGGATATATATAACATTCAGGTTAAAATAAATTATACTATACTTATTTATCCTTTCTTAAGCCCGCCAAGGATTTGAATAAAATCGTAGGCTCTCACGTTAGAGGCCCCTAGTGATCCTTCTATTTATCATAGAGTCACGATTGAAACATCTTTGGTGAGCTTATGGAACACATATTTCAGTGAAGTAACATTTGTGCAATTTCCGTCCTATTCGTAGAAAAGAAGATGAGGAAACAAAAAGTCACAAAAATATGGAAAAAATATTTGGAAGGGCCCTGGCAACCACTGCACTCACCCTACGCTGAGAAAATGATACTAATGTTTACTATATTGAAACTCAATTATATATTACTGGCAGGCTAAAAAATCATTAAGTTTTGTAGTTTCTCTGCGTCCTACCAGTATGAAGCTTTGAACATTCTTTCATTAATTGTTAAGAAATAATTCTTTCTTAGTATTGGAAATGCTACTTTTGATTCATATGTGTAAATAAACCGTGTGAAAATAAACGAATGATTTTAGAAATATGTGTATGAATGAATGTAAGAAGAAGCAATTTTCATTTCACGTTATCGAACATCGGTACACGTCCAACCATTATTATTATTATTATTATTATTATTATTATTATTATTATTATTATTATTATTATTATTATTATTATTATTATTATTATTATTATTGCTATTATTAATAATAATAATAATAATAATAATAATAATAATAATAATAATAATAATAATAATAATAATAATAATAATAATAATAATAAACTGTGTGAAAATAGACGAATGATTGTTAAAATACATGAATGAGTGAATGTAAAACAAGTGATTTTCACTCCTCATTTTCAAATTATGCATATCTAATTCTAAAACCAGAAATGGGTAAATCCATCACTTATGTTTTAAATATAGGTATAAAGGTCGATTTGGAATCTATTATTGGAACTCTGAGATCTTATCTATAAGTAATTTATACACTTATACAGGGTGGAATATTTTACTTAAAATACTCTTGTAACTTTTAAACTTATACATAAAGATCAGTGACATTTCGTACTATACAAATATTAACAGGAGGTAATTGTTGGGCTTACCTTGAAATACCATCAGATTAACAGTGTTGCCCAAATTAACATAAAGTTAGAGTTTTTTGAATTGCTCTGGTGGAGGAGGCTGTTTGAGCGATCTCTGGGTGGGTCGAGTGAGAGTTATTTTTCCCCAAATTTTCGAAGTCGTACTTGTAGCGCAGTGTTGTACGTAACAAAATTGGGATCTAGATTTCTTAAGATTGTGTCGTTACGTCAGGGTATGATTTGTGTGATGGCTCGTGGAATGTACAGATCATGTGGCTGTTAGTAATGATGATGAAAGTAAAAGGTAGAAATAGGTCAACCTGTGATCGAGGCGTCTCCTTTAATTTTGGGACGTTCTCGTGGTCCATGACAAGACCAGACTAGCTTGTTATGTCAGAAATGACGCCCTGATGGATTTTCTTTGATTGTGGTGACTTCTGATTATCAGTGAATGGCTGGCCATTAAGATATTTAGCAGGACTCGTTTCACGACTGGTACTATGGTTGCTTTTATCCTTTCGTTTTCCTCTTGTAGCAGAAAGAAGGACCGACTACGATCATAGGTAGGGCTTGATGATATCCGGAGTCCCAAGAAGGAGGTATGGAAATAGTCTTGATGTTTGGGCACGAAAGCCGAGGTTGAAGTTATCTGGACTACTAGTATATGTAAAAGAGATGATAAACAAATGTAAGGCTACCCGTTTGGATAGTAGTTTTAGAGTGCGTAGCTTCCATAGTCTTTTCAGTAGAACCAGATGCTCTTAGCTGTATCAGCCTGACGTCAATGTTCTCATAAGACGACATGACAAAGTACCCAGGATGAGGATTGAGGAATGGGAAGAAGACGACATAAATTCATAAGACTGTCTTTCACACGTGATCAGGTAATAGGGTCCAATTAAGTAACGATCTAAAATATGTATTACCTTATTCAGACAGACACAAGTTTAAATCTTTTGTCCCGGGGAGACTCGGGACTAATGAACACAAAGGGAAGCCCTTGTTAATGGTGAGGACATCTATACAAAAATAATGGACAAAGATGAGAAATGTGATCGGCAATGAAATAAATGTCCAAGATTTCTCGTTCATCCGAAGTCAGGTGTGTATTTTTTATATATAGAGATATAAATATATTTAATGATGAAAATTTGTTCCAATAGGTGGAGTCGGCGAAAGCATCGGAGTGAAGAATGTCTAAAAACAGAGGAATGTCTGTGTGTGCGAGACTTGACATGTCTAATAGGGAGTCGTACAGGATACCCCGAAATTTTCGGAAAGGAGATGTATTGATAGGTGAGTCATGTAGGATATAGTAGTTTAAGGCGATAGGCTAAAGGATAACGTGCTTTTCCAGTATGCAGAGATTTTGTAATAGGAAGCAGGAGTATTGCACCATGCAGTATGTCCAAAAGTGACGATGGGACTGAGGAATGTCTTATGGGTGTGAAGCAAAACATCCGGTTTTAGGCCCCAAGTTGTTCCGGCGAGTCGGCATAAGTGATTTAATCTATTTTTAGCCTAATCTGTTAGCTCCTTCAGGAGGCGTTCCAGGTAAACCTGGAATCGAAGACCACGCCTAAGTAGGTGGCAGTGGGGTAGGATGTATCCATCGATAGTGACTCGGAAAAGAGTTGTGTTCCTGTGAAGTCTAGAACGTCTTTTAGGCGGTAAGAACACTGTTGCTTGTGTTTTTCTTTGTTGATAGATTTCATTTCTAGCACCAGGTGATGAAATTATTGAGTGTGGTTTGAAGAGCAGCATTAAGTTGATATATAGTTTTGCCAAGACCGGAAAGAGCCGTGTCGCCTGCATAATGAAAAGTAAATACATTGTGCGAAGTTGGAGGTATGTTAGAAGCATAAAGTACTGTGTATATATAGAAGAGGCTAAGAGCTGATCCGTGAGGAACTCCAATGAACGTTAATATAAGCTAATATAGCACATACCAGACAGTGACCTAACCAATACGATGTGTAAGAAAAGAATGAATGAGCCCTCAAGTAGCACATGGGAAGGTTGAGTGACCGAAGTTTTTGAATTAGACGATAATGCCAAATTTTATCAAAAGCTTTTCTAAATTCATGACAATAAGACATGATGGGAGTACACTGGTTACACTGGTTTGTGGTTACAGTGCTAAGGCGAAGCAATTGATCATATATTGAGAAACGTGGTCTTAGGCCTGCTTGTTGAATATATGAATGAAGCCGGCATACCAAATTTTTCTAGTAGCTTACTGAACACTGAGGTAAGTTGGTTGGTCTATAAGAGCTTACAGAATGTATAGGCTTATTCAGTTTGCGAAACATACAAACTTTCGATACTTTCCATTCTAATGGACAGAAAGCAATTTGTAGGATAAAATAATAGATTGCTACAGGGATATGGAGTGATCGTTTGGCTATTTGGATATGTAGGTAAGAAATGTTATCAATTCCAAATTATGTATTCTTTTTCTGCCTTAGTGCAGATTGCAATAGCAATATGCAATAGCGATATGTACAGTAATAGGATGGGCCGAATCAATGGCATGTTCTGTAAAAGGAATGTAAAGAATGTAAACATATTTATCCGTTCTGCACACGTGGAGGCAGCAGAAGGAATAAATACTGTCTATTACTGAGTAACAAAGGCGTTCGCTTTGTCTTGATCTGAGAAGAGATTAGTGCCATAGTCAGTGAGAGGATAGGTAATTTTGATGTTCTCTCCAGCAAGTTGATTAAAGCTATTCCAATATTGAAGAAGGATATGCGTCCTCCGATAAGTTGGTCCAGGTTTTTGTACAATTACTACGTAGATATGCAACAAGATAGTTCCTAACTGTGCGCTGCCATTTTCGGTGGTTCGATAATAGTAGCGAAGATGTTGACGCGCTTTCTGTATAAGTGCAAGACAAGTTGGAGGCAATTCATGGCCCGTTGGAATATGATGCTGAGAGCTGTATTGTATTGCATTAGTGATAATAGTGCGACAAGAAGCGAGGTCGGAGTCAGTTGTAGGAAGTGTTACAGTATGAAGAGATGCTCAAGCTCTCGTTCGGGATTCATGTCAACAAGCCTTAGCATATCTTGGGACAGAGCAAGGGACAATTACAGGACGAATTGGAAGTCCATGTGTTAATGTTAGTTTCACTAGATAGTGGTCACTACCAATAGAATAGAGTATCTCTAGTTGGTATTAATTGATGATATTCAGAGCTGTTAGGATAACATCTGTTGTGGTTTGGCTTATAGGCCTGGTGTGCATAGGGAGAATATGATTAAAGAACTGAAGATGGTCAGTTGTATACTGCTGAAATTCTTCTTTTTCTCGAGCACTACGACTATGGATATTGATATCTGTCCTGATAAGAATATTACAACAGCTATTCGCTATGAATCTATGTTCGAACGGTGAAGGTTGGCGTAATCTAATATAGATTGTGCAAATATTAATAGTTATTGCAAATATTAATAGTTCCAGAAAGTATATGGAACAGAGTAAGTACTCCGGAATATTACCGAAAGCTTCTGGCGTATATGTTGTAATTGGATACTTTGGAAAATGTCCTATTGCGACTCCATCTTGGGCAACAGCCATATGGTCGCGATAAACATGGCGTAGTGGTTGATACCCAGGAATTCGAGCTAACATATTGGTTTTAAGGCGGTTTCGTTGAGAGCAAATACATTCATATGTTCTACGAGTAACAGAGCTTCTAATAAATGTCTGTGTTGAAAAAATGATCAAATATTTACAAATCGAATACTACTCTTCATAATGAAAAGCATATACATTTGTTTAGACTGAAGTTTCCAGAGATCCAACATGCAAATGAACATAATCTTTGGAATAGATGGTTCGAAGATTTATGTAATATATATATATATATATATATATATATATATATATATATATATATATATATATATATATATATATATATATATATATATATTGTGCGGCAGAAATTATATATGTTGAATAATATGTGCCCGTTGGAAAGGAAGGGTGTTTTGAAGAACTGAGCCAGTAAAGCGGAAAAAACTCTCGACTGTGAGCAGAGGTAATATAGATTGATTAAGTTGAACTGTTGTCTGTCATTTATAATGGCACAGTTAACTACGGACGTTCAGGTGTTGGTGCTGGTTTATCTTTGCAACGATAGTTATACCACATGAGTTGCATTTAGGTGGTTCTTGTAAACAGTGTTTCTTCCAGACATGTTTTATTTTGGGGGACCACTGGCCCCGAGCTCTGAAAGAACCCCCGGAAGAGTCCAAAATAATGCGTCCATAACATAATAATAAATAGAATAACCCATGTGAAAATAATATGTGCCCCTCCTAATACTAATTGTGCCCTCCAGAACATTTTTTTCTGAAAGAAACACTGCTTGTAAATTAGGACATATTTTGGTGCCATGAAGCTCCGAGCAGTAACCACAGTTAGGTTAAATAGGGCAGTTGACTATAGTGTGGTCATTGTATAGGCTCAACAAGATGTATTCTCTGATAAATAGGTGCACCAAACTGACAAAGATAATCAATAGGGTCCTGTCGCTGTAATACAACGCGGACTAGGTATGTGGGGCCATTATTATTTGTAATGCGAATGTAATACAATACCCCGGTATATCAACTATTTATTGATTTTAAAAAGGTTTTCGACTTGGTTAGGAGAGAAATATTGTACAACGTTCTTATACAATTTGGAATACCGAAAAAGCTAATTAGATTAATTAAGATATGTTTAAATGAATGCTAAAGTAAAGTCCGGGTAGGAAAATTTTTGTTCACGATGTTTCACGTCGAGAATGCCTGAAGCAAGCAGTTGCGTTGTCGTCATTATTATTCAACTTTGTCCTGGAATATGTTATAAGGGAAATCAAAAATAGTAACCAGGGCCTAGAGTTGAATGCTGTTCACCAACTTATGGCGTATGTTGATGATGTAAATTTAATAGAGGATGATAGGAGAACAATAGAAAGAAATACAGAAGTCTTACTAAACGCGTGCAGGGACATAGGTTTAGAAGTAAATGCAGAGAAATCTAAATACATGGAAGTTAGTCGGTATCGTAATACGGCAAATTACAGATGCTTTAAGATATCGAATAATACTTTTGATATAATGCATACTTTCAAGTATCTAGGATCATTATTAAAAGACGAAAACCATTAAATGTCGACTAAAAGCAGGGAATTCATGTTATTATTTAGTTCAAAATCTCTTTTCGTAGCGAATTCTGTCGAGGAATTTGAAGCTTAAAATATATAAAACAATAATAATGCCTTTAGTTCTGTATGGTTGCGAAACATGGTCGCTTACTCTGAGGGAAGAACATAAACTGAAAGTATTTGAGAACAAGATCCTTAGACGAATATTCGGATCCAAGAGGGACGGAAATGTGAAATGGCGGAAACTTCGTAACGAGGAACTACATAATTTATGCGGTTTACCAAACATCGTTAGGATCATCAATTCTAGGAGGCTAAGGTGGGCAGATCATGAGCCAGGATGGAAAAAAGTAGGAAAGCTTACGAAGTCTTAACTATACAACCAATCGGAAAACAACCATTAGAAAGACCTAGGCGCAGATGGGAGGACAATATTAAGATGGATCTCACTGAAATATGAATCCAAAGTAGAAACTGGATCCAGTTGGCTAAGGTTAGAAGAAACTGGAGAGCTTTTGTGCACGCGACATTGAATCTCCGGGTTCCATAGGCAATTGTCAACTGAAATTCTTTTTTGTATGAATTCCTAAAGAACGTCTGCACCCAAAATGTTGTATTTAGTATTATACAACTTGAACTGCTACACTCATAATATTTGGGAACCTAAACGCATTATTTGTAATCATGGGTATTCTTTGAAATCCATAGTTAACTTTGCTTAAATTCAATGAGTGATTTACATGGTTGTTTCCTGGAAACATTAAATAGCATTGTCCTTTTTATATTTCATAAATCGTTACTCTTGAATGTTGAACATTTCAATGTTCGAACAATGTAAATTTTGATGCTGTCATCCACCGGGCTTTTTTCAATTTCCTTGAATATCTCATTTTAGAGACTGTTAAATATCTATGGTCATATGAAGCTTCTTACTTCCTTGGGCCTCAGGAATTCACATTTAAAGTTTGTGTATTTAGTTGCGGGACACATTGATGTTTCTGTGGTAAGTGCAGTAGGAAACTACCATATTTGGACAAGGCAGCCATATTGGTTATCCAAACATGCATGTGTTTCGATTCGCTGAAAAGTTTATTTGGTAATCCACCAATAACGAAAGGAAAGTTTTATTGAAACAACATACAGGTTAAATTTTTGCAAATGAGTGATTCAGACCATTGTGAACCTGCTCCCCCTAACCCTCGGTACAAACAATTTCCGCATATCAATAAAAAGTACTTCGTTTGTACCGGTTTGTACCGCAAATATTTTTGTTTGTACTGTACTGCAGAATGAGAAATTAAGAAAACAAAGTTGGGGGCCAAGTTCACGCAGCCCCCCACAATGTCCTAGGATCGATTTAATTGGCTCATTTGAAAGACCTTTGTTTATACCGGATTGTACCGTAATTTGTTTCGTTTGTGTCGTCCTGGATTATGAAAAATTAACGAAAGAAAATGGGGCTCAGGTCAAACAGGCCCTCAAATCACGACTTAATACACCGGTGCACATGACTATTGTATGTCATATGAAAGTACTTGGTTATTACCGGATTATACCACAATGAGTTTTAGTTTAACCATAACAGATTATGAAAAATTAAGAAAACGAAATTGGGGTATGTGTGAACCTGAACCTCAATCACGTTGTACAAACGATTTAATCTGCTCATTTGAAAGATTTTCGTTTTGTACCGGATTCTACCGTAGTTTGTTTCGTTTGTACCGTCCTGGATTATGAAAAATTAACGAAACAAAATGGGAGCCCAGGTCATGCAAGCCCTTAAATCACATCTTAATACACCGGATACACATGACTTTTGTATGTCATATGAAAGTACTTGGTTAGTACCGTATTGTACAAAAATGAGTTTTAGTTTAAAAATAATTGATTATGAAAAATTAAAAAAAAAATTGGGGAACTTCGTGAACCTGGTTGAGGACAGGCTGGTCCGGTCAACACAATTTGTTTACAATTCGAATAAAAACGGGACCAAAAATATGTGCCAGTTATGTACTAATTTGTACCACCAAAAATCGAATTAGCACCCCTACCAATACTTAGAAGTTTGAATTCTTGATTCCGGGTCAAACTGTCACACATAACTTTTTCTTTCGAATAGTAATCATAATCGTATCAAAAATTTGTAGCCAATATTTACCAATTTGTAGTACCAAAATTATAATATGTACAACCACCAATTTCGAGAAATTTGGATTTAGGTTGGTGGGTTAGACTAGCCCGCACAACTTATTTTTCATTAAAATTCGAATCAAAACAGTATCAAACATTTGTACCCTATATGTACCAATTTGTACTGCCAAAATTAAAATTTGTACCCTCATCAATTTCGAAAAGATTGAATTTTTGATTACGGATGGAGCAGAGCCGCACAACTTTTTTCTTTCTAATTCGAATCAAAATGGCACCATAAATTAGTACTCCATACTTACCAATTAGTACCACCAAATTAGCACCACTTGTACTTCCACTAATTTCGAGAAATTTGAGTTTTCGGTGGCTGGTCAAACTGGATCGCTCAACTTATTTTTCTTTCAAATTCGAATCATAACGGTACCAAAAAATTGTTTCCAATATGCGCCAAGGTGTACTACCAAAATTAGAATTTGTACACCCTACTTATTTTGTCAAAATTTGAAGTTTTATGGAGAACCAGTATGATGCCAATCTGGCCTACACAACACATTTCTTCCAATACGAATGAAAATGGTACTAAAACTTTGTAAACAATGTGTACCAATTTGTATCACGAAAATTATGATTTCCCATACCAATTTCGTGAGAATTGAATTTTTAATAGCGGGTCAAGCAGGCTTGCACAACACATTTTTCTTCTCAATTCAAATCAAAACGGAACCAGAATTTTGTACCCAATGTGTACCAATTTGTAACACCAAATTAGAATTTGTATCTCAAGAAATTTCGTGAAGCATGACAGGTCACGTCAGGCAGAATTTTGTTGGCAGGTCACATCAGGCAGAATTTTGTTGGCAGGTCACGTCAGGTAGAATTTTGTTGGCAGGTCAAACGTGCCCACACAACTTATTTTTCTTTCCAATTTGAATCAAAATTGTTCAAAAATTGGTACGCTTTATATACCAACTTTTGCCACAAAAATTAGAATTTCTAGCCCCGCCAATTTAGAGGAACTTGAATTTTTGGTGGCGGTTCAAACTGACCCACAAACACTTTCTTTCCAATTCGAATCAACAACCTTACAAAAAATTGTACCCAGCATGTACGAATTTGAACTACCAAAATAATAATTTGTACCCTGCCTAATTTTGAAAAATTTGAATTTGTGTTAGGAGGTCAAGCTGGCGAGCATAAAACTTTTTTCTTCCCGATTCAAATCAAAACTGTACCAAAAATATGTAACAACTTGTATCACCAAAACTAGAATTTGTACACCCACCAATTTCAAGAAATATGAATTTAGTGGCAGGTCAAACTGGCGGCCAACTTATTTTTATATCCAATTCGTATCAAAACAGTACCAAACATTGAGGAAAAGTTTGAACCCAATATGTACCAATTTGTACCGCCGCAATTAGAATTTGTACCTCCACAAATTTCCAGAAATTATAATTTTTGGTGGCGGGTGAAACTGGTCCGCATAATTTATTTTTCTTTGCAATTCGAATGAAAACGGTACAAAAAATGTGTACTCCATATGTAACAATTACCACCAAAATTAGAATTTGTACCCTCACTGATTTGGAGAAATTTGAATTTTTAATGCTGGAGCCAATTTTGCGTCGAAACGTGGCTCGCGCAACACATTTGTTTTACGAATTCGGATTAAAATGTTACCAAAACATTGTGCCAAGTAAGTACCAGTTTATACTGTCAAAAGTTGAATTTCCAACCCTACCAGTTTCTAGAAATTTGATTTTTCATTGAAATCTGTCTGGGCACGGCAATTCTTTTTTTTTGTTCTTTTTTTGTATTGAATCAAAATGATATTTGATTCGAACGAGAACGTGTATCCAAATTTTCCCGCAATTCATAAAAACGGAACGAAAAATTTGCTTATAACTTGCATGAGCAAAATCATGTACGAATAAAGATAAAAAAAATTGTTATTCAACGAACGGCCAATTTATCTCCAAGTCAACTCTTCCAGGCCTAAGGCTTATTCAGAATTCATATGAAAATTGTTCAAAATTTTTTTAAACAATTTGTAACAAAAATTACATTGTACCTGCACTAATTCAATAAATTTGAAATGCTTACTCAAATATGTGATTCTATTTGATTCCAAGGTAAACAACAGAATTGTATGTTTTTTTTAAATCGACATCACCACTTCGCAAACGAATTTTTGACTGATTCCATTAAACATCTTAACTCTGGAGTTTATTATTGATGGTAACTGAATTTGTAAAAGTTTGTATATACAAAATTAGAACTTAGACTCTGTTATCGAAACGGAGATATGAATGGATGGAGACGACTTCACAAAACTGATCCTCTGAATGAGTTCTGTAATAGAAAATAATATTGTCCATGATCACAAATGGTTGGAGAAAAATCACCCACCCATAAATATTTTGGAGTCCTCAACATATGTAGATGTTTGACTCTCTCTCTCTCCCAACCACGTTGTACAAATGCTAATACCATCAATTCAATCTGCCGCCTACCCAACAAGTTGTTTTGTGATAATGCTTTCCTTTATTCTCTCTAACATTCGGTACACCGTGGAAAAATATTAAAATAACTTTGTCTTGGTGTTTATAGATGACACAAACTGATATCTATTTGGCACAAATTTTTGGTAACATTTTGATTCGAATTGGTAAAAGAAATATGTTGCGCGAGCCAAGTTTCGACGTCAAGTTGGCTTGAGCTTTAAGAATTCAAATTTCTCAAAATTGGTACTTGGACAAATTCTAATTTTTGTGGTACAAATTGGTACATATTAGGTACATATTTTCGATATCATTTCGATTCGAATTGGAAAGAAAATAAGTTGTGAGGGCCAGCTTGACGTCGCCACCAAAAATTCAAATTTCCCGAAATTGGTGGGGGTACAAATTCTAATTTTAGTGGTACAAACTGGTACATATTGGCAAACAATTTAGGTATAATTTTGATTCGAATTCGAAAGAAAATAAAAGTTCTGCGTGATATCTTGGCCTTAAGCTGACTCGCCATCAAAAATTGAAGTTTCTCGATATTGGTGGGGTACAAATTCTAATTTTGGTAGTTCAAATATTTAGTACCGTTTTAATTAGAATCGGAAAGACAATGTGCTGTCCGGGCCAGCTTTTCGTAAACCTGGCCCCCCATCAAAAAAATTAGTGGGGGTAGAAATTCTAATTTTGTTGGTACAAATTGGTACATGTAAGGTACAAGTGTTTGGTACAGTTTTGATTCGAATTTTAAAGAAAAATAAATTGAGCGGGTCAGTCTAACCTGAAAATCTAAATTCGTATTTCTCGAAATTGGTGGGGGATACATATTCTAATTTTGGTAGTACAAATCGGCAAATATTGGCTACAATTTTTGATATCGTTTTGATTCGAATTCGAAAGGTTCACGCAGCCGGCCAATTTTGTTTTCTTAATTTATAATCTATTATTGTTAAAGTAAATTGTGGTACAATCTAGTACTAACGATGTACTGTCCTAAGACATACAAAAATCATGTGTACCCTATGTATTAAGTCCTTATTTGAGGGCCTGCTTGAGCCGGGCCCCATTTTGTTCCGTTAATTTATAATAATCTAGGACCTTACAAACGAAACAAACTACGGTACAATCCGATACAAACGAAAATCTTTCAAATGAGCCGATTAAATCCCTTGTACAACGTGGTGAGGGGGCCAGGTTCACACAGGAACTCCAATTTTGTTTTCGTAATTTATCATAATCTATTATGGTTAAACTAAAACTCATTGTGGTACAATCCGGTGCTAACTAAGTACTTTCATATGACACACGAAAGCCATGTGTACCTGGTGTATTAAGTCCTGATTTGAGGGCTGCTTGACCCGGGCCCCCATTTTGTATCGTTAATTTCTCATAATCCAAGACGGTACAAACGAAACAAGTTACGATACAATCCGGTACAAAGAAAGGTCTTTCAGATGACCCAATTAAATCGATCCTAGGACATTGTGCGGTGCTGCGTGAACTTGGCCCCCCACTTTGTTTTCTCCATTTCCTATACTGCAGTACAGTAGAAACAAAATTATTTACGGTACAAACCAGTACAAACGAAGTACTTTTTATTGATATGCGGAAATCGTTTGTACCGAGAGATTCACAAGGGTGTGATTCGGGGATAGCCATATTGGTAAATGGTGGTGATATAAGTTACGTAAACATACATGTATTTGTATTCGTTCGAAATCTTATTTTATACTCTATCAATGCAGCAAGGATTTTTTCTTTTACAAAATTCTTATGTAGGTTAAGGTATATGCAAAAATCTGTGAAGGGGACCAGGAAAGAAACCATTTTGGAAGTGGTAGCCATATTGGGTACTCGATATCAACTTTTGATTGACACCTGGATATCCACTTATGTACAAAAATATTTGCTTGTTTCAGTAAAACTCGGTGAGGACACTCGGTCGAAAATTTGTTTTAAGCTTTTTCAAGCCAGCCATTCTCAGTGAGATTTTCCTGGGTTTTTCTCATTCGTACCTGGCAAATGATGGGATTGTACCTAACATATAGGTCCTAGGCGCTTCCTTCCTTCCCCAATCCTTTTTTTCCTTCCCTTTCCTCGGATTGTGAATCATCGATGACGTCATCCCTCATACGTGAAGGGCTAAGATGGTCATAGGTGCCTAAAGCCCAGAAATCTAAATACTAAATCCTTAATCCTGTTTCATTATAGTATTTTGATGCTTTTTCACGGGAAAACCGCTCTACTAACTAGGCGGAAGCAAATATCACACACCGTGACAGTATTTCATTTTCTTCTGAAGTTGAATTTACAAATATAAGAAAGAGAAATAAGACTCTTGATATTAGGAAGTGTTTTAATGGATGAATATTTTTAGTTCTTCTTTCACAGCTGTGTATAGCGAAATACATGAAAGACGGAGACAAAAGTTGTCGAAAAGTTGTTTCAGGTTGAGTGGACACAGGAACATCTCCAGCCATCTTGCCATCACACTAGATTAACTGTTCATTTTAATGTAAACTGGGAAGTTTTAGTAGCTTCTAGAGTCAATTTTGGAAGATAGTCACGTACGAAGGAAATTGTTTTCGCAGGTTAACGTACCTCCATATAACATAAAAAGCAAGTATGGTATAAGCCATTATTTAGGGTTCACCTCAATATTTGAAGTGAACAAACTTAAATGGATCGAACTCATTGAATGATGCCTTTGAACTTTTTCAAGTGAAAAGTAAGATTGGAAATTGTAGATGATTACTTTTTTCTGTCTTTCAGAGTGAAAATAAGCTCTGTAAAATTGCCAGAAAGTGTAGTGATAGGAAAGAGAGGGAGGGAGCGAAGAATTCTACAATTGATGGATGATATCAAAACAGAAAAATCTTACGTGAAGACGAAGAGGTTCGCTGAAGACCATGGAGCATGGAATCCTCTCAGTTACAGCAAATGACCTGCCAATAATGACTGAAAACTTATGATGATGATGATGATGAAAATACACCAATGTGTCAAATTTCCTTGTAGTTGAGAATGAAGAGTAGCATTTTTCTCCTTTTTTTGGAGTTCTTCATTCCTTTGCTAGTATTTCCTTTATGTGACTAAATTCCCTTTCCTTTTACTACTATTTAAAAAATCTCATTTCTAATTTCCCAATCATATCATGAAGTGTTCTGTTTATTGTCAGAATTTTTACTAGTTCAAGCAGTTTCTGCTTTCTCTGGACCCAAGTGACACACATGCTATTTTCAAATGGAGAAATTCTTTATATGTAGAGGTGATTCATGATTTAGCGGACATAATTGCTTTGAATCTAGGGTTACAAATATGTGACGGCTGTCATTAAAAACTTGGAACAGCAACGCTTAGAAAATGAACATGTACCACCCGTCAGACAACAGATCTTAAGTGGCAAAGAATAAATTGAGGTAGTCTTTATCTGAACGTTGTTGAATTTACGTCTCGGGTTGTCATTCCAAGTGAGTACGAACTTCGACCCGGTGGTCTCTGTAGTTGTGGAAAGAAACTTTAGCATCTCAAAATACTTTATACTTCAGGACTTAGAGATAGTGATTGTTGGATCAAAAGATCCAATACATTTCAGGCAAAATTTTTCTTGTAGGCTTTATATCCGAATAACTACATATAGTATAACCATACCCAAAGTATCACTTAACTCAATATGATGTGCTTATTCCGTAAAAAATATAAAATCTCGATTTAGGGGTCGTTCAAAAATGTTGTGGACCCTGATCTAATACACAAATGCACCAAAAGACTTCAATTAAACATTTTCTCATTGCTAAGTACAACAGCTTTGTGTTTGCTTACCTACTCACTATAAATAGTTTCTAATTAGGTAAAAGGGGAGTCGGGTCAAAGTAGTAGGTAAATAGTACCTTTTTACGCACCGAGGCTAAGGGAGACTGTGATGATCACAATGAGCGAAAATGGTATATTGAAGAAAGTGGAAGGAAACTGGACAACCTGTAGAACACCTACGCACATGGTTACTACAAAACTCCCTTGGAATCTGGGATCGAATTAGGAACCTTATGTAGCAGAGGTGAACACTCTGCCACTGAGCCACCACGGCAGTAATCTCACCTTAATTGTAGCATTTCTTCCATTACTTTTCTTCCTACTTAAACTTTTCCTAAAAACATGGTGATTAGACTATCCAGAAGTCTTGTGCATATATACAATGATTTAAAAAAGTATTTTGTTTAACGCACCTTGCTTTTACTATGTGAATTAGAGGCAAATGAAAACTCAGCCATTGCAGCTTTATATTTCACAATACGATTATCATAGAATAAAGAAATAGAAGATATGGGCCACCACAGTAAACTATCTGAAATTTCCAATTTCTGAAATTAAGTCACGTCGTTCTGCAGTTACTTGAATCATATTAATCAGCTATTGATTTATTGATTTATATTGATTTATGAAATATGAACAAAATCTATTGAGCCCTTTCTGGGAATATTTTCCAAAAATAACTTCCCCCCACGAGTAAACTACTACGTTTTCTCGATTTTCCTTAACAAAATAAATTGATTCATACCAAATTACAGGGTTCTTAATAAGATATTAGTTATGGACAATTAAATTGTTAGAGCCGTTTTCGACAAAATCGTATTTGTTCTAAATTTCACCTCCGATCAAACTATCCGTATTTTCGGAGGAGGTAAAAAGAAAATTAACCCCGAGTTTAAGATTCAGTTTAGTTATGAGTTGAAGGGTATCGTCTCTAGACGAGTAGAAAAAACGATTTCCATCCAAAAATTACTTGTTTGGTGTGTAGAAAACTATGAAATGTTATTGCGAAGTCAGGAGATACTCCATAACATTGGTGGTCTGATGAAATACAACTGCTAAGGCTATACAGCTTTTTATCTGGTAATTAAACTTCGAAAATCGGTCGAGTATTACCGATCATCTTCCTGTATTGGGAATTAGAATAGAATAACAACGTGATATCACAGACCTTGAAATAAGGTTTCGAAAAATATAAAGAAAACAGATGAGTAGTTTTTGGAATCCATAAAGTGTTATTACTAAAAATCCGAAATGTAGAAGGAAAGTAAAAGCTAATTTAGGACTGGAAAAAGAAACCATTAAAAAACAGAAGAATATACATTTTTAAGATTGATTAATGCTGTTAGGGGACAGAAGCTTATCAAATGTACGGTGTGGAATATTGCATTGTACTGATAGAAAACTTATGAATTATTTTCGACGAAAATGACCACAAAAACTTGATTTCACTGTAAAGAATTAATGGGAAATGTGCTGGAAATAGTAAGGAAGATAGAAATGATATATTAATCTAATTTGGTACAACATTAACTTAGACTCCTATCGTGGTCTTATAATCCAGCTTTGCAGGACGTCAGAGAAGACCTGGGTCAATGGAAACTTGAGCCATTACCTACTGTGACCCACTCTGACCCACGACCCACCATAACCCACTCTGACTCACCACAAATCAAAACCTATAGTCATCAACTCTGACCCATAATCCCCGCCTTCCTCTTTATTTACTAAAAGTTTACACTTGTAATAAAACAAGACTCGGAGTTTGAATTAATACGGTAAATCGCTCAATCACTGTTCTCTTGAAACACCGGTGGATCTGACATTTAAGACATAAAATGTTCTCGTGTTTATCATGTGCCATATTACGACGAGTTTAAATTTAATTATCACATATAATATCTCCTTGTTAAATTACAGATACTTTTCAGCGGAAAATAGGATGAAATTTGAAAGTCTCAAATCGAGATAAAGTAGGCCAACGCAAAGGAAAAAGAAACGATGTAAAATTCGTGTGTGTCTTGAAAGCCATGTAGTGAGTCATATTACTACTATTACAATTGCAAATATGAATATCCAAACGTCCCTGAAGCTCTTTTTTCACTTAGATATAATCATATCAGGTAACTAAATAGAACAAATGAAAGAGGAAGAAAAATTGATAGTAAAACGTAGACAAATTCAGCAGAGTTCAGAAGAGATGTCTGCAATGTTGGTTGGTCGTAGTGGGTCAGAGTGGGTCATAGTAAACCAAAGGATCAGAGAGGGTCAAATCCTCTTTATCCCTAACAAATCTTGAACCTCTTGACCCACGATTCACTGACCATTCCATCTCTACTGGACGCTAGATATTGTAGTAGGTAAGGATCCGTTTTGTGCGAGATTATATTGCATGATGGTCTGTTCCGAAAATGCACCCATCAATTTCACCAAACTTAAGTCCTGAAGTTGTTCCATCTTTCATAGCCTCAATCTTGCATATGAATCTAATACAAAATCAATCAACCAAAAAAGAAGATAAGTAAATAAAAGCAAAAAGAAATGCTTAGTGTGTTACTTAATAGTGTTTGCTTACGAGACAAGGAAATTCTTGCCTCTTCTCAAAAACGAGATAAGAAGTACCCTTTTAAATTCGAGACGAGAAGAGAGACAAGGAAATTCTTGTCTGGTCTCAGAAACGAGATAAGAAGTACTCTCTTAAATTCGAGACGAAAAGAAATACATGGAAATTCTTGCCTCGTCTCAAAAATGAGACAAGAATCACGATTTTAAATTCGAGAGGAGATAAGGAAAAGGAAATTCTTGAATCGTCTCAGAAATGAGATAAGAAGTACGCTTGTAAATTCAAGAGGAGATAAGGAACAAGGAAATTCTTGAATCGTCTCAGAAATGAGATAAGAAGTACGCTTGTAAATTCAAAAGGAGATAAGGAACAAGGAAATTCTTAAATCGTTTCAGAAATGAGATAAGAAGTAGGCTTGTAAATTCAAGAGGAGATAAGGAACGAGGAAATTCTTGAATCGTCTCAGAAATGAGATAAGAAGTACGCTTGTAAATTCAAGAGGAGATAAGGAACAAGGAAATTCTTGAATCGTCTCAGAAATGAGATAAGAAGTACGCTTGTAAATTCAAGAGGAGATAAGGAACAAGGAAATTCTTGAATTGTCTCAGAAATGAGATAAGAAGTACGCTTGTAAATTCAAGAGGAGATAAGAAACAAGGAAATTCTTGAATTGTCTCAGAAATGAGATAAGAAGTACGCTTGTAAATTCAAGAGGAGATAAGGAACAAGGAAATTCTTGAATCGTCTCAGAAATGAGATAAGAAGTACGCTTGTAAATTCAAGACGAGAAGAGAAACAAGGCAATTCATTAAAGAAGAGAAAATTTACGAGTCTCGTGGGCAACACTAGTTTACCAAAGTATGTGTGTTAAATGTTTCATAGTAAATTAGCAAAGTAATTTCACGAACACATTAAATAGTGTTTATCAAGAATTAAATGTACGCAAGTCATTACATAATATACTTCAATAACAAATTTGGTTTAAATGTTGTTATGTCATATCCTTCATGAACTTCTCGTAGCCCAGAAGGATTCCGATAACTTCTAGATGTAATTAAAAAAAAAAAATCAGGGCATAACGTTTTTTGAGACGAATGAACTTCTTTCTCGTCTCGTCTCTTATTCTGGGTTATTTGAAAAGAAATTCTGAGGTTCATCATACAAAGTATGGCAGAAGTAAGAGTAGAGAGAGAAATACTATAATTTCAATTAATAGGTGATACTAAAGAAAGCAATTCTTATGTTAAAAGAATGATAATAGTGAAAAACGTCTAATGCAGGGACAATATCCATTCATAGTGTAGTAGCTAACGCAGTGCTTATGTGCTTGCAGGGCAGAATTCGATTCTTGGTTTTAGTAAATATCTTGGATACAAACTTGAGTAATGGTTGAGACTCAACTTCAGACAGTGAGTCCCATAATATGTAATTTAAAAGCAGAACAATTATAGAAATCGTTATTAGTGGAATATCATTTACAGGTAAGATTTAATTTTGAAGCTTGGTAAGGAGGAAAGTATATAGAGACTGCGAATGGTCGCCATCTTAAACTTGTGAATACTCAACCGTTGGGTATCGTAATTTACTAAGCGAAGTAGGTTGATATAAATTTAGGGAAGAGGTGGGCAATGGCGATTACCTAAGAAAAATATGTTATTACGTAGTTTCATTTGCAAAATATATTGAAACAAATTTGTAAATACGTACTCCAATCCTTCTACAATAAGTGTGTAAAATAATACGAGGATCATTCTTTCAGTTCAGGAACACGATGGAAAAAACTCAAATTGCTACTTTGGTCGCCATTCCCATCACATGTTGGTAATAGCGATCACAGTACAAACTTAACAAACTTAATAAACACACATGGTTTCAAAGGCAGTTCAAGTTTTATTTTCTACACTGCGATTTCAAAAGACTGAGAAACGTCAACTGAATGTTTTATTGACGTTTTTTTTTCAAAGACACGTCATAGATATATCCATGTGGTGAGTCCACAACAGTACAATCAGCATGCACCCACGATCCACAAAGGTTACACCGATGCCAAAGTTTCAGTGTTTGACTCAAGTAGGCATATTACCTATCTTCGGTCTAGCCTCTTTTATGATTTTTGGCTGGAGATGTATTCCAAATGTTTTTTAGCAATGACGATCACCATGATGGTAAACCGATCCCGTTGATATTAAGCTCGAGATATTAAAACTAAGTTTAATATAGATATATTCTCTATACGAAACATATTATATCATGTGAGATATATAAAGGTAACCAAGAAAGTTATGTCGCTTTTTGTGGAGGTCTGTGTTCAATTGATCCTCACACCGTGAGTTGAATGCGAATGGAGAAAAGGCGAAGGTCAGATGTTGGTGTGGGTATATCCAACATTCTACCTGCTTATGGCAGTTCAGTTACAACATGAACTTGTGTAAGGACATAGTGAATATGGAACCTCCACAGAGCGTCATATGTTGTACGAGTTCAAACTTGGATCAAACGCCACTGCAGTGGGGCGGAAGATATCTCAGGCCTTTCGTGAGGGTGTCGTGATCACGCAGACAGTGCAAGGGTGGTTTAGAAAGTTTAAGGACGGTGACAAAACACTCACGAAAGACGCACCACGTGCCGGAAGACCAACACATGTACAAAATGAAGATCTTCAGATAGCAATTGAGGCGAACAGTGGAGAGACCTGTGAGGAACTGGGGCTAACATTCAATGAGAGTGGAGAGACCATCCGGCAGCACCTCCATCAACTTGGGAAGCACTACAATTTGAGTCTATTGGTCCCATATGAATTAACTCCGGGCCAGAAGACTACGCGTGCAGACACCTGTGTTTCTTTGCTGTCTCGTCTGAGGAAGGAGACATTTCTGGACAGGATGTTGACATATGATGAGAAGCTCCATGGCGTCGTCATCATTGGTTAAAATCCCATGAACTGGTTCCAAAACAGCTGAAACCAGTAATGCAGCAGAAAGTCCTGCTGTGTGCTTGGTGGACTGCTCGCTACATCGTGCATCGGGAACTGCTACCGGCTGGTCAGAGCAGAACATTAATGTAACTGTCTACTGTCAGCAGTTGAGCCGTGTTCAAGAAAAACTCAAAACCCTGGAGCCAGCACTTCTCAATCGCTAAGGGGTTCTCCCATTACGGGACAACGCTAAGCCCCACATGACTAGAGTGACCCGGGACACCATCCTACGCCTTGAATGGGAAACACTATTGCAACCGCCGTACTCCCTGGACAATGCACCGTCCGATTATCTTTGAATTATTTCTTGGACACTCACCTTAGAGAACTAAAGTTCAACTCCGTAGTAAAGGTGCAAAATGCACTTGATATCTTCTTTGCTTCACGGCAAACCAAGTTCTACCGCGAAGGAATCCATGCCCATCCCGAACGTTTTCAGAAGGTCGTTGATACTGATGGGTACTATTTTTGATCTTCCAGGTACGTCTTAGGCAGGGGTGTAGCCACGGGGGGCCCATCGAGGCCAGGCTCCCCAAATGATTTCCTGGCCCCCCTAATGACCAGATTACTTCGCTTCAGTCACTTAAAAATAACAAAGTTTACATATAATTAATAATTTACGGTAAAATAGTATGGAAAAATAGTATTTTACCATACCGATCACAAAATAGTATGGTATTCCTTCCTTATAGTGATCCGTAAATAGTATGGTATACTTTTTGTGACAGTAGAATACACAATTTACGGCGATTTGTATTTGACACTTTGAAGACAAACGTTTTGACAAGGTACTATAAATTCTATGAAATAAAATGAAATCTTTGAGTTTAACGTCCCACGCCTATGCCGGTTAGGCCAAAGGAGACGGTGATTATGAGAAATGAATGAAATGGTGGAATGAAGAAAGTGGGAGGAAACGGGAGAACCCCGAGAAATCCCACGAGCACGGTGTTTGTCCACCACAAAGTCCACACAGCGCGAGCTGGGATCGAACCAGGGACCCCAAGCACCGGAGGTGAACGCTCTACCACTGAGCCACCACGCCCCCCACTATAAATTCTATCATAAAACAATGGTACTATACTAAATCGTAAGTACATTATATTATTTATATGCTGTAATTAGTGTTTCAAGAAAACTTTTTATCAGATGGAAAATTTGGTGAAAAGTAACGTTTTTATTCAGTTTTTCAGTTTGGATTTCATTCGCTTTTTAAAATGCTATTTCGTGTAAAACAGGAAGTAAGATATAGCTGTTAATAAAATGATTATGTCTTTTTAGTCACGAATAATAAATAAACATTTTTTTCAGAAAATCTTAAAATAAATTAAGTGCAATTTCAAAGAAAATCAGTCTTATGTATAAAAGTAACCAAGAAAGTTCTGTCGCTTTTTGCGTAGGTCTGCGATAGTTGGTCCTCACTGGCGGCCGGGTTTCGTCGAGTTGAAACATATATCTCGCGTCGGGATGTTGAAGTTACCACCGCGTAGCAGCGACCAGCGAGAACTTCGTCTTGGTCCGCACTTCTTAGATTCTTCGCGGAGTATCGTGAAGGGACCAACACGAACTATCGCCAGTCATGTGCATGCGGTTATTATTATATATTATTTTTTGCTGACGAATTGTTCCTAAAGTGAGCTCCGATGGTCAAGAATAATCTCTGCCTCAACATCATGACGTGAAAAATCTTGAGATAAGTGTGATAATTGTATGAATTTAGATGACAACTGTCGTCGATCATTAGAAAGTGAGTATGCGATAACTATGAAATAAAGTAAATATACACGCGTCATTTTGTTACAAAATTACATTGCGAACACATTTTATCTAATTCCAAACAGTTATCGTCGAATATACACGGTTAAAGGAGCACTGTGATTGACCAAATTAAAAAGATCTTAACGATTTATCCCTTTGCAAGCGACGTTTCCTTCATCGCCTTCGTAGCGAAGTAGGAATAACACTTGCCTAGTAATCATAAGGTTGGTGGTTTGAGCCCCCTTCGGGGTAATTTTTTGGTACTTTTTTAAAGTGTTTTTAAGACTCACCTTAATGTAACTAAATCACACATATAGCCGATTTAACGTTTTGGGGGAGTAATTTTGTGGTTTATTGGCGTTTTGTCGCATCTCTGCCGCTGGTGGCATAATTTTCAAAACGGTAGAGGGGCCACCGGGGATCGTCGCTGTGGCGCCGCCAATGTTTGGCGTGATGTCGCTAATTGCCCATTTGTGGTCCACCGACGCTTAGGGCTACGACATGGGGACAATTCAGTGTGAGTGGCGAAACCATTCAGCAGCACCTTCATCAACTGAAGAAACACTAGAAGTTGGGTCGATGGGTCCCACATAACTTGATTCCGGATCAAAAGGAAACGCAAGCATACACCTGTGTTTCTTTGCTGTCTCGTCTGAGGAAGGAGCCATTTCTGGACAAGGTGTTGCCATGTAATGAGAAATGGGTCCTGTACGAAGTTCCACGGCGCCGTCATAATTGGTTAGCATCCCATGAACGGTTCCAAGACAGCCGAAACCAGTACTACACCAGAAGAAAGTCCTCCTGTGTGTTGATGAACTGCTCGTGGCATCGTACATCGAGAACTGCTACCAGCTGGTCATCGCATCAATCCAACTGTGTACTGTCAGCAGTTGAGCCGTGAAACTCAAAACTCTGGAGCCAGCACTTCTAAATCCCAAAGGGGTCCTTATGTTACAGGACAACGCTAAGCCCCTCGTGGCTAGGATGACCCGGGACACCATTTTACGCCTTGGATAGGAAACACTATTGCATCCGCCATACTCCCTGGACATTGCACCGTCCGATTATCATCTGTTCCCTTCCTTGGACAATCACTTTAAAGGATGGCAGCTCAAATCCCAAGTAGAGGTGCAAAATGCACTTGATACCTTCTTCGCTTCACAGAACACCAACCTCTACCGCGATGGAATAAATGGCCTTCCAGAACGTTTGCAGAAGGTTGTCGATCTATTCTTGATCTTCCAGATACGTGTTAGGTGACATATGAATATTCGGAGGTGGTGGGTGAGAAAGCGATAGAACTTTCTTGTTTACCTTTATAGATCGGTTCTGTGTATTGAAATAGTTATGCACAAAGATATAATGTTTGGTCGGGGGCAGTAGATCTTGGTTAAACATAATACAAACTTTCTGTAATATAATTTATGAAATTATTATTATTATTATTATTATTATTAATAATAATAATAATAATAATAATAATAATAATAATAATAATAATAAGAAGAAGAAGAAGAAGAAGAAGCTAAAACAGTGTTTTTAGTTTTCCGGAAGGAAACCAAAATTTTCCAGTTTTTTTCAGGCTTCAAAAACACTAGCTGTAACACATTTTTTTAAATTGTAGCTGCCCCCCTTCAAAAACGACGAGCCCCTCCTACAAAAACCTGCTGGCTACACCCCTGGTCTTAGGTGTCATATCGATGCTCTAAGGTGATAGGTCAAAAAGCGACAGAACTTTCTTCGTTAATTTTATACATACTATGTAAAACTACTGTATAAGTTCTAGTATCTCGAGTTCGGGAAGTCGGAATGTCAAAATTCCTTAAGATGCGTGTTCCTCGTGCTCTACTTTACAAAATATATAAAAATCAGGGGGGGGGTCCAGTTTGCTTTCCTGCAACCGAAAAGTACATTGGAAGTGTCATCAAAGAAGTAACTAAAAAAAGGGCAAATGATCCCAGGTCAGTATTTGTAACACACAAGTTCACATTAGTACTTACGGAGTTCTAAACCGTAAGGAAGTGGGAGGAAACGGGAGCAAATAAAAAAAGTTGAAAAACAGACATAAATCAATACAATTGTCTCGATCGATAGATGCTTTCACAATTGTTAAAAGGTGTAATTAAAAACATTGGTTTCGGTTTTGTAAACCGCAACTGTGATTTCGGTTTTGAAAACCGCATCTGCGGTTCTGGTTTTGAAAACCGCTTTTGCGGTTTCGATTTTGAAAACTGCTTTTGCGGTTTCGGTTTTGAAAACCGCTTTTGCGGTTTCGGTTTTAAAAACAGCATTTGCGGTTTTCGGTTTTCAAAAAAACGGTTTTCTCAAAAACCGAAAACCGCAAATGTCACAAAAATTCAACAGCACTAGTTGAAACCCGATTCTATATCTTCATAGGTTTTCAACATTTTTCATCTAAAGGTGTTACGGGTGTATTATTTCCCGGAAAAGGAAGATGGGACTCTATTGTATTACCCTCTTCCTGTTTATCACATCGATTTTGAAGAGTAGACATCTCATTCCTAATCTGACTAATAGACTCAGTCATTGCTTTGAGCTTCGTTTCCACCTGCAAGCTACCCAAGGTTTTGTTTAATTTCTTTATTTCAGCTTGATGCTGAGCGATCTTTTCATCTACATTACCAAACATCTATTTTCTCGGATTTATTATCAAAGTTCACCAATCTATTCTAGGTTTCCTTTCTTAATTCACTGATATTGTGTTGAATTTCATACTCTATCCGCTAAGTCTTAAGTAACATTTCCTCTTTTAGCTTGCTTAAGGAGAAAGTAAAATCGGGACTTAAGTTATATACAGTAAAAACCGGATTAAGCGTTCTGTTATTATACAGTGGAGTTTTAAATTATTGGGACAAGGACCAGGGTTAAAATAAATTTGACAATAGATACACTGTAACTAGAGGGTTATAATTGTAGCAGAAATTTTACGAAAAGCGCTGGCCTCTATTACTTCACTTCATGCAATATATCTTATTTCATGCAACAATTATTCTACATACAGATGCATATCAATTAATTAGAAACATCTGAAGTTGAAAACAGGTCAGATGTCTAGATTGGTAACGGTCAGCACGTGATCACAGCTCCGGGGTGTTCATGCTGGTGTGTTAGAGGAATCTCACTATCACAGTAGTAGAACGGAGTGTGCAATGAACTGAGGAGACGATGATAGTATAAAATGAGCGATATCTATGATTTGCAAAGAAGGTAAATTGTTGATATTCATTTATCTGTTACGAGCATTACTAAAATGGCAAGGTTCGATGTGTCATGAGGAGCGATAGATAGTATCTAAGGTCAAGACGATTTACAAAACTCACGGCAAAACCACATCGGCAAAGAGGGTCAATGGTCGGAACAACAATTATTGAAATGTGTTGCCGAGCATTAAAGCAGATTGTCACTTAGAACCGTTTTGCAACTCCGGTGCAAGTGACGGAGGTACTCAAACAACATCTCGCACACCGTGTCTAGACAATCACAATCCGCCGCTAGTTACATATAGACATACTGTGTCAGATCGTACAGGTCAAACTTAATGTAAGATATTATAATGCTTTAGCTCGACGCCAATTGTGCCCGAACTTGCAACATGGATTGCTGATAATTAGAAACTTTTGGTGTGGTCGAATAAGTCATTGTTCAGTTTAGTTTAAATCACGGGCTGTGTTTGTATGCGACGGATGCTCAAGAAAGAGCATGATCCGTAGTGATCCGATCAACTATGAAAAATACTTTACCTTGATGACTGAGGACCGGTTACTTTGTTTGCAGTGGATCTCGTGCTGACGCTTACCGTTATCGTCATTACCTGTCATTTTGTTGTCATTTTAAGGGACAATGTGCATTCTGTGGTGCAGATATTGTTTCGGAGCAATGACGACAGTTCCCAAATGATAATGCGCCTATTCACGCATCTAAAACTGTAGCGACACGGGTAGAGAAACATCGAGGTGAAATTGAACACTTCTCCTGGCACGCTCAATCCCCGGACCTAAACATAATTGAGCATCTGTGATCCGCTTCGGAGGCACGTGATGAACTACCATCTGGAATGGTGTAATGTTAAATTTGCTACTACTCACGTTGCGACGTGGTTTGAGGAACATCGGGATGAAATTGAACACTTCCTCTGGCACACTCAATCCCCTGACCCAAAACATAATTGAATATCTATGATTCGTTTCGGAGGCACGGGTTCCGAACTGAGTGATGAACTGCCTTCTGGAATGGTGTAATATTAAAGTTGCTATTATTCACGTTTGAGGAACATCGGGATGAAATTGAACACTTCCCCTGGCATCTCAATGCCCGGACCTAAAGATAATTGAATATCAATAGTCCGTTTTGGAGGCAAGGATCCGGTAAGGTTTCTCTCTCACGTAACTGACTGTTGAACTGCCATCCGGAATGCTATAATATTAAACTTACTACTATCCACGATATCTATAACATGTTAAGTCTATTCTACGTTGCATGAGAGCTGTTCAGAGGGCGAAAAGTTGTGCAACGCCATACTAATCTGGTAAGTTGCACCTCTTTTAGGTGTTATTACTAAATTGGTAAGTATCTGTACATATTCATTCATTTATATTTCTCACTGACTTTGATACATAAAACGAAAGTGAGACCAAAATTGTACTTTTTCTATATCCAATGAGAAAATAACACTATATCAGATATTAAATGTTCTGAATACTATCACGTCAAAAAAAAAAGAAACTATTTATTTACCTGAAATAGCCGATACGAAAAAAGAAAAAGAAACACAAAAATATTAAATTAATATTTAAATTACACAAATACAAATAACCTATTTTAATTATTAATTAGTTTTTTCTATGTGAAAAAAAACACGATTAATAAAACAATTCAGAAAATGTGTTCATTCACTGGAGTTTGTAAATTTAATTACGTGCCAGAAAGGTTAATTCCCAGTAAAATAAAGGACCCTCAATTCTATTTGATTTGTTTTGAAAATGCACAAACAGAGCAGTGTGTAAATATTTCTTTTGATGGCGAGGGGGAGAGGGAGGAAGAGGGTGGAAAGAGGTAAGAGAAATCAAATAATAGGGCTAATACACATCAAAGTGACACACACATACATACTCCCACATGCTCTTCGATGGATGGCTGCCTTGGTAAAGAGACACATGCAAAAGCACACTCATACTACAAACAGTATATGTCGTGTGTTCTTATAGCGGCAGAGGACAGACTTTACAAAGGATTCCAATCCACTTGCTAAATATTTGTATAGTCATTCTGAGTGCGGTTTGTGTTGAAACAAAATGGCGTTAAAATCCTCAAGAGTGTCATTTTACCTGATTTCACACACCTTGGTGTATTAAGCAATGCATGTTTGCTGAGCTTGAAAACAAACATTGATAATTACACCAACCTTAATGTGGAGTGTTTCACCTCCAAGAAGTAAGGTGAAAATACGCGTGATTTCTATTTTTTTTTTTTTTAAAGAAAAAGTTTTAAAAATTAGTATCTCTTAAGTTGAAATTCCACATTACGTGATTGTACGTAAGTTGCAGCTCTAGTTTACTTATTTTTGTTTAATTTTTAACTTTTGCACCCCATGATTCTGTCCTTTACGCTAAATGAAATGATGGGAAATGAATAATGATAATAAAAATGATACGAACTGTGAAAAGACAACACACAACAGTCATGCCCTTAGCAGCATTTGAATCTGTAAAATGCTTTAAACTGCTTCGCCATGACATTTAACACATATTAACGATGTAGAAACTTAGGAATATTTTCAGTTACATAAAATCGCCATTTCTTGGATTGTAGCACTTTTACTACAACTATAAGAACAATCCCTATCAGAATCGAAGAAATTCCAACTTGAATGATGTACTTTGTAGAAAAATTTTGATGTTTGATTAATTTATTGAATAAGTCAATGAAGTATAATAGGATCATTAGCAACGAGATTATTTGCCCGGGTTCAATTTTGTTTCAGGAGATAAAACATGTATCCAAAGTTTTGTCTTCTTCACGATGAGAACATTTCGATGTTATATCACTTGAAGAATACAAGAATTAAAATAGTTGTATGTAAAACGTAAGGGTAAATCATTCTCTTTTTTTAATATTAGATTTATCTTTGTTTGATTATTGAGAATGTAGCAAAACGTATTTCTGACACGCGTAATAAGGAGTAAAAATACAGAATGTCCCATGTAAACCTCTTTGCTGCTATACTATCCACAGAATACGAAAAGTAAAAGGAATGTCTAAAAATAAAGGGAACATACTTCAGCTTATGTTCACATTGTCAGGACATAGTGAGCTCTGATTTGTTAGTTCGATTGGAGTTTACAGTGCTTTTCAACAGTGGGTCTGACCTACTATTTAACATAGACTCTACCCTGTAGCTACTTCTAGCGTTACACTAATTGCCCTTAGTTACAGAAATATTCCTATAGAAAAATGGCTTTGCCTTTTTGTTATTGGATTGCCTAACTGCGATTTATTTGCATTACCTTGAATTGGTAAGTTATTTCCATAGTTCTGCACGATCAGTAGCAAATATCTTTAGGATAGTAAGATTTGCTATAATTTGTAGGGCAACAAAATACGAATTGTAGCAATAATTCGCGAGTCTACTTGATACATATTGAGTGTTTAAAGCTCATTATAAGCTGACACCACAAAATCTACAATACGTTTGTCAACCTTAGCATCATATTTGTGATTACCAACTTCAACATCTCTATTGGCTAACATAAAATCATTTTCTAAATTTATTAGAAAAACACCTTTAAAATCCTCATAACTTTATAATGATTCCTTAGTTGCTTTATACCAGACAGAACAAAGTGGTACTAGCATGGGAAAGGATTTTCAAATAACTAGCCTTACAGTACAGAGACTAATTCACAGTCCTCATTTTTTCCCAGAAGCATGCTTGCTGACACGTTCAACACGACCACTTTATTTGGTTAAAAACTTAATATCGCTGAATTGATAGATAATGCCCTTCTCTTCGTTTTGCCTTCCTGTATCTCTTGATCACTGTCGGTATTGGACAGAAGTTGAACATCTGATGCAAACACTGACACATGTGCCTCTTTCATACGATTTTTCGTACTGATTTCCGTATCATACCCTCTTCATTTAGAACAATTAGTGGTCTAAGTCCTTCTTCTACGCATATTTCTGTATCGCTAATGTCATAAGTTTCCATTTGATTGGAAGTCACCTTTCTTTTGATAGCCACCGTCCTTTGATCTGTTCCTGCAATATGGCAGTTTGGTTATGATCCATATTAATTTGTGATTCAAGCCCTTCCCATTTATCCTTTAGAAACATGACATCTTTGTTAAAGACTCTGTATATTTTCTAGGAAACGTTCCACCTTTTGAAAACTTCGTTCAATTTTGAAAATGAAATGAAATTTTTGAGTTTTACGTCCCACGGTTATGTCGGTTAGGCTAAAGGAGACGGTGATGATGAGAGATGAATGAAATGGTGGAATGAAGAAAGTGGGAGGAAACGGAAGAACCCCGAGAAAACCCACGCATACGGTGTTTGTCCACCACAAGGTTCACTTGGCGCGAGCAGGGTTTGAACCCGGGACCCCAAGCACCAGAGGTGAACGCTCTACCACTGAGCCATCGCGGCCCCCTTCCTTCAACTTTGTCGTCTATCCTGGCATTGGACTGTCCTATACAGTGGGATGTAAAACTCAAAGATTTCATTTCATTTTTTTGATCAATCCTATCTCCAAGTCTCGTATTACTAAAACTAACTCTATGGCCTACGGAACCCGGAGGTTCAATGCTGCTTTCCAAAAAGCTATCCACTGACTTTTATCTGTAGCCAATTAGAACCAGTTTCTACTTTGTATTCCTATTTCTGCAAGATCCATCTGAATATTGTCCTCCCATCTGCTTTCGCCTAGGTCTTCTAATGGTCGTTTTCCAATTAGTGTTCCAGTTAAGACTTTGAAAGCGTTCCTATTTTCTTCCATCCTGGCTACATGACCTGCCCACCTGAGCCTCCTAAATTTGATGATGACCCCTACTGAGCCATTTTATTATTCATTTGTTAAAACTGTACTTAGATTTGGCTACTTATAGTTTACAACAATATCTGGAGTTGGGTTGTCATAGACTCAGGTCAGATCCGGTAATACCAGTGGTTAAATTTTCTACAGGTTCACCGTAAACGAATATATATGTAACAATTACAACCACTTTATTTTAAATAATTCCTATTATATTCTTTCTTTTATGTTATATATATCTTTTCTGTTTTTAAAGGTACCGGTAATGCACAGTTTCAGACACTTTTTTCTACTACGTTCTCAATGTAAAGCGAAAAGAGATGAAGAAGAATAGAGATTAGTTGCGACTGTCATCAAGCCAAGGCAAAGAGGATGTGGAGGTCTTTAAAACAAAAAGATGCACCAATGTCCATCCCCCAGTTGTCAACAGCGCTGATGGAGGAATAGAACTCCATACCACAACAATTTGTTACCAACCTTGTGAGCAACATGAGGGCACTTTGTTGAGTATGCGTTGCTTTCCGTGATGATCACACACCCTACTACGGGTCATTTTACTTCTTTTGCAATGTCAGGGTAACCATCATGAGCCGCAGTGACTTAAGTGTAAGTTATGTTTCTGCAGAAAAGTGCAATTTCTAATCACGTGCATTTCTATGTATGGTTCAAATTCCACTAATATATGCCACTTAGGAGTGATACACTATGTGAAACTTACTTTCGTCCTTGCACACTAGTGCATGTATGTAGTACGGTGGGGACGTGGAGGCCAAAGTTTACCAAATAACCTTTTCAATAGATTTAAGTTCTAGAACACAAATCTGCTGAGAAATATAGTCTCTGTTTGAGTTTTATATTGATTGCGAGAAGATGTGATTTTCATCCGAGATGTCCGTTCAAAGTAAAAGCTATTTCACCAAGACGTATCCGAGATCTTTCAGCATGAATATTTTAGTGTAAAGAAATTGCGATGGACATTTTCTTACCTTATAATTTTTAAATAACCTAACGAACATTATGTAGCAATTGGTCAGGTGTGTATTGAGTGTCAATATTACCGTCTAGGTTGTACTATCGAGTTGGACTTCTTGAGTAATAGCCGAGAGGATTAGATGGTAGTGATGTCCTATTTGAGAATGGTTGTAGAGATTTGATATGAGCTGTACCTCCAAACATGTCAATACTTCTCTAACTTAATGCTAAATTGAATGTATATTCAATTATAACATTTTTATGTTATTTTACAATTAGCTGTAGCTCTTAGTTCCCAAAGCATGCGCGAGACAATTTCTGTTCTAAAGAGTTTGGTTTACAGAAATTATTTTACATACTTACTCTGTCTGTCTGTCCGATAGTCAAAAAATATCAAGAACAACTTGCTGGATCACCACCAATGTTAGCAAAGATGTATAGGATTAAAAGTTGGGAATCCAAATGTGCCCCATAAAGTGTACACGTGACGCCGCTATTTGGTCTATACTGTACTTGACATCAGCATAATGCGCTCGTAGAAAATTACGCATACGTATAATTTTTGGTGAGTTTGTGATGTACAGAAGGATGGGTTTAGGGATTAAAGTGAAAATGTAAGTCCATCTACCTTACCTTGGAAGACAATAATGTTTTCTTTCAAGAGTCAATTTTTTCCCCATAAGAGTTTTGGATTTTGTGGAAATCTGATAGAAGTTTGGGATGGCCAATTCCGGAATTTTTACTTTCCGGAATCCGGAAAGTAAAATCGGAGAATTGCGGAATTTGGAAAAATCCTGTAATTCTAAAAAATTCCGATATCGGAAAAATTCCGGATTTCAGAAAAAATCCGATTTAGGGAAAAATCCGGAATTAGAAAAAAATCAGAATTTAGAAAATTCCGATTTCGGGAAAAAATTCGCAATTTTTCCGAATTGCAGAATTTTTCTGAATTCCACATTTTTCCGAATTTCGGAAATTGAAATTTCCGAATCATTTTCCGGAATCCGAATTCCTGGAAAGTTTGGCTATCCCTAGATCGAAGTTTACGTCTTTGGTGCCTTTTGACTGGTAGAGATACAAACCAGGCGGCTTTGAAACCGTCTCCATTAAAATTTGTGATTTTGTTTTAACAATTCATTTCAATCGTAGAAATGAGAAGTCAAAAAGTTTACTTATCGCCATAGAATTCATATCATTTTATTGTTGTTGATTGTTAGAACAAATTAGTTTGTACTCTGATCCTTTTTCGTATATTTTACATGTAGTATGTGTATTGCTTCACTATTAGGGGTATTATGTGTATCACTATTATGAGTATATGTGTCACTATAAGGGGAAAAGCAATACATACCAGTTTCCAGTTAACGATATACCAATATTTTTACATACAGAATACTTAAATAAACAAATAGTCCATTCTGTCAGGAGAAAAAAACATCAAATATTATTGAAAACGAAAGACCTAACTTTCTGGTGCCATAAATCACGATTTCCTCAAAAACTACACGTCAGCATTGAAGTTACTCTGAAGCATTGAAGTCAGCATGTCATTATGTTCTCCTTGATATTTTCTATCTCTCAATATATCTATATTATTAATTAATTAAAGTATATAATGGGAAAAGCTGGTATAACGAAGACTACAATTAATCGTAGAGTAACCGTATAGGGTTGGAAAGAAAGTTGGATTTTAAATAACAGCTAAAGAAGAAGTGTTTTTGTCGTTTCCTCAATGTTTCGCTATACACAAACAGTTACTCTAACTTTTCTACTTAGATAATATGCTAAAAACTGTCCTTATTTACTGATTAACACAGGCCAAACAGATACTTCAAATTTGGGCAATACATAGCAATTATGACGTAAGGTGCCACTAAGGAAGGATTTTTGGAAATTCGGTGTTAAAGGGGAGAAAATGGGGTGGCAATTATTATAATAAAACGTAACTCTAAATTTCTTAAGATTATGGGAATTTCTTTGGTATTTAGACACTTACTTTAAAATAAATTAACACATACATCAAAGTTTGTATTTTCTTATCATGAGGGACGTTTTAGAGGGTATTGTGGTAGGAAAGAGGGAGAGGAAGAAGGAGACTAGAATGAATGGGCAATATCAAAACAGAGAAATCGTGCGTGAAGACGAAGAAATTAGCGGAAGACCGTGGAGCATGGAACATACAGTTGCAGCAAGTGACCTGCCAATAATGCCAGAAAACCTGTAATGATGATGACCTAGAAAGGAAAAAAAAAGAGTTTGGGTGGTTTATTAAGATGCTCATACGAGGGGTTCGAACTTCGTGCGAGACTTCCACTTCAAACTAATGTTATATGAAAGGCACAGAAAAAAATTATCTCACACCTTGAAATCAGTTTCTTTCAGAAACTATGTTCCGGGTGGCCACATTTAGTATCCCGACGGGGCACTGCAGATACTATTCTGTTTATTATTATGTTATAGACGTATTATTTTGGGCTTCTCGGGGAGGCACTCTGAAAGATCCGGGGGAACAGTGCCCCGCAAAACACGTATCTGGAAGAAACACTGCTTAAAATGAACAAACACATGAATATGATCCTATACCAAAAATATCTTACACATCATTTCTTGTGACAATGTGTCCAACAGTGGCGGATCTAGAAGGTAAAAACTGGGGGGTTGCCAGAACCCAGACTATGATAGGTATTTCATGAGTTTACTATAAACTTTCGAAAATATATAAATAATAGCTTAATTTATTTTTGTCACTCAAAAACCTCGGAAACTAGCTTCCCCTGGTCCCGGACTAGTATTCGGTTGTGAACGAAACTGCAAGTGCGGATTAAACTACTCGTCCATGTGAGGTTATTGTGCTGGTTATTGTTGTGAAAACTCTTCACACATTCTAGCTGACGACGATGACACGGAAGAGTTTGAACTGTAAGCAGTAATATGACACAAACGAAGATTTAACAAATCCAAACTTTTCTCCTTACCATGAACTATTGCACGGATACAAGTTAAATTTTCTGAAATTCGTTGTTTCTTACATTAATTCTGTTTCATTTAATTTCGCAAGTATTATGCATTTGTAGTTTTCTCAGGTAATTCTCATGGCTGAAGGTTAACTTGTTTTATTTCGTACTTAGTAATCAAATAAATATGTCAATCACAAGCATCTTGTTTCCAGAAAACAAAACGAAAACAAGATATGGATAATGTAGTTGAGTCAATTTAATTGAATTATTAAACATATAAATTTTTTCCAGTAGTAAAAAAAAAAAATAAGTTTCCGAAAACGATAGCATCCCTAAGCTACGTATATGTTTTACGTTGTGTTTGTGTTAAAAATCTAGCAGAAGTTATCCTGATTATTATAGCTGTGACGTAGTCGATTACATCTATCTCTACTTAAAATCGGGTAGCTCTGTTAGTTTTAAAGGCACAGCAAACATTTTGAGCTCATTGGAAGGCTCTTGAAACGATAAATAACAATTACGTTGAAACGATTTCTCGCACGTTATTTCGTTTCAAAGTTACGCATAGGTAAAGGTTAAGACACAACTTGTGACTACACATGCTTTTTACTTGAAAGCATCAGATTTAAAAAAATGGCGAGGGTATATCACAAGTGACCGTTATAAATATCAATTTCTAATCTATTTTCTGTCAACTGATATATGAATGAAGTTTTAAAATTTACCGGAAAAATTCTGCCAGTGGCTCTGTTGATGACATCTCATTTCAGTTTCCCCAAGCAGATTTTTTTTAGAACCTTCAATATTTTTTTTAGGACATTCTGGATTAAAACCTGAATACAATGTACTATTGGTAGTGTATTAACTTCTTTCTTCCAAAGTTCGAAAAATATAGCTATTTAAAAAAAATGGAAATTATGGAGCTGCAGTAGTGGAATATCATATTAAACAGTACCAGTAGTAATACTGCTTAGTACCGGTAATTATAGTTTCGTTACAAAGATCGTCAATATTACGCCGATATAATGACTATTTTGACTTTTTGAAGTACCAAAAATCTCAGATCCCTGAACAGAGAATTGTTGTCTTTGTCACTGGAACTGTTAAACTTTGAATAGTTCTTTTTTTTTTTTTTATGGACTGACAAAAAATGAAATAATTGAAAACTTCCAGAACTTGTTTCCCTGGTCAGCAATATTGAAACAAAAAGACGTAACGTGAAAGCTTCATCAGTCTTAACGAGAAGCCGCCTCTCTCTCTCTCTCTATATATATATATATATATATATATATGAAACTGATGGAATAGCGTAGACGTCATCAACTGTCCACGTGTGTGCTAATGATTGAGCGGCGTGCGTGATCATGAGAGCTAAGTGTGGATAACAAGCCTAGAACATGCTTACTTAATATTCTGTTTTCTATCAGCAACGAAGGTTTAGTTTTACACATTGCACGCAGAGATAAAACGCAAATTGCACTTTTGCTTCGAATTTCTAGCTCAAATATTACTCTCAGCATGTACAAAACAAGAGCAGATTATAAAATGCTTTCCTCTTTCGTTCCCTCTACGTATTTGGCTTTATTTCTAAAACGCTAACTACTCGCAGTAAATGGAGGTTGGTTTAAATTATATTATTTTGAAGTACTTTCATACAATACAATGTCAGTATAACTTAAAAACTAGTTTACAACTAAATCTCTGTATGGGCCGCTTGAATGTCAAATGGGCCTAAGTCGAAAATTGAAATTTTACATGAGAAAATTTGAAAGTTCAACACCTAATGAACACAGTGGTGGATCTAGGACAGGGCCAGGGGGCCTAGGCCCCCCAGTTTTTTGAGTAACAATAATAATTTAAGCTATTACTTATATATTTTTGAAAGTTTATAATAAATTCATGATATACTTATCATATTCTGGGATCTGGCTGCCCCCCCTAAATTTTACCTTTTAGATCCGCCATTGGATGAACAATTCGTATTTCTGTTATGTTGGCAACGAAAAAATTGTAGTTTATGGTCTTATAATTTCCTGTTTACAAAAGTCTTGTTCTTTTTTTTTTTTAAAAAAAAAAAAAAGATACACACTTATAGAAATGAAATGAAATCTTTAAGTTTTACGTAGAATGGTATTGCCGGTTAGGCTAAAGGAGACGGTACCCACTTACAGAAGTGAATGAAGGCATTAGTACTTTTTTTTTTTTTTGGTATTTAGGCCACTTGGTATCCAATTAGTCCATATCTAAAAGAAGTTCTGACTGACTGACTAATACGTATACTTAGATTACGCTGGAAACTTAAAATTTGGACATGTATTGAATTTCTGATGTAAGACACTACTAAGAAAGGATTTTCTGAAATTTGTTGTAAATGGGGGTACGGTTTATAGTAATTATAATATTCAATCGACAACAAGCATAATACCAACTCAGGAAACAGTTAGGAATTTAGGTATCTCATATGATTCCAAATTAACATTCGATAGTCATACTGACAACATTGTTAATAAAGCACACAGTAATCTTGGATTGATACTTAGAACTGGTTAACAATTCAAAAGAATTAAAACACTTCAAAGAAATTATGAAGTCCATTTTCGTTCCAAACTGAAATATGCAACTACTACTTGGAATTCGCTCTTCAAAAAGTAATATTGCCAAACTGAAAAAAAAAAAATCAATCAAAAATTTTTAAGACACCTAACGTACAAAGCAACACACACGTACTCACAGACAGATAGCAATGACTCTCTAAATACTAAGTTTCGTATCATGAATTTACAACAAAGAAGAACTCTATTTGACATGATATTCCTTTATAAAATATTTAATTTTAAAGTTGACTGTAACGAGCTTCATTCATCTTTTCATATACATATTCCAGCTCGAAATACACGATCAGATAACTTTGATATATTTTATTCCTGAAACCTAAGGACCAATATACACCAGAAGTCCCCAACATGGAGAATGAATGCAACTTATAATAGTGTAAAGTTAACCAAGAAAGTTTTGTCGCTTTTTCAGCCACCACCTTCGAACTTCGTATGTCACCTAAGACGTATCTGGAAGATCAAAAGTAGTCCCTATCAGCATCAAAGACCTTCTGCCAACGTTCTGGAAGGCCATGATTCCATCACGGTAGTAATTGGTGGGCCGTGAAAAGAAGAGGGTATCAAATGCATTTTGCACCTCTACTAGGGATTTGAACTGGCGTCCTCTAAAGGGATTGTCCAAGGAATGAAACAGGCGATAATCGGACGGTTCAATGACCGGACAGTATGGCGGATACAATAGTGTTTCGCATACAAGGCGTTAAAATGGTTTCCCGGGTCATACTAGATATGTGGTACTTAGCGTTGTCCTGTAATGGGAATACCCCTTTGCGACTCAGAAGTGCTGGCTTCAAAGTTTTTTTTTTTTTGGGGGGGGGAACACGGCTCAACTGCTGATGGTACACAGTTGCATTGATGCCCTTACCAGCTGGTAGCAGTTCCCGATGCACGATGCTGCGAGCAGTCCACCAAACGCACAGAGGACCTTCTTCTGATCCCGTGCTGGTTTAGGCTGTTTTGGAACCGGTTCATGGGATGCTAACTAATGATGATGGCGCTGTGGAGCTTCGTACAGGACCCACTTCTCATCATGGGTCAACACCTTGTCCAGAAATGGCTTCTTCCTCAGACGAGACAGCAAACAAACACAGGTGTCTGCTCACGTCGCCTTCTGGCCCGGAGTCAAGTCATAGGGAACCCATCGACCCAACTTGTAGTGCTTTCCAAGTTGATGGAGGTGCTGCCGTATGGCATCTTGACTCACACTGAATTGTAGTCCCAGTTTGATGCGATGAAAGTTGCCGTTAAACTAACTGAGCATTGAAATTCCTTTTAACCTCTTTAAATTATTTCTGGAATTGTAATTATTTGTAACTAAATAATAATAATAAAAATGAATAATCACAGCTAATCTATATCCGAATCCTTCAGTCTTAATTTACTTGTATTTAACCTTTGCATATCGTAACTCATTTCGTTTAATACTGTTTTCGATGCTTGAATTAAGGGATTTAAAAGTAGACAATGGTTGTTTTGTTGATTAGAGTTTAGAGTTCCTTGCAGCAGCGAGGTTAAACGAAACGTCGAATCCGAAACGTGGAATCGTGCTTCCACCGAGGATCGAACTTTGGCCTCCTGCACTAAAGACGTGTACTCTAACCATATAGCTACAAGGGAGCTCAGTAGAAGTATATTTACAGAGAAAAAATATGTGGAGTACGTAAAAACGTAGGTTACATGTGTAAATCGTCTAGTTTTTGGACTTAACGTACCACTATAGCCTATGTAACATCCTGCAGAAAACATATAACTGAAAACGCATGTTTCATAATACTTTCCGTACAAGTGTATCTATATGTACTCTGAGTATAAAAGAAAGAGCTGTATATAGAGGGTAAGCATCTCACATAGTTGGACGTATGTAGCATATAGCTGACGTGCAGTGGCGTATTTAAGGGGGTGGCTTCCAGGCTTAACCCCTCCCCCCCGAAATTTTACTTAGTATTGTAAAGTAAATGAAATATCTTGCAGAATTTTCACATTTCCAGGCAAAGCCCCCCCCCGAAAGTTAGCAAAGCCCCTCCCGAAACAAAATCGTAAATACGCCACTGCTGACGTGTGTAACATACGTATACGTATGTAATAAATATTGAAGACTGTTAGATGTTGAACATCCTGCATTGGCATGATGTAACATCTAATCGGGAAATAGGCAGTGCGTATGTAGTTTATGGATAACATATGCTTCGTACATATTTCCATTGTAAATATAAGCATTACATATATTTCTATACGGATAACGGATTTTTCTCAATGTAACGTGAATGGAATTTTTTCCAACAATAATTTTGTTTTTTTAAACTTGTTAGTTGATTGTTTGATTTGTTATTTAATTCTAGCAGTGAGCAGAGATGCTACAGTATATAGAACGAGGAAACCTGTACAGTTTAAGAAGGAGTCTGAAGCAATGTTATGGATTTGACGCACTTCCACTGTGAACTGAGGTTTCTCATATTTATATGTTAAACGAACGCGTCTTTGATGTTTGAGACTCTGGTTCGATTTCCGACGAAGTTCATCTAATTACACAGTAAAAAATGGTTGTGTTAATTCAACTCAATTTTAACATAGGGCAGTGGTTCCAGCGTGACTACCACTGTGCGGTGTTAGTTCAACACATACCCCGCGGTGTTGATGTTTAACACAGGAGGTGTGTTATGTCTTTAACACACAACCGGTATTAAGCCGTGCCGTAAGCGTTAATGAAGCACAAAATTACTCCCCCAAAATATGTTAGTCGCCTATATGCGTAATTTGTTTACATTATACTGAGTCTAGAAAAACACTTTAAACAAGAAAAAAAATATCCACTGGCGGGAGGGGGGAAGAAACCACCAACCTTTCAATTACTAGACGCGTGCTCTTCCGACTTGGACACGGAGACTATGAAGAAAACGTCGCTTGTTGAAGGGTAAATTGTTGATGTCCTTTGAATTTGGCTAATTAGAGTGCTCCTTTAAGCCGCGTATATTCGACGATAACCGTTCGGGATAAGATAAAATCTGCTCGCCATGTAGACCTAATTTTATAACAAAATGACGACTGTCTATTTACTTTATTTTATAGTTCTTCCATATTCACTTTCAAATGGTCGGCGCCAGTTGCCATCTAATAAAGTTGATGCGTTTGTTGCTTCTAGTACACAATCGCTTAGAGAAAGAAGCGATAAATGCATGAAATGTGGGAGATGAATTTAGAAAACCTAAGTAGCACATGCCTAGCACATCTTGTGCTGTTAGGGTTTCTTCAGAAACATTATGTAAAACAATTGAAAACACATCGCGCGGTTTGCATTTTGAAATTTTGCGTGTACCTGGATTTGTTTAAGTATTTCTTTCTACTGTGTTTGTCTCTAGCTTTCATTCATAAGCCTTTATAATTAGATGCCCAACATATTTGGTAATCACGCAGAAAACAACACCGAAGATTCTACACTTGTGTTAATTTAACACACAGGCTGTCATTTCAACTACAGGCATTTGACACACAACTCCAAATGGAGAGTGAGTTGTTCTAACCACTTGTTTGTGTTATATTTTAACACAATCGTGTTAACACATAGGCATGTCGTTGAAATAACACAACGATTTTTTACAGTGTAGGATTGCACCGTAAGCTGTAGATCCACGACTCCTACACCCTTGTTTCTAAAAGGGAGGTTAAACTCCAATCCATCCACTGGGAATTGAACTCAAAACCTTGTTCTCCGACGATATGCACATTAGCCACTCCCATACTGAAAAAAGTTCGTTATCCGGACAACGGTATATTGTACAAATATACGGAATCCTTATATTTACTACTGAAATCAGTACGGAGCATACGTTCTTCATATGCTACATACTTTTCAAGCGTAGATGTTACATTATGTCGTTGCAGGATGTCTAACATCTAACAGTCTTCCGGATGTTACATATGTATACGTATGTTACATACGTCAGCTATATGTTACATACGTTCATCTGTATGTGAGAACCTAACCACCTATATATAATTTTTCGTTCGTACGGAAAGTACGTTTATTCGAAACACTTACACGAAAAGTACGTATAAAATGCACTTTTTTCAGTTATAGGTCTACGTTTTCTGTACGTTAAGTCCAAACACTACAGGATTTACGTATGTAACCTACGTTTTTACGTATGCCATATACGTTTTTTTCTATTGTTTCCATCTCCAAATAATAATAATAATAATAATAATAATAATAATAATAATAATAATAATAATAATAATAATAATAATAATAATAATAATAATAATAATAATAATAATAGATAAATTAAATGGTGGCTACTGAACCTCCTTTCCAATTATTAGAAATTAACATAAAGAACATCACTACGTTACTACTCCATGTTGAATTTGGTCTAGGTCTATTTTTATTTACAAATATTTAAAAGATGGCAAGTAGGGGATTTAGAACTTAGTTTTCTGAGCTTGCAGCATCAGTGGCCATTTAGCACTTCACGTTTGAGGGATGACGTTCCTCGGCGAGCATACTATCCAGGGAAAGGGAAGGAAGAAAGGATTGGGGAAGGAAGGAAGCGGCCTGGGACCGATAAGTTAGGTACCATCCCGGCATTTGCCTGGTGTGAATGAGGAAAACTTAGGAAAATCTCATTCAGGGTGGCTTGCCTGAAAAAGCTTTTTACACTTTTTCGATCGAGTGTCTCCACTGGGAAATGAACCCGGGACCTAAAAGATGGCAAGTAACGCCCAACGTGAGTAACAAGTTTTGTAGTGCTAAAGTCAACTTTACTATAGATATAATTTAGTGATTATATATTTTCTTACATAATAGAGTATTGAACAACTGTTCGAAATACTGAATAGGTAGTTTCTTTAATTAACATCTTCGTATATTGCTTTCTGTTCAGGAATACCTATATAGTAGAGTAAAAAAGTAAAAAAGAAAGACGAAATAAAAAGGAAAGCAAAGAAAAAGTATTTTTATAGTTAACGCCCCATAGTTATGCCCTTTAAATTAAAAAGGATCAATGATTACTGTAACTGATTGTGGAAGTATTTTTTTTTTTTTTTGCTCTCTCGCCGAGAATCGAACCTCGGACGGCGTGCATATTAGGGACAAGACGAAAAGAATTTGTAATTTGTTTCAGTAAGTATGATTTAATTTTCTATATTACGTAGCTGTGAGGTAGCATATTCATAATTTTCTTGCATCCATACGTGATATATGAGACATGAATGTTCGTTGCTATGAAATATAGCTTCTTTACGCAATGGTAGAGTGCTTGTCTTTGGTATGCGGGGTCCCTGGTTTGATCCCAGCTCTCACCAGATGAGTTTTGTGTTAGACAATCATTTTGTGGAACTTTTCTCGGGACTCTCCTTGTTTTTCTCACTTTCTTTGTTCCAGTATTTCATTCATTATCATCACTAGGGCAAAATTTTCACCCCTGCAAAGTGACTTTTTCGCACCCCCTTAGTCCTAGCCTATATTTTACATTTTATTACAGAGATTTTAAAATTTTAAATCTATTTTTCAAAAATAAAATCAATATTCAAATACATGATGTAAGTCCCCTTTTTTTCAACATGCCATATCTCCATATGTTGATACAGCTCCCCCTAGTACTATGAAACTCTTCTTCCATTGTTGAATGGAAAAATGATGATGTAATTGGCGCCACTTTACAAGAATATAAATCAAAAGAGTCATGTTTGGTTTAGAAAATGTTAAAAGTTTACTTTTTGAGACTTGTTTTGGCACCATCTGACTGTAGTGCCCCGGGCACTCGCCAGAAATGTCCGGCCCTTGGTCCGCCCCAGATCATCACGGTTTCCCTTATCCTAGGCACATAATTGTGGGATGTTAAACTAAAAATAATGAAATTAAAACAACTTTGACTTATAGTAATCCGAATTTTTTGTAACACTTGGAATGTTTAACTACATTATTTTGATTAAAAAATAATATTAAATTAATTTATTTCTGTCTAGTATTAATTAAAATTTGAAACTAATTCATTTAATTTACTTTAATGAACCAGATCACACGCATATCTCGATATGATAATGATAGGGCTAAGCAGTATTTTTCATTGAAAGTAAAATATTTAAAACATCCCTTTCCGCTGATCTAGTGGCTAGCGCACAAATCTTTGGTGTATAGGATCCCGGCTTAAAATTCCTATGAGAAATCCTTAAACTCGTTACGGCAGTACGTATTCCATTTTAAACTGTAGGAACAAATCTCAGACAGCCTGATGCTGAAAGGAGATGTTAAATTTTAACAAACAAATATTAATTTGAGTAATATCTTAAGGTAGACTTGATTTTAAATTTAGTGTTCCTTTCAGCAGTGAGACTATATGAGACATGGACCTACTGATTAACGTGGAATCCGAACTACATAAGCTCCCTCCGGGAATCGAACCCGGGTCTCCTATGCCAAGGGCGCATACGCTAACTGCTTAGCCACGAATGAGCTCATCTTAAGTATGAGTTCGAATAACTTTCTTGGAATTACCGTATCGGTCTTTTTACTCTATTTGAGATCTCTTTTTACTGATTCGTGTGATCCTTTAGTTTCTTTCTTATTTCCTATAATGCGAACGTAAATTTGTTGCTAGGAATTCAGAAACAGTTAGAAATGTACAAATTATATTAAAATGAATATCAACAATTTCAAATGTGCCGTAAATGAAGTGTGAGAAAGACTAAACAAATATTTACGAAATGTATATACATACACACACACACACAACAAAACAAACGAAGTAGAAACACATGGAGATAAATAGTGTTAGGAATGGACGTTCATCTTAGACCAATTGTAGCGTCGTATTTCAGTCGTCTTCCATTAGCTTCGGCGTATCCGGAAATTAAGATATGTGGCACTCTTGCCAAGGGAAGTTTACGTTCATCGCAGCAATTGGAAACATCTAGATAAACCACAGAGCTGTCCAGACGGGGGAAAGAGAGACGAAACATAAAATTGTTTTTTTCATTTCCTTCTATCTCTCAGCTTCCTACTTGTGTTTTATAGTAATTACTTTGATTTTTAAAAGGTGAACTAGTTTATATTATAGGATACGAAAAGTAAGCTTGTCAAGGTCAAAAGTAAGAGATAGAATATTTCGATTCGTTTACAAGTTTCTAAGCGTGTATAGTGAATATTTACGGAATACGATTATTACAATGGGGTTCGCGGTGGCTCAATGGAAAAGTGTTCATTTCTAGTGAATGGGATTCCTGGTTCGATCCCACCTAGCGTCCAGTGAACTTGGTGGTGAATAAATACTGTGGGCGTCGGTTTCCTCGGGGTTCTTCCGTTTCCCCTCACTTTCTTCATTCCACAAATTTCATTCATTCTCATCATCACCCTCTCGTTTAGCAAACACTGCATAACCATGGTACGTAAAACCGAAATATTTCATTTCATTTCATGAATATTACAAGTAGTGTGCGTGTCACAGTTAGGAGTGAATGTGTCATCGTTAGTAGAAGACAAAATAATAACAGGCATGACACAACCTGATAATTAGTACTGTATGTTTTTTTCTTATACATATATGCACCTCATAAATAAAGAAACAATTTCTTCTAGCAGAAGGTAAAGACCTGCACGGGCCGGGCTTGGGCGGGCCGACACTGATTTCTCTTCAGGTCGGGCCGGGTTGGGGCCTATTAATTGCAATTCTTTAATAATTATTGACTTTCGTTAAACGATAATTAGAATAAAGGCAAACGTTGAAGAAGTGTGCCCGTGAAAAATGTTACAGAATGAAACTTTTAAAATTTATCGGACCCGGGCCGGGCTTGGGCCAAGAATTTAAAAAAAAAACTTTTCGGGGCCGGGCTGGGCCGGGCCTAGGTACATTCGGGCTGGATTGGGCTTGGGCCTAAAAATTCTTCCCGTGCAAGTCTCTAGCAGAAGGTGCAGGGTGGTTCATTGGTAGACCTCTTACCTCTTGTGCGTGGGTTCTGTGGTTCGATCCCCGGTCAAATAAGTTTGTGGTGAACAACATTGTGTCCATGGGTTTTCTCCACGTACTCCCGCTTCCTCCCACATTATCATTCCACTAATTCTTCCATCATTCATTCACTTGCCTTAATAATCCATCTCCCTTAGTCTAAAAGGGCAAAAACGTGGAACGTTATACTGAAAAATTTCATTTTTTCTTTCAGCACAATAAAAGCTATAATTGTTTTGAAGGGGAGAAGAGCATAATTTTTTAGCATCATAAAAGTTAGTTCTGAATTTTGTCGTAAACAACCTACTCATAAGAACTTACCTTCAAGTTTTGTCACTCTCTTTTAAGCACAATGTGATCTGTCCATTAATAAATGTTTCAATTTGGACAATGTTATACGATGAGTTTACCAAATATTTAAAGTTTAAAAATTAACCATAATTTTTCGGTTAATCTCAGTGTCCATACTGAATATTTTTATTTGGTTAGTGTCATAGGGGAAAGCTTAATGAAAATAATGCTTACTTCAATGCAGGGCAAGTCAAAATGATAGACTAAATTCCAGAAATTAATTCTGTGAAATCTAATAACCATATGTTATTGTAAGACATGCGCTTGGAAAGGATAACTTTCAAAGTTTAATTCCCATGCAGTGTTTCCACGTTCTACCGCTAAGACTTATGAAGCGAGCAGTTAAGGAAAATGATGTTGCCTGAAGAACAGAGATATTTCTGTTTGCTTGACTACCATGTAAACAAGTATGTTGTTAGAGTGCACATAACACGCATTTCTATATATGAGAAGCGCACGTATAGCTCAACTTGGAATTCGAATCACATGAGCTCCTGCCATGAATTAAACACTAGACCTTTCCCAAATAAAGCGGATACGCTAACCATATACCGAGCAGGAAGATCAAATGTATGGATAAATAACAGCTAAACTTTATGTTTGATAACAAAGGTCCCATTTACAAACTTTCTTTTACCCCTATTATCTGCAGAAATTAGTCACGAAAGTATCTTGTATAAGTAATGGGACTCTTTCAATGATGGGAGTCTAAACACGGAAACAACACAGTATTATTGCAATATTGTCATGGTTAGAGTTAGATCAATCAGACTCTTAACTTACCATGTAACAAAACAAGAAAATGAATACGTAGATACATAATTCCGAGTTCCGTCAACTGCATACACCATGTAATCCCAAGATTGTCTAACGTTACGAAAATATTCCTACGTACAGAATAGGAACAGTTAACTTCTGCATTATGAGTAATTTGAAACTCTAAGATCAATACTTAAATGTGTCCGCATGTAAGTACCATTGCGAAAGTGAAAACTCATACTTTTGCTAAATGAATGCTTCTAATCTCTCGCAGAGATATACAGTTGATTAACTCCTATAATGTCATATAAGCAACATAGTCAACGTACATTTCTCTTGGTATTTGAGTGGTCTTAATTAAGAACTGCTATTCGCAAGTTACTAGTCATTACCATAAAAGATTTTAATGACTAATAGGTAAAATTGAATAGATTAGTTTACATTGCGAATAATATATATATATATATATATATATATATATACAGTAGCTGTCTCCGTGATGGCGAGTAAATGTTATACACAAGTCGACACAGTATTTATCGGAAGGGAAAGGGGGGAATATGTTTGCCATAAACCTACCACCGAGAGTGTGAGTGACTTTTGTGTATTATGAAGCCGACGCCTGTAAATGTCAACTGGAGCTGTGCCTGCTAACCTATATGAAATATGGCTTTAATAGGCAGAAGTCACGTACGGGTTGTGGTCACACCACCATTACGATCAGATTATTTGAAACGATAGGTCTGTCCATACTGTTCGGAAAAGACGAGCGATACATTTGCCAGGGAAGGAGGTTGAGGAACAAGAGGGTTGATTGGAGAGGAGGAAGGGGGAGGGCTACATATTAAACACCAGCACACGTTTTGCTATCGTCAATCAATGCAGTGGTAATTACCCCAACAAACGGGGGCTATCCATGTACACACGAATACATACATACATACATACATACACACACACACACACACACGCTGCTAAGAGACATGATGTGTCAATTCTATGATTCGGCTAGGTGCTGATCTGACTGACTATATTGGCAAAACTGTGTAATCGCATGTTGATAAACTTCGCTCTGCTTACAGAATTCTAAATATCACGTTAATCATAAACAGTAATATAGATCATTTTAAAATCATTTTTCAATGAACTTCTCTAGGAATATATAGAAGGATTGGCTCTGCTTAAAACTGTTGTAACGTAAAATAACTCTTACACTATAATCTAGGTTATATACATAGTTGGTAAGTTATAACCTAAGTTTCTAACACCGTTTGGTCTTTGGAAAAACCTGATTACAACTAATTTTAAAGTAGTGGAATCAGAATTTAATTTCATATGCCCAAGGTCATTTATGCTGAAAGAATTTAGGATTTAGATTTTTGGGCTTTCGGCATCTATGGCCATTTAACATGTCACGTATGAGGAATGATGACCTTCGGCGAGGACACTATCCGGGGAAAGGGAAAGAAGGAAGCGGCCTGGGACCCATAAGTGAGGTACCATTCCGGCATTTGCTTGGTGTGAATGAGGAAAACCTCCTTCAGGATGGCTGGCCTGTAAAAGCTTTTTAGACTTTTTCGACCGCGTGCCCTTACTGGGAATCAAACCCGGGACCGCTCGCACCGAAGACAAGAGCGTTAGTGATTACGCTACACAGGGCCACATATCTAGGCTGAAAGTTCGCGTACTATTTCCAATAACGATTTACCATACTACAAGCTTTTAAAGATGTACTTTATGTTCCACTAGAGTAACCAGTTGATTATTACAGTATCATATTAATTCAATGGTGGACGCGAGGGGGATTTTGGGATTCAAACACTCCTTGAGCTAGGTAGAATGGAAAAATAAACTTCTATTATGTAGGCTATATCTTGTCTTAAAATGAAATTGAGTGCTGATTACCCCATTAATAAAATTCTGCGTATGCCTCTAGTTAATTATTAGAGTAACTAGTCGGCAAGATAAGATAAGCAGTCATTAGAGCAACAGGTTGATTATTAGTAACTGGTTGATTCTAAGAGTAAACATTTCATTAGTAAATTATTAAAATACTAATTTCTTTGTACAGTACCAATTGATTATTATTTCTAGATCGGTGATTCTTCTGACATTATACTTCCTTATTTCTAGATCGGTGATTCTTCTGATATTATACTTCCTTATTTCTAGATCGGTGATTCTTCTGATATTATACTTTCTTATTCCTAGATCGGTGATTCTCCTGACATTATACTTCCTTATTTCTAGATCGGTGATTCTTCTGACATTATACTTCCCTATTTCTAAATCGGTAATTTTCCTGACATTTTACATCCTTATTTCTATTTCTGTGATTATCATGATATTACACTTCTTTAATTCTAGATCGGTGATTCTTCTGACTAGTAATGTAAAGGCCTGGAAAAGACCGGAAATTTTGGGTAAAATAGCAGTTTTTTTTACCGTTTTCCCGAGCTTGGAAAGGAATGGAAAATTTGGGAAAAATTGAAATTTTTGAATATTTTACTACACCATGCCTTTAAAATGAAAACTATTTTATGTTTACTAGTTTAGAGTTAAGATAATTGAGTACTTGTGTTTCTTGTAATCGAGTAGGAAGAATTTGTGACAACAAATATATGTATGTGCACCACTTCTTTAAAGCTAGCACTGTGATAGAATGGAGTTATGGTTACAAAAGATACTAAAATATTGTCCTAGTTAGATTAATTCCTATAGACGCATTTAAATTATCTTAAACAATCTTATGAAGTTCTCGCTTTATGGCATTGAAGTTTTAAAATAGCTGGGCCAGAATCATTTTAGTTAATACTGGTATGTTAAAATCAAACATATGTTTTATGGAGATATTAGAAAAATATCTTTTGTTTTGGGAAATATTGGCAAAAACCAGAAAACATAATTTAAAAACTATTTCTTCGTCTGATGCTAATCTTATTTGCTATAACGTAATGTATATATTTCACTAGCAGGAAAAATACTTAAAGCAACAATTTTTAATTTTCTTTATTATTTGCATATTTTTCGAACAACCTTCTTATTTATATATATACACACATACACCGCACAAGTGCGTAAATTTTGGCAGCGAGAAATATATTAAAGAATTTAACGTGTGAAACTTCGTTCGTTATTATTAAAGACTAGCAGAATACCAGTTCTTCGCAGGGGTAAAAAAAAAAAAAAAAGTTTCTTTGGACATAAAAGATACCAAAACTGTGACCAATGAACTTAGGGACCTTATAAACTATGGATTCGATACTAATATCGGTTATTTTCGATCATTTATATATATATATGTTTGTATGTATGTATGTATCACCTCCTTCTCCCTCCCTGAAGTTACGTCACTGAATTTGGATTTAAATGGCCTCGGTACTGTCAGTGTTCATCTCAGCGACCCAAAAACTATGAATTCGACACTAATATCGATCAATTTCGATCATTGTTATATATCTCCCCCCTCCCCCGTACCAAAGTTACGGCGCTGAATTTGAATTTATACGGCATCGGAAGTGTTACTGTTCATTTCAACGACCCCGAAAACTATTGATTCGCAATTAATATCGGTCATTTTCGATCATTTTTATACATCTCCCGATCCGCATGATGAGGGGCTGAGTGTGGATTTAAATGGCATTGAAAGTGTCACTGTTCATCTCAGCGGCCGCGAAAACTATGGATTCGACACTAATATCGATCATTTTTCATCATTTTTATATATCTCCCCCTCCCCTAATTTGCTTGGATGAATTTGGATTTAAACGGCATCAAAAGTGTCGCCGTTCACCTCAGTGACCCCGAAAACTATTTAGTCGGCACTAATATAGGTCATTTTCAATATATATCCCCTTTTTCTTCCTCCAAGTGCATCTTCAAAGTGGAATAATAAAATCCAACCCACGCCCGAGCCTCATTTATGTTGGAAATTTTATCGAGAACGGTCTGGTGGTTCAAAAGTTGTTAAGTTACAAATAAAGTCACTTTCATATATATATTAATAATATGTTGCACTAAAAAACAGGTATTTGTTTACATACAAAATTTTTTACATAAAATTTATATAAAACTAGCATATGTTACCCGCTTCGCTGGGTTGAAATGAAAATTTAAGTACACAACTCCGTATCTCATGTGTTTAGTACCCGTGAAATATGCTGTTTTCGTATTTAATGGCATCGATTTAAACGGCATCGGAAAGATCATTGATCATCTCGGCGACCCCGAAAACCATGGATTCGACACTAATATGGTTTATTTTCGATCATTTTATTATCTCCCCCTCTCCCATGTGGCGGGACTGAATTTGGTTTTAAACGGAATCGGAAGTGTCATCGGTCATCTCAGCGACCGTGGAAACTATGAATTCGACACTAATATGAGTTATTTTTGATCAGTGTCTTGCAGTTCCCTTTCCCCCTCCTCCAAGATGCGGGGCTGAATTTGAATTTAAATGGGATCGAAAGTATCACTGTTCATCTAAGTGACGCGGAAAACTATAAATTCAACATTGATAGAGGCCATTTTCGACCATTTTTATAAATCTCTTTCTCCCCCTCCCCCAAGTAGTGGGACTGATTTTGGATTTAAACCGGATAGGAAATGTAACTGTTCATCTGAATCATCCCGAAAACTATGCATTAGGCACTAATATTGGTCATTTTCAGTCATTATTATATACAGCTCCCCCTCCCTCTGCTATGTTGTACCCACCCCCTACCCAACTATCAGGGCTGCACTTGGATTGAAACAGTATCAGAAGTGTCACTGTATCTCTCATTGACCCCGAAAACTATCTATTCAACACCAATATCGGTCATTTTGATCATTTTTAAATTTCTCTGCCCTCCCCCTCCCCTACATCGCATCTTCAAAGGGTATAGCCTAAAGTAATTTCTGCCCCTAAACTCATGTATGTTGAAAATTTGATTGAGATCGGTCGGGTGGTTCGAGAGTGATACAGTTACAAAGGCAGTCATTTTCATTTTCTTTATATATATATCTCCCCTCCCCCTCCAATAGTTTGGCTCGTCAAAGTGAAACGATAAAAATCACCCAAGGCCCGACTCTCATACATATTGAAAATTTGATCGAGATTGGTTGGGTGGTTCAAAAATTATTAGCTTTTATTTATACGTCCCAATCCCCTCCCCCTCGCCTAGGATCTACCGTTAAGGAAAAATTACAAAAATGTTTCCAGATCCGAACCTCATGTACCTTAAAAATCTGATTGAGATCGGAAGGATAGTTGAAGAGTTATTAAGTTTCAAAAATATCAGTGTTAGATAAATTTATTTTATATTTCGCCCCCTCCTTCTCCTCCCCTACGTTGCTCCGCAAATTAAAATCATAAAAACGATCCCAGGCCAGAGCCTCATCTATGTTGAAAATTTGATCAAGATCGGTCGAGTGGTTCAGGAGATTTAGAGTCACAAACATAGTGATTTTCAATTTAATATATATAAATTCTATATTAGGATATTAAATAATCATAATTATGTTTTTAGTGCTTGAGTATTTAGTGGAATTTGCGTACTGCTCTTTCTTTTAAGAAGTAATTTTGTAAAAATTAACAAAATTTTACCATATCAAAGAGCACATTAAAAACTCAGTTTCATTCAAGAGTCCTATTTGTTGCAACAAAAACGCTTCATGATGGTAGATGTGTATACAAGTGTACCTAGGTATAAGTTCTGTAATTAATGCATAACCACGAATAAATAACTAAAAAGCACATAAAGAAAATCAGTGCAGACTATTAATTTTCAAGAATAATTACAACAGTTTCATTTTCAAACGCTTTAAGTATTCGCAATATTGAAATTTCTCAATTTACATTTTTCAGGTGTTCAGAAAAAGGTTCCATTACTAGTAAAATTAACCTAAAACAAATATTTTTGTAATTTTCCCAACTTTTTCCAATTTTTCCAGAAAGAAACCGGAAAATAACGGTTTTTTACCGACAGGTTCAAAATTTCCGGAAATTTTACAACACTACTTCTGACATTATACTTTCTTATTTCTAGATCGGTGATTGTCTTCATATTATATTTTCTTATTTCGAGATCAGTGATTCTCCTGATATTATATACTACTTTAATTCTAAATTGATCATTCTTCTGACATAATACTTCTTTATTTCTAGATTCGTGATTCTTTTCGTATTATATTTTCTTATTTCTAGGTCGGAGATTCTCCTGATATCATATATTACTTTAATTCTAAATTGATTATTCTAATGACATTATACTTCCATATTTCTAGATCCGTGATTCTCTTCGTATTATATTTTCTTATTTCTAGATCAGTGATTCTCCTGATATTATGTACTACTTTAATTCTGCATTGATGATTCTTCTGACATTATACTTCCTTATTTCTAGATCCGTGATTCTTTTCATATTATATTTTCTTATTTCTAGACCAGTGATTCTCCTGATATTATATACTACTTTAATTCTACATTGATGATTCTTCTGACATTATACTTCCTTAGTTCTAGATCGATGATTCTCCTAATACTATGTACTCTCCTGGTATTAAACTGCTTTAGCTCTATGTCAATTATTCTCCTGGTATTGTACTAGTTCAGTTCTAAATCCTATATTCTCCTGACGTAATACTTCCTTAATTCAACGTAGATCGGTCATTCCCTCTCTAGTAAACAACTTTTATTCTAAATCAGCAATTCTCCTTATATGCTAATACTTAAGTCATAAATCGGTATTCTGTTGGTATTATACTACCTTAGTTTTCTTAATTTTACTAAAGTAGACAAAAATGTCCGTATGATGATGCTATTTAAGAAGATTTCTTTACTCGAGTTTTATTATGAACATAATTTTATATTTTAAAAGTTGAAATGGCTACTTCTTTCTACCATACCTTCAATAGTTCTAACTAGTAGAAACTATAGGTGTTCCTAGGATATCAGAAGTTTGCGACTAAGAGGTGTTTCAACTTGTTCTATAACTATTTCGCCATTACATAAGTGACTTATACATATACGGTGGAAATAGATTTTTACATTTATGTATCACGCATGGGCAAAAAGTAGCTGAATCAAGCAAGTTAGTATAAGATGGGTGGAGTCATAGGCTAGAAATAATAGAAGTTTATTTAAATGAGAAACTACGGAGGATAGTATCCTCCTTTGCCCCTCATATCTTGCCTTATATTGTTCAGTGATTTTTTTCTTTTTTTTTAAATTCTACGTTTAAAATAACTTTCCTCCCCTTTATGGTAAACATATTCCATATTTACATTTGTCAGTAACGTTAGTCCAGGCTTTTGTACTGAAGTTGCATCACTTCAGCTCAGGAGGGTATTCAAACCAGTAAAAAGTTTTCTGCAAGAATAATAGCAAGGAAAGAAAAAAAGAAAATTCCGTATCTGATATAGAACTTAAGCCTTGTTTTGTGGGTTTTTATATCTTTTTCCATTAATCCCTTACACAAAGGATAAAACCATCGACTTCAGATTTCAAACGCGAGAAGAAACAAAAGTTTCTCTCTATATATAAACCAGCTGGGAATAAGTTCTTTTTTTTTTCTCCCTCAAAGGAGCCATTTTTTGTCGTCCTTAATTTGAACAATATCCCTTCCCGGATACCTATTTCAATAAATTTGATCATTCAAGGATTTTGCTTTAATTGTAATTTGCGACTTTCTTTTTCTTTTTTCCCCACTCTAAGTACTTTTTTCTTTTTGAAAAGGATAAATTGTATATATATATATATATATATATATATATATATATATATATATATATATATATATATATATATATATATATATATACATCTGTTTCTTGAGAACTCAAAATTATCTCATGCTTATTGTTAAAACTAGGGGGAAAAAGACGTTTTCTAAGGTTATATGACACTCTTATTTACTTACGAAAAAGAAAAGAAAAAAGCAATCAATACGAGGCTGGTTTCAAAACTACCGTCAAGATCTTATGAATAAAAATAAAAAAGAGAACGGGTTGGGGGGGGGGAGGAGAGTACTTGTTTCAGAACGGAAAAAGGACAAGAACAATAAATTTCTGTTTCGTCATTTTTGTCTTTCTATTTTGCAACAGCAGTGTGAGCAGAATTTTTAAAACAATACCAAAATAAAAGTTACTACCTGTATTCATTTGCCCCCTCTTCTTCCCTTAACCCCTCCTAGAATTTAACTTCAGTTCAGCTATATAACGTTTTACTAAGTAAATGAACGTTCCAAAAAGTAAGTTTTTTTCTTTTTTCAGCAATAATTTTTCCTTTTGAAACTCCAGTTACTAAGAATGCTGCTACCAGTAGGCACACACACACAGACACACACACACACACACACACATATATATATATATATATATATATATATACGTAAGAACTAAGTTTCTTGGAATATATTTTCCTTGTATAAGGAAGGTAAAAATAGAAGAAAACAGATTTGTGTGAAAGTTGTTATACAACATACATATATATATATATATATATATAGTACCATCCTTATTACAAATTCTCTTCGGCAGAATGCCATTAAAGAAAATGAACTTTATATACTTTCTTTTCTGCTTACTATTTAAAATTCTCTGAAGAGGAAAAAACAGAGAAATATTTATTGTTATACGTATAATCTTACTTACCATCAATATTAAGTGAATACAAAACGAGTCCTTATTTCAGGATATATGAAGGATTATACAAATTTTTCTTGTTAGTACCAAAAAGGGGAAGCAGGATATTGTTTTTCGAGCAGCATTTAGAAAAATGGTGGTAGGGGTGTGAGGTACGGGGAGTAGTAATAGGAGGAGGACCGAGAGTAAGAAAATATAAAACCTGTTTTATGATTGCTACAAAAATATCTCTGTTTTTCGTTGTTCGTAACGACAGATTTCCTGTATTCTTCAGTTTGTCCCTATTAGAGTTATTATTTTTGTTTCATTATCCAATTTCCTTATTATCTATCTGATGCAGGTGTTGTTCAGTCCCTTTTATATCATTTCTCCGGTTCATGTATATATAAATTTTTCTTCCTCTACTGCTATAATTATCTAAGAAATGATCATGAAGTGCTTAGATAATATTGTATATTAAAAGTAATCTACATCGTATTGTGAGGTTTATTCGTTTATATATCATTGATTTCCATTAACCGCAGATGGTCTCATCCTAAATGTTGCCCAAAATGTATCACTATATTTTCAAACCTTAATCCAGCCTCTACGTCAATAAATACTGATTGATTGACTGTAATATATAAACTAATTAATTGTACATACACACACACACACACGCACACACACAATTACTAGCAATCAATTATAATGGATACACACAAGGAGCTTCATTGCATTTTCTTTACTTTGTTTATTATTCATATCACAGATAGTATATAAGAGAGATATCTACAGCTTAACGTCAAATCTGAGCCATATGAGCTCCCACTCGGAATCAAACCAAAGTTTTCCGGATCGAATTTGATTGATGCTGGGAGCTTATGTGGCAAGCTGTGGATCCACGTTTTATATCACAACAGTGCTGAAACAAACACGTTGTTGATATCAAGATGCAAAATTCAAATTGATATCATGATGCATAATTGAAAATTTAAGAGTCTGAGAAAAAAAATGAAACATTTAAACGAGTGATTTGTTTGGGGTTTACGGTAGTAAAAGCTTACTTGTTCAGAATTGACAAGGAACATAGCCTCGATTTTTTTTTTTCGTAAGAACGTATGTTGATTTTGTGAATTGGAATATTTCGTGTTTAATTGTAATAGGATATTTGCATGTTTGTGAAAAAGTAGTTGATAGATTCAGAGGAATAAAAAGATTCAAGGTAAATTGAAGAACCTATCTGTTAGATATTGATGGTCCCAAAAATATATCTGTGACCATTGTTCACTGAAATACGTTTAACTCTAGAAATCTACTGTATTTGAAAGAATACTGTAAAGTATATGTATAGAGTGAGTCAAACAGTTTTACAAGCTAATTTTTCTTCAGATGCATTAGGAGAGCAAAGTGATAAGGACCGAAATTGAAGAGCGCAGGGGGGGCTAAAAACGCCTGTGAAAAGCAAGTGCCTCCAAAGCTCCCTATCAAAGGTTCCCTGGAACCAACATGAAAATTTCAAATAGCAATATGGGTCAAGTGTGATACCTCGTTTGATACAGCTTGGAAAACGAAATATTTTTGGTAGGACATAAATGTAGACATGGGAAACCGTTTCCAAAATGAGCGACAAAATTGGACCCTATTTCACATAAACTTGACTGGTCCGTGGTCGGAACAATATGGGAGATAAGTCAATGGAACAAACATTAAAGTAGGTAAAAGTCATAACAAATATCGAGTAATTTTGTTTTGTGATCGCCAGAGTCCCCTGAAGAGGGTCTTATGGGTCTGCTGAAATGTCATTCTATTGACCTTGGGGAAACGAAACAACTTTGATAGGAAAGAAATGATGTAACGGGAACTCTTCCAGAATGTCCATCCAAAATGAGTCCTGTTTCTGATACACTTGGATGGTCTGTACTATTAACACGTTAAGACATAAATGAATGGAACAGACATTGGAGTAGACAAATGGCATATTAATGGAGGAAAATAAAATACTAGGTTATGTAAAACAAAGTAAGTACATCACTTAACATCTCACAAATAATGCTCACTATATTTTCAATTCTGTTCCACATACCTCCATAAGCAGCGCCGTAGGGATGCAAGCACATCATGTAACTCTCTCTCTGTAGAGGTTAGAGCAGAAAATCGTGGAGACTAGCGAACAGGATCCCCACGCCCCATCCATTTGTTAGGCGTACGTCGGCCCAGGAGGACTCTGACCTGGCGTGTCTTATGTGCGACAACCATCGTGTTGATACCACCTAGGAATACGTTCGTGGAGAGGAATGTCTTCTTACAACTGTGGCATCATATGCCCCTAGCCCAATGATGGATATTATTTCGTTTTACGTACCCTATATTCGTAAGTGTAGCCTCATCGCTAAACAATACGGTGAACACAAAGATACGCTTTATGTTTTCCATGCCTTCCAATTCACACACAAAATTGCACTCGAGCGTGGAAATATTTACTGATAGTTGCTGATACATCAGCAAAGATATCATCCATATGAGATGGGGTGGATGTAACTTGTACTAGTGTAAAATATAGACTACAGATCTTTGACTAAGTTCACTATCCTTAACAAGGTTTCTAGTACTTATAGTACATGACGGTTCACATTAACTACTGCCAAAATTGCTGTTGTATATTGAGAAAAATCCGTTATTCGGACAGCCGTATGTTGTACAAATATACGTATCCTTATGTTTACTGAAGATATCACTACGGAGCATACGTTACTCGTATCCTACATATGTACTGCCCTTTTTCCCGCTTAGATGTTACATCATGCCTTTGCAGGATGTCTGACATCTAACAGTTTTCCTTATATTATATACGTGTACATATGTTGCATACGTCAGCTATACGTTACATATGTTCATCTGTATGTGAGATCCTGACCGCCTATATATAGTTCTTTTGTTCGTACGAAAAGTACGCTTATTCGGAACACTTATATGGAAAATACGTATAAAATATACTTTTTCAGTTACACGTTTGCTGTACGTTAAGTCCAGAAACTAGAGAATTTACAGGTGTAACCTAAATTTTTACTTATGCCACATACGATTTTTTTTCACAGTGTACGTTATGCATTTGTTGCATAAGGGTAACGATCCGAACCTCGTCATTGGACAATACTATCTTGTTGCCGAAGACGTCTCTCCCGCAGAAATTCTTTATGAGAATATTGTGGTCGGCATAGTTAGCGTGTTCCAAATATCTATGTTGTGTCTCAAGAGTTTCATCTCATCAGCGTAGCACTAAAAACATATCAATACAGTGATCAAACGCAGTTATTGTCTTATTCGTAATCTATTCACACTATTCGCAATAACACACGCGGAATCGCCTTGCAGTATCAATGTAATAGTGTGCCTCTTTCCTTGTATGCAAAACTCTTCACCACAGTACTCGTAGAAGTCTTGTGCCATTTGTTACTGCTGTTGACTCTTCCACATTGGATGTATTCAACTACAATGTTTGCACAGCACTACACTGGGTACATACTCAATGTATCCTCTACTTACGTCATTACCACCCTCGCAAACAGTTATGCAATGGGGAAGCCACGTTAACGTAGTTCTTGAACATCTACATTCAACGAAAACCAAATACTGATAGTCATGCTGCATTTACTACTTTGTGGTATGGCAAGTAACGGAGTCTTATGGCAATACTTCCTATTAGTATTTCATGCATCATGGCACAACACAATGCTCCTAAAATCTGGTGAGTACGGTAACAGCAATACAGATAAAATGTTTATTAGAAGACAAGTCTTTTTCACATTTTAGAGGCCGAAGTAATTTACTTTAATATTCCCCGTCCTTCTGGTGGTGGCCTTTGTTGACATTTGAGCCAAGTGACTTTTCCGTAAAAGTCACTACGTTCGTAGAGTACAATCTCTTCTTCTTACTACGGACCAGGCCGGATGCCAGCCCAAAAATGTAAGGGTATCCGGTAGAAGTTAGGTGGGCCGATCCAACCATATTATAGTTCATTACCATATTATTGTTCATTTGCAAGCCTACCGTGACAATTTTAGGAGGCCAGTAAAAATTTAGTGATGCCTATCCCCTAGACCCCCGTGGATACGGATCTGTTGCGGACCATGCAAATGTATTCGAAACAGAATCCATTTTTGATGTCCATTTCGGAAAATGTTCTCCATACCGACTGTTTCCTACTGAAGTTGTCTCGTTTCGCAAAAGGTATCGAACGACCTATATTGTCATTTGAAATTTTCAAATTGGCCCCAAGGGAACTTGGATGGGGGCGCTGGAGGCCACTTGTTTCTCACAGATTTTTTATCGGGCTCTGTGCGTTCTTCGATTTTGGTCCTTATCACTTGGCTCCCCCGATGCATACTTGTTGAGAAAATGTCTTGTAACTTTCAATTTGACTCATCCTGTATCCTGTATCCTACATGTTTTAATCAAGGAAGGAGAAACATAGGAGGTTAGAACTGTTAAGTATAAAAGTGGAAATTGTTTCCTTAGTTGGGGAGAAAACATATCAGTAAAAGAAATTGGAGGTGTGTTATGAACCTTGAGGAATGGACACAGAAATCTACTTTGTGAAACCTATGACATTTCCTTAAGAATATTGAGAAAAATATATTTTATGCTTTGGTGGTGATCAATTACCCTGAATTCCACATCACATTTTTTCACGTCTGTGGAATTCAGGGTAATTGATCACCACCAAGGCATTAAATATATTTTTCTGAATATTCTTAAGGAAATGTCATAGGAGTCGTGGAAGGACTTCGTGTGGAAGGACTACGTCATACACAATTCATGACATTTATGAGCGCAACTGTTTACTCTTAGAAATTAGCATGATACACTAACGTAAGATGTTTGCATTTATTAGAAAGTATTCTCATCGTGTCCCTTATTTTCCTAAAACCAACATTACTCACCTCTCAAGCGTGGTTGTATAATATTCCAGGATATCGGCTCCAGTCACCTGATATAAATATTTTGTATTATAAATAGGATTCTTTGATATACAACAAATTATCAGGACATTAATTGAAATATATTTAAAATTAAAGAGTTAATAATAGATTTAGGCTATTAGCTACTACGGAGTTGTTGTTTCCAACCCTTCGATCCGCTGTGTCGTCACAATAGTTTTAAATCTGCAAATTGCCAGCACATTGCGACAACTGTTGACATTAGGTAGCAGACATTAGGTAGCATTAGGCATCTGTTGACAGCCGTAGTGACAGCTATTAGCTCGGCTGTTAACTATTAGGAGTTAATATTACTTATTGATAGACACATTTGACTATTAGATAAATAAGATTTCTCACGTATCATAGTTACTCGTATATATAATATACTACCATAGTATTAGTGTTCTAACGAAAAGCTTAATGAAGGCATAGGTAGCGTGCTTCTGACTCTGTTTTTGTCATAAATGATATCCTTTTTTTGGCATCATAAAAGTTCATTTCTCTCGATTTTCTCAAAAATTACTCATGAGGATTTTGCCTCAAACATATGTCCATTTGTTCAGCTTGATGAGATCTATCGATGGATTTTAGTCTGATTTTTGGACATATATATATATATATATTTGAAATCCTATCACTGATTTGTTTTATAAGATACCTCAGGAAACAAGTTTCACTCTTCTAATTTTTTTAAAAAATATATATGGAAAATGTCCGCCATTTAGAATGTTACGCTATGACACAAATATACCAAGTTTCACGCATGAAATTTGTTTTAATGTATTGATACGTGATTTAGCTAATACTGTGTAAAAATGTAAGTTCAAATTTTTAAGTTGGAAAATAAAAATAAAAAACCTTACTAATTTTCTTAACACATATATATCCACATGAAAACATTGCTCTCTTATTTGCTTTGCGGCTGCCCAAGTACGGTACATACTGCTTCTATAGTCATAAGGGGCAGAATAATCTGAAGGTTCCAGTCCGCTACTCGAAGATAAGATTTTGCTGAATACAGGCATGGTAGATTCATAGTAATAACGTGGTCAACAACAAGAACAACAAAGAGCTATTTAGTGTCTTAAGAACTTCATCAGATGCATCTAATAGTATTTTCAGCCCTGATTTCATATATGTTTGTAGTTTGTAGTGTAGTGCAGTGGTTTTGATGCCACAAAGGAAATAAATGTGCACTTTGATTTATGTAGCTTCTGTGTACAAGAAGGTTATTGCAATGAAAACATGGTTCAAACATATCTCTAAAATGTTTTGAAATATATTTCTCTCCCTCTTATTTGGCATCTGAAACACCTCTATGTAAAGTGCAGTTATAAATAGCTAACATGGAGGGATTCCATTTTCCCTGGTAGTTTCTGTATTTCCGCTATAGCCTGATGAAGTATCTTACTACACTTGCCACTGATAGCACCAAGGTTTCGGGAGAGTTTATATGTGAGTCCAAAACTCCATTTTAAGACTCATGTTGCTCTCCAATGCCTGATATGAAGTCAGTAGCTCAGACACAACCTTGCGAAAACTTTCGAGTCTATGATTCCCGCAGGAATCTCTGCTGATTCTTGTCATGTTTGTTTGTTTGTTTGTTTTCCGATCTCATTAAGCTTGTCATTGAATTTCTTATCAATAACAGTTCCCTTATATGAAGGCCTAAAAAATATACACTCTCTGGTTTTAGCTTCATTAATATTGGGAGACTGATATCTCAGATATTGAAAATCTCTAGCAGCTATAACCATGCTTTTGACAAAATTCTTTAAATGGCCAAGTTTTATACCGTATGTAAAGGGGTAGAAATGTTTTCTTGTAAATTCCATGAAAGGAAAACACATTATGTTTTCTTTCCGGGATTCTGTGAAGGTCGTCTAGATTATACTTTTTCCATTTACAGCATTCAAAAACATATGAATGAAACCTAATTTCAGCTCTGAGAGGAAAAAAAAACTTTTTTGACCAATGGGTTTTGCCACTATACTTGTGACATTTTAAAATCCTATAAAGCTAGCAGTATACTGACTAAAGGTCAGGACAGCCAAGCGCAGGCGAAGTACAGACAGAAAACTGTGAACAAAAGAACAAAACCTCGGCAACTTTGTGATTGGGACAAACTGTCAATGCACTGAGACCTCTCTCTGACACCACATCCTCTTCTATTTCTGCCTTGGTTTGGCTATCGGGTGTCCTCTGGTCAATTTGCGGCTAGCTTAATCCTTGTAGTATTACTGCATGAGGACCTAGGAATTACATCGATTATTACGAGGTTTTTTTATCGGGGCTGTGCTCTCACAGAGAAAAAAAACAATGAATGTGACGTACGTAAAAACGTAGGTCATATGCGTAAATCCTGTAATTTTTGGATTTAACGTACTACTATATGTAGCATCCTACAGCAAGCATATAACTGAAAACGTATGTTTTATAATACTTTCCATATAAGTGTTCCATCTATACGTACTTTCCATATGAAAGAAAGAACTATACATAGGTGGTCAAGATCTCATATACAGATGGACGTATATAACATATAGCTGACGTATGTAACATACGTATAGGTATGCAATATACGGATGACTGTTAGATGTCAGATATCCTGCAGCGACATGATGTAACATCCAAGCAAGAAAAAAGGTAGTACGTACACTGTGTTATCAAAAATATCCGGACACTATGTGCTCTCAAACGGATCGGCTCGGGTCGGGTTGTCGGGTAAGGGTACTTGAATCGGGTTGTCGGGACGGGTCAGTCGGGTCAGCTTGGGTCGAGTAAATTGGTCAGCTTGGGTCGGGTCAATCGGGTCAGCTTGGGTCGGTTTATCGGGTCGGGTTATAGGATCAGGTCAGTCGCGTCAGCTTGGGTCGGGTCAGTCGGGTCGCGTCAGTCCGGTCAGTTCACTTTGGTCAGCTGAGTTTAGGTTGAGCTTAAACTCGGCTGGAGTCGAAAGCTGCTGTTTTTCACTAACTGCCTAATTAAAAATAGCAATTTTCAATTGATTTTATAGAAACCATAAATGTATTTTGAACACTTGCAGCTAGTGTTTTTTATGCTTATTTTTGTACTTCTGTGTACTTTAATTTTTAAATGTGGAAGATCGATTTTACCAATCGACTGTAATATTAATATTTACGCCAATATGGAGTCTGGATTTAGAACAAAACTAGAAGTTGTTTAAGCAAGGCCAAAAGAAAGATTGGATATGGACGACCAAGCCCAAGCAGAGCCGCGGTAGCTCAGTGGTAGAGAATTCATCTCTGCTGCATGGTGTCCATGGTTCGATCCCAGCTTGTGCTAAGTGGGCTTTGTGGTGGAGAAACGCCGTGTAGTGGGTTTTCTCGGGGTTCTCCTGTTTCCTCCCACTTTCTTCATTCCACGATTTCATTTATTTCTCATGGTCACCATATCCCTTAGCCTCGGTGCAGAATCGAGGGACCTTAAACTGAATATTCCATTTTATTTCACCAAGCCCAAGAACATCGATACAAGAACGAGGTAAAGATTGGATATGCAAGATGAAGTGCATAGTAATCTTGCTCTTGGCCTTGTTTTGGTGATCACCAAGTAGCGATGAGCATATTTTCTTGCTTTCCGTATAGTATGAAAGACCATAATCAAAATCACACTTGGTCTTCATTTGTACCAATGAGGCAAGCATTCTTGGCTCTTGTATAGCATGAAAGACCACCAAGACTACGAAATGCAGGATCAAGACTTGACTATGCAAGACAAAGAATAAGATGCAGTATTGATGACCAAGACCCAGGTGCGAATTGTTTGAATTTCACTTGTTGGGCTGAAAGTGATGAAATAAAATTAGTACTTTATAATTAATTATCATACTGTATTTTTAAATTTTAAATTACAAAATTCATATTATGTATCTTCTTACTTGGAACTATATATACTGTAAAATACGTTTTAATTACCGACAAAGAAAAATCAAAGTGGCGCGGGTCCCGGAATCATAAGAACATATTTTGGAATGAAAGTTGAAGGGTTGGAAAAAATCACAGGTGTTCTCCCGTTTCCTCAACTCTTCTCATTGTAGTTAAACGAAGTTAAACGATTTCCTTTTGTCTCCGCCAAGAGACTCTTACTACTGCCTTCCGAGAAGACCACCTGCCATCCGAGCAGGTGAGAACACTGACCTTGAAGAAAAATTTCGTCACATAGAACTAAAGCAAGAAAAAAATTCTCCCACGTCGGATATTAGTATCAGTTATAAAAAGAAATAACCAAAACTCAAAAGTGCCAAATATTCATTAAAATGCATATACAAATCTCCCGCTTGATCTAGCTAGTGGTTAACGTGTAAGACTTCGGTACACGCGGTCCGGGTTTAATTCCGAATGGGAGTGCATTTTGGCGTTCACTCAGTGTCGTGACCATAGTGCTCTCAAACGGGTCGGGTTACGGGTCGAGTCGGGTCAACTCGGGTCAGGTTGTCGGGTCAGTCAGGTCAATCGGGTCAGCTCGGGTCAGGTCAATCGGGTCGGATCACGGGTTGGGTCGGGTCATCGGGTCCGGTCAGTCAATTCGGGTCACGGGTCGGGTCGGGTCGGTCTTCAACCCGACCCGACCTGACTTGTTGAGAGCACTACCGGGCACCATCAAAAACATAATTTTTCATATTAGGTGCATTGTGCTGCCACCTACTGCCAGATACTCATTATCAGCGACCTCAGTAGTCATTAGACATCGTGAGAAAGCAAAATGGGGTGCTCCTCGGAACTCACGGACTTCAAACGTGCTAAGGTGATTGGGTGTCAGTTGTGTCAGAAGTCTGTACGCGGGATTTCCACACTCCTAAACATCCCTAGGTCCACTTGTCTGATGTGATAGTGAAGTGGAAACATGAAGGAACACGTACAGCACAAAAGCGTACAGGCCGACCTCGTCTGTTGACTGACAGAGACCGCCGACAGTTGAAGAGGGTCGTAAAGAGTAATGGGCAGACATCCATCCAGACCATCACACAGGAATTCCAAACTGCATCAGAGTCCACTCCAAGTACTATGACAGTTAGGCGTGAGATAAGAAAACTTGGATTTCATGGTCAAGCGGCTGCTCATAAGCTACACATCACGCTGGTAAATGCCAAATGACGCCTCGCTTGGTGTAAGGAGCGTAAACATTGAACGATTGAACAGTGGAAAAATGTTGCGTGGAGTGACTAATCATGGTACAGAATGTGGCGATCCGATGGCAGGGTGTAGGTATTTCGAATGCCCGGCGAATGTAATCTGTCAGCGTGTGTAATGCCAACAGTAAAATTCGGAGGTGGTGGTGTTATGGTGTGGTCGTGTTTTTCTTGGAGAGGGTTTGCACCCCTTGTTGTTTTGGGCGGCACTCTCACAGCGCAGGCCTACATTGATGTTTTAAGCACCTTCTTGCTTCCAAATGTTGAAGAGCAATTCGAGGATGGCGATTGCATCTTTCAACACGATCGAGCACCTGTTCATACTGCACGGCCTGTGGCGAAGTGGTTACACGACCACAACATCCCTGTAATGCACTGGCCTGCACAGAGTCCTGACTTGAATCTTATGGAAAACCTTTGGGATGTTTTGGAACGCCGACTTCGTGCCAGGCCTCACCGACCTACATCGATACCTCTCCTCAGTTCAGCATTCCGTGAAGAATGGGCTGCCATTCTCCAAGAAACCTTCCAGCACCTGATTGGAAGTATGCCTGCTAGAGTGGAAGCTGTCATCAAGGCTAAGGTTGGGCCAATATCATATTGAATTCCAGCAGTACCGATGGAGGGCGCCACGAACTTAAAAGTCATTTTCAGCCAAGTGTCCGGATACTTTTGATCACATAGTGTATGTTGCATATGGATAACGTATGCTCCGTACAAATTTCCGTAGTAAGTATATGGAATTCCGTATATTTGTATATACAATATACCGCTGTCCGGATAACGGATTTCTCAGTGTGCTCTCTTTGGCATTTTTGGAAACCGTTCTTGCATTAGAATAAATCACTCGTGTTAACGAGCTAAGGTCTATTTGTAATACACGAAAAAATAATGATAATAATACATGTTACACAGTACATTTCTTGTTTCAAAAATGCCATTAAGAAATTATGAAACACTGATAATTCAAACAGAAAATTGTACTGAAAGATTTATTTGAGCAACACAAAAAGTATACATTTCTAATAAATGTTTTTACCTTTATTTTCAACGCAAACTTTTAGTAATAGTTATCATGCAAGAAACACCTCTTGGTACCATGTTTTATGCATGCAAGATTTCCCAACCAACTGTGTTCTAATATATAGGTAATATTCTCAAAATATCATTTATGTTAAAAGGCATAGAGTGTTCTCAGAAGCCTGACAGTATACGAAATTTATAACAGCTTTTGTGATATTACTTTTGCTTTTTTTTTTTTTTTTTTTTTTTTTTGCCAGGAACTTCACTGCAAGCACGCTTTTCGGAATTCCAATCTTCATTAAGCTTTACCCCTAACGGGAATGTAGGGAGTGACATTTAGTCGCTGGGGGAAAATGGAAATGAAAGCATAAATGTTGATCAGGGAGGCGTGAGGAGGGTTCGTGTATTTATCATCATCTTTTGCCTTTCTTATTTTTTAAAATAATTTATTGTGTTCACTAGTTTCGAAAATACAGAACCATTGCAAAAGTTAGTTATTTTTTTCTGTTTTAATGGAAGATTTGATAGTACGTTAATATGAACTGTATAGCTTTGAAGAGTAAGGACAACTTCTGAATAGCAAACAAGGATAGTCACTATAATGAAGAATTTTGTTTTTTGTTTGTCAACAGATGATATATATATGTTAGAAAACTTTTAGTCAATCTGAAGCAATTTAACTTTTTCACTCAAACTTAACATTGACTTATTTCCGACATGTACCAAAGAGTTTCTGAAGTTTTGACTTACATTTTCCTTATTCTCACGTGCGTTGCAAAGAGAAAGTATATATATATATATATATATATATATATAAAATTCGTGTTCAGATTCTTGGATTGAAAGTTAAAAGCCAAGCAACTGCTATGTTGATGACACAACTTTTGTTCCACAGGTACTTCTTTATCTGCTGTACTAAAGGGAACAGATTTTTTTTTTTTTTTTTTTTTTTTTTAAGTATTATAGACAAAGAAAGTTAACATTTCGAACTGTAAATCATTTAGGGTTGCCAACTATTTTAGTAAAAATGAATAACAATTTGTTAATATCTTATGAATGAACTTTTAAAGATTGAAATGGAAGTATATTGAATAGTTTCATAAGCAAATACGTGTATGATATATTTATGAAATGAAATTTACAGTCTTTCTCGTTTCAGACGTTATATTTATTTGTTAATGGTTTCAAGTTTAATTGCAAAACGAAAAGTTGTTTAATGCAGGTTTCACTACTATTGTATCTAAATATGAATTACTATCCGTAACGCAGATGTATATTAATTTCTCTGTATAGTTGCTTTTACTTTCATTGTTTGTCAGAATGGTTATAGGACGTATCTATGTATTTCTCTTTATCATATGGCAGTTTTCTTTTTTCAATTTGTCTTTTAAGGATTTAATTGGATTTTGAGTTTAGCGTCTTTCAATAGCAAGGTTATAGAAGATGTGGACCTAGAGCTTAACGTGGGATCCGAACCACATGAACTGCTGCCGGAAATCAAACTTGGCCTCCCACGACATAGGAGCGTACGCTAACCGCTTAGCCACGAAGAAGCTTGTATCATATAAAGAATGATGAGAACAACTATGTAATTTAAAATTATACCCCACGTGGTAAACTTGTTGAAATTTCCATTACTATGGCCAGATTAAAGAAATTCTTTCCAAAAGAAGAAGAAGAAAAAGATTAGGAAGAAAAATAGAAAAGAAAGTGCAGGGATCTTAAAACCAGAAAGAAACAAATGAAAGGATTCTCGGTAGCAAGATGTCCAATCAAACGTCGGGATGACACTTCAAATCGACCAATACGATGAACATCCAAACCATGAGCAATATCAAACTAATGATGCAACTAATCTTAGAAGATTAGCGAAATCATATTTCTCTAGGATAAGAACAAGAATTATTTGACTTAGAAAGCTTTGGGGATATGATAATCAATTAGTGTTTGTCTAAATAAAAGGTCAACTCTCATCATACAGATTAATTTTTCTATTTAATTCAATTGTAGCTATTGACCTTCGGTAAAAGTTGTATCATAAGTAGAGAGATATCTTTCAACTTGGTGACGTGGCCCTCCGTTTCTCCTACAGGTCACTGTATCAAAAGGTTCTCACCAAGGACGGTTGATGTTGGGCAGAGATTCAGCTTAAAATGATCTCAGTATCTTGAAGTTCTGGATTTTACTTAGGAGTGAATTCTTAGGTTCAATTAAGTGGTTTCCTCTATTGAATGAGCAACATTGTGTGGAAATCCAGACAATAGGCATGACTAAGGTAGAGCAATGTATTTGGAGAAAATAAGTAAAACTTCAATGGGTCGTTCTCTCCAAGAGATACAAATATTCTTTCGTCTTCAAAGTGTCAAACATATTTGAATTGCAAATATAAGAAGGAAAAAATGAATATGGTTACATTATAAGAAATAGCAACAAAAACTTGAGGATTATAAAAAGCAAGAACAATGTGAACTCATTGTACCCTTATTCTGAATGTACAGTTCCAATATATATATTCCAATAGGCAATGTAGGCGCTGTACACGCAGAGTAGCTAAAGGACCGTATCACTGAATTGAAGTAAGGAGCGAACTGTAATATCATCTCCACTAACAAACATCTAAAATAATGCTGTCACATAAAGTTAACAGTTATATAAAGCAAACATAATGCTTTCTCTCTCCAAAATTCAAGAACACTAGTAAGGTTAAACTGTATGGTATTTCTATATTTCATAAATGAGACTTTGCACCACAGTACACCAAGACCAGTCGCTGGCTAGCAAGATGTCTTTTCATGTACACGCAGTCAATATGTGAGAAGTGCATACACAACGGTCAGCAGTAATAATAACACATGAATGAAAGAAGAAATAATATATTAATGGAAATTAGAGATTCGAATATGTAATTTCGAACTGTCTTCGTGGCTGAAGGGCGTTGAAGTATGTACTACGAACAGCCCTCTAGGTATGTACACTCATGTCCAAAATTATTGTCGCATATCGATAACTGTCTTCTTGTAAGAATATAACTTGATAATGATTTTGCAGGGCACTTTTAATACCGATGCTATGTGTATAATCGGGAAATGTATATTTGTGGTAAATTTCATAAGAAAAGAATTATAAATACGAAAATTATAATGAGTAAAATAAAATGTTGCTAAATGGATAAGAAAATTTTATTTTCGTTTTATTGTTCTTAGTTACTGCTTTTTTGACATGAAATTTGCCACATACATGTCTTTGCCGATTATACACATACTAACATTATAAGAAATACCGGGCGAATTCGTTATCAAATTATGTTCCTACAACAACATATTTATAGACTTGCGACAATAATTTTGGACATGAGTGTACAATTCTCGCCATCAGACCACATGAACATCATGACGATGAACACGAAAAGAAATTTCAGAGTATGCGTTGTTAATTGTTACTTTTGGATTTAAATAATCTGAATAGACAGCAAGGGATGGGGAAAGGCAAGGTAAGAAACTGACGTTTCACTCTAATAGATTAGATATAGTTGAATTCAGACGAGGTTACTGTTTTACCTTTGTTATGTAAAAGAAAACAACAGAAGTTTCACAAGTAAAATCGAAAAGCACAAAGAAGCAGGAATACGGGAAGGAATCGTATTGTAGTAATGGTCAAGAAACAGTAGATGCCTAATAAGCAGATTTGTCTAAAAACAAAAGCATTGGCTCTAGATTATATACAGAATGACACCAATTTCCGATGAAAATTCATTAAGTAAGGAATTGCAAGCGTCTGCAAAAAATTTCCAAATAATTACCCATATAAATAATTGAACTTTAAAGACAATGATGGTGTAGATGCTCAACCAAATCCTTCATCTTAATTGAAAGTTCCGTCTCTTTTGAACTATGATAATTTTAGGTTTTCCCCCATGGACAGAGGGGCTAAGTAAATTTCAATAAGTATACTGAAGGTGCTAATCAACATTGAGCATGATCGGACAAGTAGAGCCAAGGGGAATTTCGTAATCCCGGGGGGAGAGGAAGATAGAATTCTCTCTCTGGGCCACTTCCTAAAATCATCAATACTTCGAAAGTCAGCATTTGACAACCTACTGCGTTTTAGCTAGTGTACCAATTTTTGACGTAAGCTGAGTTATTGCAGGGTCTGCCACATAGCAATATTATTGATAGCTAAATTTGAGTATAATACCAGATTTGCTTACTTGTCTTTCTGTTACACGTGTATAAGTTATATCAAAAAAATCTAAGAGACATTAAATTATTTACCCTCCTAAATTCCCAAAGTATAATATTCTTCACCTCCATGATTCTCACATTAGAAAAACAAAAGCTATGCAAATGAGGAACGTATGCAAGTAGACTTATTCCTCATCCTGTCTGACAGAGGCACTCGAGCATTCATATGGAAGTAGTATTCACACCATTGCATGTCCGAAAGGAAAAGCCTTGCTGAAAATGTACCAAATTAAAAAAAAAAAAAAAAGACATATATGAAAAGTAAAAGTCTTGTTGTTACACTAAACTACACAACAATGCTTGATGGTAACAAAAGCAAGTGTCTTTTTCATTGTTTCTCATGCCAGACATTCCGTACACTTTTGAAGAAAATTACTTTTGTATGCATTCAACTTCTTTCCTGTCGCTGTACCACATCCATAACATACATGTAAACAAACATGTTACATTTCTCTCTGTGATATATGTCTGACATGTTATATATGTTTTCATCTTCTATTCTTGTGCGTATCTGAACGTAGTCACTTCTAGTGAGCAATATGTGTATATAACTTCTGAAACAAAGCGTTTCGTTGCAAAAGTTTGTAACTAACATGATTTCTTCCAGTTTCCTTTTTAAAAAATCTGTATACATGAAAATATTCATTGTCTATGTACAAATGTGTAAATTTCATGTATTTTGTTGACAGCTTTAGTCGATATAATCTAATTCTGTTTATTTATCAGACCAAATTATTAATCATAGTGTACAGTTACAATCATCACTATTATCATAAGTACTCCATACCTTCCATACACTGTGGACTAACAACAAATTCGCCTTAATAGTTCATTAGGATTGCGCAGTGAGGCTTACATATAAGACTAATACGTAGGTCCGCCCGTCTGTTACTACGCACAATCACTCTAGAGCGGATGATAATTTTGAATTCAGTTTCATGCAATACTTGTGCTGATTATCTCAAAGGAATTAACGTATAACGGCGATTTTAGGGTGGTTATTTATACACCATATCCCATACAAACGTATGGAAGAGGCAAACGTATGACTAAAAGAAGCTAATGAAGGACGACAGATCATGAAGATTATAGGAAAATGAAGAAACAATATGTTTGGTAATCTTATACAACACTCTGATTGGATCATCGTTGCTGATAGAAGAAAGGCAGAAGGAAAACCAGGAAGACCAAATATAGAATATCTAGTTGCTGTTACGAAGAAGAGACCTTATCAAAGTGTAAAATAGCTCTCCCAAGCGATAGAAAGTTTTAAAATTTCCATGTTGCCCATCAACCTATGGTTGAGGTGACAAAGAAGAATTCTATACATGTAAGCGATTTTGAATTCCGTTCCTTCCAAGAGATAGCTGTAGTGATTACAGATAACGGCGACTATAACGGTGCTATCTATAGTGCGTATCCCATACATGTAAGCGAATTTTTGAATTCTGTTTCTTACAATACATAACTAGAGTATTTATCTCAGTCGAGTTAGTAATGCAGTCAATCCGCTAAAGCAATTAACGTATAATGGCGACTTCAACTGTGGCTATCTGTAGCCCATGTCCCATAAACGTAAGCGAGTTTTTGAATTCTGTATTTTTCACTTACAATGACAGTATTTTCAATTTTGAACTCTAAATGCTCAATACCTTTAAAGCGATACGATATTTCTAGCATCTTCCTATTGATTTTCCGTTTGAATGATAATCTGAAAGCTGTGCCTTGTCTGTGTGAAGTGATCGATATTTCTGAGGCAATAGCCTGAAGATCGTGAGGCGATGAGGGGGTTCGAGTCCTTCTGAAGACCATGGTCTGTTTTAACTGGACCGTTTGGATGCCAACTGCCCGAAGTCCAGAAATGGAAAGATGGACTAATGCCGTCATTCACTCCTATACATTGGTACCTTTTATAAAATATGTTTTAAACAGTAAATTATAAGATCATAAGCAACACAGTTTTGGTTGCCAACATTACAGAAATATGAGTTGTTCATGGTAGGCTGAACTTCAAATTTATGTATTGAAATAATTCAATTTATGACTCAGGCCAGTTGGCATGTAAGTGGACCAACTGTCCTCAAAGTTCTTGTATTTGTATTTCTGCCAGATAGGATTGCATTGAATTTAGAAGTGAGGATAATAAAGTGAAAAGAATCCCTGTTAGAGCAACAAAATAGTGGTCTTGGGTTTTGGGTGCAGATTACAAGACACAATTCGCTTATGCGTTCAAGATCCGTTTAGAAGCATGAACATTTGAAGCAAGAACTGTCCTCGAAATTCTTATGCTCGTGTTCCGGTCGACTTTCACTGAGTTAAAAAAAAAAGAAAAAAAGAGTAAAAAGTAAAAAATAATCAGGAAAAATAAGGACATTCAGGAAAAATAATAGAAATGATATAAGTTGTTGTTCCGATCGGTAAATCAATTACCTTTTCTTTCAATTAAAAAAGGACCAAGTAACTAACACATGCTTTCTGGGTGCGTGGTCCCAGGTTAAATTCCCTGTAGAAATGCATTGCATCAGATACAAATCCAAGTAGTAGCTCTATCCTAGCTTAAACAGTAAATCCCATCTCATGTAGTCCTCTATGTTGTTAAGGGCCATTAAACTCTTACCAAGCTAGCAACCAAATAGAATAGCAGGCAAAAAGGTTAAGAGACACTTTTTTTCAAAGCAATAGTTGTAGGAAGGTTGTTTTAGAAAAACTTGGTAACGTGCTTTGACCAGTTGACAATGTTGATATAATATTCTCTCAATTAATACTGAAACCAGAAATGGTAGTTTATTTCTACCACTTCCGGTTGTAGTACAGAAACTAGATTAGCAACGAACAAGTAGTGATGGAACAACGCATAACGCATTTAAATATATAATTTAAATCTTTACTCAGTGAATCTTATACAGATGATCACACTTGTTTTAATATAAGATCATTACATTTTGATTTGATTTTCCCTTAGTAAAGTGACGATTAGAGGAACGCCATAGCCTAAGAGACATTAACAATGGACATGGTTAAAGCAACAGACTCATGTCCGCTTGGTTCCGGATTCAATTCCGATGTTTCCCAATTTCTAGCGTCCACCCAGCCGTCGTGCGGTAAGCTGGGGAGTCACGTAAGAAACAAGACGTGACGGCAACTAAATCTAGAAACCTCCTGATGCGCCTGTTAGGGACAGGGCGTCCCAACGCGCTGACCACGTGCTCGCTGCTAGGCAGGTCGTAGTTCAGCCACTAGATCTAGAAACCTCCTGATGCGCATGTTAGGGACAGGGCGTCCCAACGCGCTGACCACGTGCTCGCTGCTAGGCTGGTCGTAGTTCAGCCACTAGATTTAGAAACCTCCTGATGCGCCTGTTAGGGACAGGGCGTCCCAACGCGCTGACCACGTGCTCGCTGCTAGGCTGGTCGTAGTTCAGCCACTAGATTTAGAAACCTCCTGATGCGCCTGTTAGGGACAGGGCGCCCAACGCGCTGACCACGTACTCGCTGTTAGGCTGGTCGTAGTTCAGCCACTAGATTTAGAAACGATGATGTGTCTGTTAGGGACATGGCGTCCCAATGCGCTGACCACGTGCTCGCTGGTAGGCAGGTCGTAGTTCAGCCACTAGATCTAGAAACCTCCTGATGCGCCTGTTAGGGACAGGGCGTCCCAACGCGCTGACCACATGCTCGCTGCTAGGCTGGTCGTAGTTCAGCCATTAGATCTAGAAACCTCCTGATGCGCCTGTTAGGGACAGGGCGTCCCAACGCGCTGACCACGTGCTCGCTGCTAGGCTGGTCGTAGTTCAGCCACTAGATCTAGAAACCTCCTGATGCGCATGTTAGGGACAGGGCGTCCCAACGCGCTGACCACGTGCTCGCTGCTAGGCTGGTCGTAGTTCAGCCACTAGATTTAGAAACCTCCTGATGCGCCTGTTAGGGACAGGGCGTCCCAACGCGCTGACCACGTGCTCGCTGCTAGGCTGGTCGTAGTTCAGCCACTAGATTTAGAAACCTCCTGATGCGCCTGTTAGGGACAGGGCGCCCAACGCGCTGACCACGTACTCGCTGTTAGGCTGGTCGTAGTTCAGCCACTAGATTTAGAAACGATGATGTGTCTGTTAGGGACATGGCGTCCCAATGCGCTGACCACGTGCTCGCTGGTAGGCAGGTCGTAGTTCAGCCACTAGATCTAGAAACCTCCTGATGCGCCTGTTAGGGACAGGGCGTCCCAACGCGCTGACCACGTGCTTGCTGCTAGGCTGGTCGTAGTTCAGTCGGTCGCTAACAGATGGCGCTGGTGCAGGCTTAGACTCACAAGCGGACCGTTACGCCAAGTGGTTTGACTTTTTTTATATAGAAATAGAGATTATTGTTAATAGACTATTAGAGAAAATCATTTCCATTCCTAATAAGGGTGCGCATGAGTCGAGTCGAGACATAATTTTCCTGCCAATATTCGAGTCGAGACACAGCTTTTCCAATATAAAAAATATACGTTTTTCGAGTCGAGACTTCACTTTTACAGCACATTTTCGAGACGAGACAGCCTCAAATCTTGTCTCGTGCTCATCATCCCTAATTCCTAAGCAAGAAAAGAAAATTATTTTCATTATCAGATAAGCAGTATGTTTCTAAATCTTGTTAGTACGGTAGCATAAACACAATTACGGTGCCTAACAATACATTAAGAGGATAATTTTTAAGAGTATAAAAAGCGTTTTAACAGAAAACAAACAGAAGAGATAACAAATAGTATGATTTGGACATTAGCTACTATGAATTACAAAAAATAATAGTCCTCGGCACACCAAGACTGTAGCATTTATTTCCCTCAATCTGTTTCAAATGAACATTAGTTAAATTATGCTGACAGACAAGCAAAAACGAGTGAGACACTTGTTAAATTTATGGGCAAGAGAAGGAGAAAATCTGAGTGGGAACATTGTGTGTTTGGCGATTTGGCGAACAGGCAATGTACTTATACATACCATACTCATCTTTTGACACTGATTCATGGGATCCAGGAAGCGGACATTTTTCCTCCCCAAACACACACATACTCACACAATATATTTTTTTCTCTTCTTATCAAGAGAAAGAGATTTAGTGGTTGGGCATCAAAATCTACAAAACCAGACGATTTCGGCTTCAGCTAACAGTGGCGTACGTGGTGGGAGATGCCAAAGAGAGAGGGAAGGGAAAATGTGTCTGTCACACGCTTTTCTGCTCAAATGACCATTTTTCCGGCCATTGTGAGCGGCATGCTGAGAGTTCGACATTAATACGCAGAGTATGGTTGCATTTCGTGTATATATATATATATAAAGCATACACTTCAGTGAGTATAAATTGCAACGGTCAAATAGAAACAGATGGACAAAAATAAATTTGATGTCAACGAGAACTCAATGTCATTGCAGTGTCCCTCCCTCCTGCTTCGTTTCTATATCTTCCTCATTTTATTCTCTTCATCATTTCTTGCTCACCCTGCCCTTTTGTTTTTGTGTGTCTATATTCTGTCAATTTTTGTGAAGTGTCACCGGTATCAAGTGACAGCTATCTGTAATAGACACCATACGGATGATTTTTTTATTATTATTTTCGTTTAGTTTTGTTATGTTGTGTCATGTATATATATATACTGTTTCCCTTCCGATCTTTGGAATGACAAACAGATAAATTAAATGAAAGAAAAAAACCAACAACCCCAAGATGTGGTGAAGATAACGTCAATGTCAGTATGATGCATTAGTCTTAAATTAAACTATAAAAAATTGAAGATCGTTGTTACAGCAATAGCTATGGTGCTAAAGTAGATAGATAGTTTTCCGATACATATATCGAATTGATTTTTTAAAAAGTTATCCTTTTCTTTTTTTCTTGTTAAAAAAAAAGCGCAGTTCTATCTAAATCCAAGTTTCGGAAACTACTATTAATATCCCTTTAATAGTGGAAAATCTTGTATTACGGAAACTGGATATGTATGACGTCACTAAAATTCAAAATGTCTGCCGCTCTGAGGCTTTTAAGTATATATATTTTTTGTCTGTAGTAACGATTTTGCGCATTGCATTCTGTACAGTATATTGGCTTGGTTGATTGTATTAGGGTTATTCTGACTGGTGGTAGCAACCAACTATCTAGGCGGGAGCATGGTGGCTCAATGGTAGAACTCTTACCTCTGGTACGTGGCCTTCCTGATTCGATCCCCAGTCAAGAATATTTGTGGTGGACAACATCGTGTCCGTGGGTTTTCTCGAAGTAGTCCCGTTTTCCCCAACATTCTAATTAAACCGATTCCTCCATTATCATTCATTTGCCTTAATCTGCCGTCTACCTTAGCCTAAATGGTATAAAACGTGGGACTTTTAACTGAAAGATTTCATTTCATTTGAGGACCAAACAATGCTATAAAAGTTGCATTAGGCACTGAAATAGCAGGTATAAGGAAAAATAGTAAAAATATCATATAGCATGTGATTCTTTTGGATGCAATACGTACCCACTTACAAAGAAGTCATGACAGTTAAACTTAAAAGGAAGTGAAGTTTTACTTTGATGCCACAAGTAGCCTACTATTTTTGCCTGGCCTACTACCGACAGACTTCTTTCACTTCCCCAAACCACAGAGAAAAATGTGAAAGAAGTATTTCTTTTCGGACAAGGACCAGCTCTCTTGGAAGCAAAATAGTGTACAACTGCCTAAACTGGGAGCTTTGATCTTGCATGATTGTCTTTTATATTCACCTACACTGCACCGGGTTAGGAACTATGTCATGATAAGAATAGGTCCTCGGGTTCAAATTTACTTTTCTCGGTTTTGAGCTCACGATAAGAGCAAATCCTCGACTTCAAACTTACATTTCATGATTTTGAGCTCACGATAAGAGTAGGTCCTTGGGTTCAAACCTACATTTCGCGGTTTTGAGCTCACGATAAGAATATTTAAGTCCTCTTATTCAAACCTACACTTCCTGGTTTTGAAATCACCATAAGAGTAGATCCTCTTATTCAAACCTACATCTCATTATTTTGAGCTCACGATAATAGTAGTTCCTCTGGTTCAAACCTACATTTCGCGGTTCTGAGCTCACGATAAGAGTAGGTTCTCCGGCTCAAACCTAGTTCTCGCAGCTGTGAACTCACGATAACAGTAGGTTCTCGGGTTCAAACCTACGTTTCACGGTTTGAAGCTTACGATAAGAATAGGTCCTCTGGTTGAAACCGAAGTTTCGCGGCTTTTAGCTCGTGATAAGAGTAGGTTCTCGAGTACAAACCTATATTTCGCAGTTTGGAGCTCATGATAAAACTAGGTTCTCAGGTTCAAACCTACGTTTTGTGGTTTGGAGTTCACAATAAGAGTAGGTTCTAGGGTTCAAAGCTACGTTTCGCGGCTTTTAGCTCACGATAAGAGTAAGTCCTGTCTTTTATAATCCCGGTTGCTATGATTGGCTTGGAGTTTAGCGTTCCGTCACCAGAGATACAATATGAGATGCTGACCGACAGCTTAATCTGAGTTCGGAATCAAATGAAGTCTCTCCGGAAATTGAACCCGCGTCTTCCGTTATCAAATACGCGTAGGCTAACTCTATAGCCACGAGAAAGCTCTCCTAACCTCTATGTTGCATAAGACAAAGGAACTCAAATTCCTCGAACAAGAAGAATATTTTTACTGTTAAAGATCCGCGTTTAAATCAAGATTAGAGCTTTAATAATAATGTCCTACCAGGAAGTAGCTATTCAACCTAGAAAGTATAAATATATCTCAATTCTTTGATAGAAAGAAAAACCTATTAACATTCCCTTGTAGCTAGATACTGAAAGTTTAAACTGCATTTAGTTTTTTATTGCCTCAGAATACATATATGTATCTCACGAAGATATAAAACTACACATGGTAAAAGATAGCTTTCAGCCCAGCTGTTATATTTGCAAATCCATTTTCCTTGCTAACTATATTTTTTACGAAGGCAGGATATTTGCACAAGAGTCGAAATGGGTTCTAGGAGATATATGAGCTTATATGTGTAAATTTTTGAGTGTGTATGTGAGTTTGTGTGTGTGTGAGTGTGTGTGATGAAAGTGTAACTACATATTTCACGCAACCTAAATCCTCGACAAACACACATAATAATAAAAAAAAGAAAGCTCTGTTCTGTCTCTTTCATTATTCGGGTAGCACATTCCTGGTTTTGCTATCATATTAATTGTCTCCATTATTTTACAGTGTTAAGCATTCTTCTTCCTATGAATTGAAGCCCCTGGCAAGAAAACGAGTGTACATGCGTTAGAGGCATGGTAAAAATTGTGATGTTCATTTTGTCTTAATGGATGTTTGATCAACAAATGTATATCATAAAGTAAAAACTATAAAAATATAAAATACCACTTCTATATATTCCTGTACTAATAGTTGTTTGTACTTATTGGAGTACATTCAGGTGAAATAAATATTATGTATGGCATTGGTTCTACCGTACTTTGAAGATAAACTGTTTCATGTATCATGCTCAGTTAATATTCATGATTGAAGATAATTTCTCGTTGTATTTATGAACACACGTTAACCAGAACGAAATGACTATTGTTTTACTGTCATTAACTAAATTTGCTTTATTTTATCGCTTTAATTTTTCGTTATAGTACCGTACGTAACAGGAAAAAAATTAGCCATCCTGAAGAATTATCTGCAGAACATGAGGCGGTCTAATTCATGAGACTGAAGTTTCAATTTATCTTTCTTATAGTATATCTTCATGTTTTAAGCCGCCTGTGTATTAATGTTTCTCTATCCCGGTTATACGAGTATATATTATATTAAATACTGGTACTCTGAAGGAAATATTATTCTAGTAGGTTGTTTATCCTACTACGTTATTTAACCATTCATATACAATTCAAATATGTGTAAAGAAAGTAATTCTTAATGGTTTATTAAGATGACGCTAGCAGGCTTTGTTAGATTGTAATGTTAGTATGTCGTCCTATTACTGAACACGATAACTCTTGAACGAAAGCAAATTTGTGAATTCTTTTTCTTTCTCTTCATTTTTCTTTTCTTTTCCTTTTTTTGGGGGGGAAGGGGGGCAATAGATAGCAAGAACGATTATCTTGACGAATTTGTTAATGGAGTCAATCCGTTAAAATCTCCACGGATATTGGTGATTTTTAAGCATTACATAGTTTAAAATTCATGATTTTTCCTAGCTTCTATGCAACCTGTACAGCAGCAAAGCATTGTTGTTGCCTATAATAAAGGGGACATATCTATTCATACTGCAAAAAGTTCATTGAAATCCACAACATTCCCTAGCTTCTATGTAACTTGTACAGCAGCAAAGCATTGTTGTTGCCTATGATAAAAGGGACGTATCTTTTCATAGTGCAAAAAGTTAATTGAAATCCACAACATTTCCTAGCTTCTATGCAACCTGTACAGCAGCAAAGCATTGTTGTTGCCTATGATAAAGGGGACTATCTTTTCATACTGCAAAAAATTCATTGAACTCCACAACATTCTTTAGCTTCTATGCAACTTGTACAACAGCAAGGCATTGTTGTTGCCTATGATAAAGGGGACATATCTTTCCATACTGCAAAATGTTCATTCAAATCCACAACATTCCCTAGCTTCTATGCAACCTGTACAGCAGCAAAGCATTGTTGTTGCCTATGATAAAAGGGACGTATCTTTTCATACTGCAAAAAGTTCAATAAAATCCACAACATTCCTTAGCTTCTACGCAATCTGTAGAGCAGCAAAGCATTGTTGTTGCCTATGATAAAAGGGACGTATCTTTTCATACTGCAAAAAGTTCAATAAAATCCACAACATTCCTTAGCTTCTACGCAATCTGTAGAGCAGCAAAGCGTTGTTGGTTGCCTATTATGTAAGAGGATATACACAATAGTACACTTTCACCCGCAAAAAGTTCGTTCGTCTTTAGATTCGGGTGCTTTTCTTTACTGTCTTTAAAATAGTTCATTCAGTCGAAGTATTGTATGCAGAATAAAAACCTGATAACTTTCATTAAATAAGGTGAATTTTTCATTCTCGAGGGTCTGAAATCGATTTAACCAGGTATCAACTATAAGAAAATTAATTTAGAAGTAAATAGTTGATGGCATAGAAAGATGGTGTGATTCTGATGTGAGCAAAACGTACTTCAAAAATGAATGTCCTCGTTCATGGTTGGAAATAAAATAAAAATATATTGTGCAATTGTTGATCATGAAGTTTATTTATGATTACTAAGTACTATAAGAAACCGGTATAATAATTCGATAGTTGGAAGCAGGGGTAAAAGTGGATCTGAAAAGGTAGGGGGGCGGTAGGTAGCGGCGTGACGTCACGCCGTCCCTCTGCCTATCTTTGCTCATTGTAATATTTTAAGAATGAGGGGACGTAGACATAGACTGAAAGTATTTGAGAACAAGATCCTGAGACGAATATTCGGACCCAAGAGGAACGGGAATGGGGAATGGCGGAAACTTCATAACGAGGAAATACATAATTTATACCGTTTACCCAACATTGTTAGGGTCGTCAAGTCTAGGTGGCTAAGGTGGGCGGGTCATGTAGCTAGAATGGAAGAAAGTAGAAACGCTTTCGCAGTCTTGACTGGAAGACCAATCGGAAAAGGACCATTAGGAAGACCTAGGCGCAGATGGGAGGACAATATTAAGATGGATCTCGCAGAGATTGGAATACAAAGTAGAAACTTAGCTAAGGATAGAAGTTAGCTAAGGATAGAAGTCAGTTGAGGGCTTTTGTGAACTCGGCATTGAACCTCCAGGTTCCATAGGCCATAGAGTTAGTTAGTTAGTTTAGTTATGAAGGGACGTCGTACAATTTTTTTAAAGGTGGGGGACGGCGTTCTCTCGCGTTTCCCCTCACTTCTACCCCCTTGTTGGAAGTAGACTGATCATGAATGTTAATGTTCATTTCATGTAATGTTAATTTGAGGTTTGATAATATGAAGTTCGTATAGTTTTATATTAAATGGAGATTTGAGCAGACCAGCAATTGTGGATATTTGTAATGGCAGTAACACTTAAGGAAAACATAGTACTTTAATTTTCACAGATATATCAGTAACGAATTTTATGAGATGCGTGAATACACAGCTTTCGAGTGAGAGAAATAGATTTCGTTATATCCTTAATTCATTTACATGTAGTAAAGAGTTTTCTTTATAAATGTAGTAAGTTCAAGTATACGATTTAGAGGTTAGGTAACGATTCTTATCGAATGAAAGTAGGCTTCGATTTTGGAAACCTAATTTACTATCAACATTAGGAAATTAATTTAGAGGGTGTGAGTGACTTTTTAAGTATAGACTATATGTTTATGAAATGAGGCAATATATTGTTTTCGAGGGTAAGAAATTTCTTTGGGACTTCAGTACCTCTCATGGAGCACAGCTTCACCTTCTTAATATTCTCTTCATCTCAAATATATGGCACTCGCACTAATCTAGTGATTAGAGCGCTTTGTTTTGAAACACGAGTTTCAGGGTTTGATTTCTGGTGGGAGGGCGTCGAAAACATTGGATTCTACCATAAATTAAATTAAAATGAAATGAAAATTTTTGAGTTTTACGTCCTATGGTTATGCCGGTTAGGCTAAAGGAGACGGCGATGATGAGAAATGAGTGAAATGATGGAATGAAGGAAGTGGGAAGAAAAAGGAGAACCCGGAGGAAACCCATGCACACGGTGTTTGTCCACCACAAAGTTCACTCGGCGCGAGCTGGGATCGAATCAGGTACTCCAAGCACCAGAGATGAACGCTCTACCACTGAGCCAATGCGGCTCCACTATAAATTAAAAGTCTATGTCTCATATAGCTTCGGTGCTGAGAAGGACTCTAAACTTTAATAATAAAACTAAATCATCGAATGTAACATATGATTTAATGCTTTTTTTAATGAATCGCTCGTATGAGTTCATCTCTCATTATGATCTGTGTATAAACCTAAAGTTAAGGGCAATCTCGAGAAACCCATAAATATAACTGAGCGTGACACACAATCATAGTCAACGTCTTGCGAATAAAATCAGAAAAAACAAACACACTGCTGAACAAGACTGCACTTATTTAATATAAAAACACATTTACACGTGACGTTTCGATCTTTTAGCCAAGATCCTCATCATACGCCTGAGGATCTTGACATCAAACATCAGAGTGTACGTCTGATGAGGATCTTGGCTAGAAGATCGAAACGTCACATGTTAATGTGTTTTTATATTAAATAAGTGCAGTCTTGTTCAGCAGTGTGTTTGTTTTTTTTTTTTTTATAACTGAGCGTAGAAAGAATTGCCGGATCAATATTACATTTTGACACATCTGGTTATATTAATAAGCGATACAATGAACGAAAATGTATTTCGTTTAGAACGCAGAATATTCAGTACAGTATAGGAGAAGAGTTCTACATACCCATTCTTGTTATACCTCTCCACTTGCAGTCGACCAACGATACAAGAACTCACTCGCAATAGTTCTTCCATCTTACCGATCAAATCGCAGTCTAAACGGGCATGCACTTTTAAAAAAAATGTTGAGAGGGGTCCAAAGTTTGGTGGGAAAGGTCCAATTTTACAACACTCCAAGTCTACGTAGAATCTAATGGTTGTTATTCTAAACTCAGATAAAGAAATGGAAGGTGAGAGGGACTGGTCAATTTCTGTAGGTAGAATTTACTAGTAATTGGGAACACTTGGTTCAATCAGCACAATAGAAGAAGATATATCTGAAAATCCTAAATAGACAGCCAAAGATATCATATAGACTAGCTATGATTCAAGACTAGTATCGAAATAGCTTAAAGAACGTGAAGACCCTTCCCGGGGCCAATATCTCCTATGATCATAATATTGTAATGGCTTAAGTGGATATTCAACTGAAAAATGTAGGCAGAAGTAAAATAGACAAGAAACTATAGGATACTGGAAAGTTGAAAATCTAGGAAGTAAGAAATCTCTTCGTTATAAAATTCATTGAAAAAATACTAAAACGAGAAAAGGATAGGTGCAGGTAGCAACAGACGGTGGGCGCTTAATAAATCTTACATATAGCAGGCTGCAGAAGAAATAGTAGGTTGCCGCGAATACAAAACGGCTAGGAAACCATGGGTTACAGTACAGATGTTACAGAAAATGAGGGAAACGGAGACATACAAATAGGTTGATAAAAAAGAGGACAGAAAGGTGTACAGGAAGTTAAACAACAAGATATGAAGTGAAACAGATAGAGGAAGAGAAGAATTTTACAAAGGAAAGTGCGAGGACATAAAAGAAAATATGAGAAAATCTAAAAGGACGAGAAATCTATGGAACTTCGGAGGAAACAAAGGGGTATTACGATGGCAGTAGAAAATAAGAATGGGAAAGTAATCAGGGAGAGAAGTGAAGTATTAGGAAGATGGAAAGAATATGTTGAGGACATAAATAAGAGTAGGATTAAACCGTGTGGCCTAGACGTTGAAATAGAAAGTGAAGTACCAGAGAATGATAAAGGTGTTTTTCGAGTTGAGTTTAAAGAAACTATATCCGAGATCAGGAATAGAAAGGCAACCGTGGCAGAATATACCAATCGAATTCATAAAGAACATGGGAGGCAAGAAGACATGGGAGACAAAGGCAAGAAATAATTGTCCCAAATCTGCAATGAAATATATGAAACAGGAAAGTGGCCAAACGACTTTCTGAAGACAATCATGATACAGATGGCTAAGAAATGGAAACCAAAGGGATGTGAGAATTATAGAACTATTAGTCTCATATCGGATGCAACAAAAATTTTGCTTTGAATTCTGAACAGAAGGTTGTATGGAAGAACACACACTGTTGGGAAGGAACAGTGTGGGTTCAGGAGAGGTAAGGGCACAAGAGATGCAGTTGGATTATTAAGGATGATCGGTGAAAGGTTTATTAAAAAAGGAAAATTAGTATTTATTGATCCAAAAAGGCTTTTAACTGCATGAATTGCTAATTGTCGTTGGAAGCTAAAGAAGGTTAGATAGGAATAGAAAGATATATAACTCATAAGAAACTTATATATGGACCAACAAGTAAATCTTAGATAAGAGCAGGAAATGACAGACGAGAGTTGAAATTGGAAGGGGAGTTGGATAGCGATGTCTCTTGCCAACATTATTTAATATCTATCTAGAAGAAATGGTGAAAAAGAGCCTGCAAAATGAACACGGCATTTCAGTAGAAGGTAGAATGATTAGGTGTATACGGTTTACAGATGATATGACGTTTGTTGCGGAATCTGAAGAGGAAATTGATAAGATGTAAGATAACTTGAGGAAGAGCTGTGAAGAATATGGGATAAAAATAAATGTTACAAAGACAAAAGCCATGGTAATTGGAACGAAGGGGTCGGTATTAATTATAGAAGTAGGAGAAGAGAAAATAGTACAGGTGACTAGTTTTTGATACCTAGATGGTATTATTAGGGATGATATGAAGTGCGAAAGTGAAATAAAAGCAAGGATAGCAATGGCAAATCCTTTGGGCCATTAAGCAAGGATAGCCTTTAGGAATGAGAAAAGTCTGTTTTGTGGGACCTTGGATAAAGAGTTGAGAAAAACAGTTTGGTGTGGAGTTGTTCTATAAGGGTCAGAAACCTGAACATTACGCAAAAATGATGAAAAACGGCCGAACGCTTTCGAAATTTGGGTGTGGAGAGGAATGCAAAGAACTAACTAGGTCGAGCGAAATACGAACGAGAGGGTCTTAGAAATGGTTGGGGATAAAAGAACACTTTTAGATATCATTGAGAAGAGGAAGAGGAGCTGATTGGGATATTGCCTGAGAAGAAGGAACTGTATCAAGAAGAACGTGCTAAAGGGTATGTTGGCAGGAAAGAGAGGGACGGAAAGGGATCAAAGAGATCAAAGCAGAAAAATAGTAAATGAAGACAAAGAGGTTAGAGAAAGACCGTGGAGTATGGAAGCTTCTTGGTTGTATAAGTATTTTAACCTACCAAAAACCACAGAATACTTATAATGATGTTGATGATATGAGAAATCGGAAAATGAAAATCAGGGACACATTCGGCTTAAGGGGACTTCCTAGAAACGCTGTATCTTTCCTCCATTATATAGACCGTCAGAAAACAACAACTTTAAATGTCAAATATAATTTTAAAAATATTACGCACACCTACACATAAATTTATTTTGGAAATAGTGAATGAAAATAAAAACTCTTAAGATTTTTTCCACTTACCTTTCATGTGGCTGAATACATCACCAGTGTCAAAAACAAAGACTAATATCTGTATTTCAGATCCTCTTTCTTTTGCATGTACCATACATTGTTATCCTATGAGAAAATGTGTTTATCTCGGTGCAAAGTCTCGAGCATGTTGCCAAAATCAAAAGAATAACAAAACCTAATATTAGTAATGCTAAAAAATACCGAAACGTGGCGAAAGGGACGAAAAATCACAGAAACTTAGGGAAAATATAAAAAATGACCTTAAAAAAAAGAAAAAATGCTTGAGAAAATATGGAAAAATATGGATTTTGAAGTCACTTCTTATTTGTTTCAGAATAAAGTGTCTTATTATACGTATTGTGTTCACGATACCAGAAACAAAAATGACATTTCATAAACTTCCGTCGCTTCCTGATAATGAACATAAGTACAAGTAAAGCAATTAATATAAATACATCCGTATTTTAAATTTTATGCACATTCGCAAGATTTTTTAATTTTGTTTCGAAAACAAACAAACTAAAATGCTTCGAATTCGAGCGTTTGAACTCTTTTCGGTGTATTCTTTAACTGAAACTCCCCAAAACCACTGAAGAAGAAGAATTGCAAAAATTGAGAAACGAAAAATTAGAGTAAGACCAGAGAGCGGACAGAGGAATGACAAAGGGAAGAGGAAGAATGAGGAGAGACGCTGTTGAAGTGATCACTTGTAGTGACTGAAGAAGAGACGAGTAATTATCCAGGCTGGATAGCTTGCATTCCAGAAGAGGCATAGAGTTGCTCCCTCTAACAGAACTTAAAGGTCTGGTTCCTTGACTAGCGTCAATATAACACTCGAGAAACACAATGAACACTTCCACTTCGTGTCACTGTGTTCAAAAGTAAGAGAAATAGCAAGAGAATGGCTGACAGAACCTTCCACCAGCCACTGGAGGAGAAGTTGCTGCCACAATCTTTATACGTAATGAGTAAAAGTCAACTCAACGTAGAAACAATAGCTCAGCGTAATATTTTGAGGCGAATGTTTTTATATGATTACAAAATATGTTTGCAGCCTTCATTGTACTAAAGAATTATTGCTACTGAAAGTTCTTGGGCTTTGATTAAGAAAGATAATGGTTTATAGACCTCTCTTGAAAATAGCGTTATTTCTTCAATAAAAGTTACAGAACACCGCACTCATTTTCTCGATTCCATGTCTTAAAATAAATAATGTTATACTGAAATAATTACAAACATAATTATTATCTCATTTATTTCAAACTAGCAGAATACCCGTTCTTCGCACGGGGAGAATACGTTTCATTTTGGATATTAAGGGCTGGATTTGGTTTTAAACTACATCATAAGTGTCACTGTTCATCTCAGCGACCCCGAAAACTATGGATTTCACACTAATATAGGTCATTTTCGATCATTTTTATATATCTCATTGCTCCCTCTCCTCTAAGTTGTACCATCAAAGTGAAATGATAAAACAAAGCACCCCAAACCCGAACCCCATCTATGTTGAAAATTTGATCGAAATCGGTCGAATAGTTCAAGAGATACAAAGTCACAAAACACAGAGACTTAATTACACCATTTTTAGACTATATAGATTTTTAAACTTCAAAGCTGTAACATTTATAACAAACAAAGTAATTTAAGATAAATACAAAGAACATATTATTTAAATTAAAAACACATTATAGTTCTCAGGATCAAGTAATTGGATTTAACGTTAAACATTTAATCAAAGATACGCCTATACCATTTTGTATTTGAAGAAAAATGCCATGATACTTTGGGCTTGTTCAAACTCATACTGTGTAACTTGTCACGAGTTTCTCTGTACACATTTGATTTCTTCTCTCAATCATTAATCACGTCTTCCAATTATTTATAATAAAATTATAAGAGTTTTTCAGGAAAACTTACTCCGCAGATGAGTTAGGGTTATTTATGAAATATGAAATGAAATGAAATCTTTGAATTTTACGTAGGATACAGTGATGATGAAAAATGAATGAAATGGTGTAATTAAGAAAGTGCGAGGAAAGGGGAGAATCCCGAGAAAACTCATGCAAACGGTGTTTGTCCACCACAAAGTTCACTTGGCGCAAGCTGGGATCGAACCCGGGATCCATGTACTTACGAAATATCATCAAAATCGCCAGTATCGTAATTAAGAAAATTTCAAAAAAAAAAAAAAAAAAAAAAAAGAAAGAAAGAAAAGAAAAGAAAAGAAATGTATCTGAAAGATTAAAATTCCATTGTGGACTTTTACATGACAGTTGTCTAGCGCAATATTATAGGGTTTGTTAATTAAATATTTATTTACGAAATATGAACAAAATTGCCTGAGTCACTTTCGAGAAAGTCGTCCAAAACTAAACTGACCCCAAGAATAAATTACTATCTCTGAAATTTTTCCAAACAAATGACTTACCAAAAATTGATTTGTGAAATATAAATGAAATTGTTATAGCCGTTTTGCAGAACTTTTCATACTTCGTTTTCTTATACAGTAGTAGCAACACTATTAATTTTGCCTAGGAAGATCATAGTTTCCATTTTCGTACTTAATTCAATGTATATGTCGTTGAAATGGTTTTATCTGACCTAATTTATTTTCTCTTGCTGCAGTTACCAGAACAGAAACCGTCATTCATAGGTTATTTTCGTGCTCGTGCATACATATAATTCCTTGGTTTTGTCAAAACTTTAAATAGATATAGTTCGCAGTTGTATTTTCTGAAGATCAACATTTCATGAAGCTTGAAGTGTGAAGTGGTTTCCAATTAGCAATTGCAGTAATGACCAAATGGCGGCCCGGCAGTATGTTTTATTCGGCCCACGAATATTGTTTTCATGTATACTCTGTTATTTACTTAACTCCATACGTGAAAGGAATCGCGTAGATGGCCATCATAAACAGTCGTTCTTTCAGAAAATATGTTCTGGGGGGCACACTTAGTATTCCGGAGGGCACTGGTGGTATTGTTCTATTTATTATTATATTGTAGACGTATTATTTTGGTCTCCTCCGGGGGGCACTCTCAGAGCTCCGGGAGCAATGCCTCCACAGAAACAGGTCTGGAAGAAACACTGATCATAAGATACATGAAACTTGACTTTTAACTGATCTTTTATTTAACCTTTTGCCTACCAAAGCTCATTTTGCCCAATACTTTAGTTGCTATTGGACCAAGTTTAAGAAGAAATGCTATAGATTTCATACAGTTTGTCTCAAATGTTCATAGCTAAAACCGTAACTTGCACTGACACATGAGAAGTAAAAGCAGGATACCTACAATAGAAAATATATTTAGAAAACATATGACATACATTTAGTGAACTGTCACCTCAGGAAAAGTTGAAAAGAACATGGAAAATAACCTTCAAGTGTGATCATGGTTGTTAGGATCACATAAGTGTGTCTTATGATATTGTAATTACTCCATAAAATATTTGTTGTACGGAAGAGAAATAATAAAGTCTTGTTTCCACTATGGAAAGCTAGGACCATAATGTCGACATGAGTTTGTTAATGGCGTCAATCAATTACCATCTTAATGGGTAAACGGCGACTTATGTCCATTACTTTCAGCCCGATGATAACTATTGAAAAAAGCGAACTTTTTGGATTCCGTTTCTTCCGATAAATAGCTACATGTAGAATGATTATCATGATCGAATTCAGTAATAAAATCGATCTGTTAAAATCTTAACGGATAGAAGTGACTTACGTTCGTCCGTTACTCCATACGATAACTCTTGAATGAAAACATGATTTTATTTTATTTATTTATTTATTGCAATAGATAGAGCGATTATCACAGTCGAGTTCGTTAATAAAGTCAATTCATTAACATCTTCATATTCCATTTCCTAGTACTGAAACAAAGATAGCAGAAGTTTCACGTTTCACCGTTAGATGACAGAAAACATCCTCGAGTGGTTTGTCATCTGCCGGATTAATTCTAGTGCGTTTGAACCTTCTTTCTGTCTACCAGAGAGTATATTTTGTCTTGGCCAGTGGCGAATCTAGCCCGGCACCAGGGGGGCAGTTTTTTGAATGACGAAAATAATTTAAGTTCTTATTTATACATTTTTGAAAATTTATAGTAAACTCATTATGTATCAATCATAGTCTGGGTTCTGGGTAGCCTCCCCCAGTTTCTCCCTTTTAGATCCGCCACTGGTCTTGACCCATAGTACATTATAAATCGTAAATCACTTAGATCACTTACTAGGGATGATTCCATACCGGGACCAAGGACCTGGGTAAAATCTATATATCGTATGAGAGCTCTTGCCATGAGAAGTTCGAAACCGTTTGCAAATCACAATCAAACTCACAACCTGACAATATAAAGGGCCAGTTTGTTCGTGTTTGTGACCCTATGTATGGCATATCCGGCAGAAGTAAAAATGAATGTTATGATGTATCACGCTTAAGCGGCTGAGCCTATTAGGTCTCTTTTAGGATCATTGCTTGAACGTGACCCGAGCAAGGCTTTGATAATATCACTTTGCACCCAGGCAAAGTGATATTTTCAAAGCCTTGCCCGAGTCATGTTCAAGCAATGATTCAAAAAAAGACCTAATTGGCTCAGTCGTTTACACGTGATACATCGTAACATTCAGTTTTACTTCTGTCGGATATGCCATTCATAGGATCACAAACACCAAAAAACTGGCCCTCATAGCGTCAGGTTGTGGGTTTTTCCTTGATTTGAAAACGGTTTTGTACTTCTCATGGCAAGAGTTTTCAGACGATATATAGATTTTATCCAGGTCCTTGGTCCAAGTATGGAATCATCCAAAGTTAGATAATGTAGGAAAATGCATTCATTATTTGCAGATGCTCCCACACTCATACTCTTAATCCTTCGTTTGATGTCAACAACCAGCCAATCACCTCTCAAAGTTTGACACACTTGAGTATGCGTTTAGTGGAAACGTTTTTCCCTTCATTTATATATAGACCATTATTCATTTTTGACATCGTTACCAAAGAGTATCGAAGTTTACAATTTGTGTACATAAATTATGCATTCTAATTTGTGATCAGATTTTGTTAAAAAGGTATATTATTAATGGTGATTACGTGTGATATAACAAACACACTCTCACTTAATGTGCAAACATCCTACACACACACACACGTACGCACATATGAAATGTAAACTTTCGAACGCGTTCTCAAAATGACTATGCATGAAATATTGACGGACACGCATTAATTATTTTACTTTGTTTAAGCATTGTAATTACCTCTTGTTAGTGGAAAGAATTTTGAAGGTCTATACACTGTACATACACTGTCCATCTATTGGTAAATTACTATAGAATACTACTTACGTTACGGAATTCCAATTTGAAAATCGTTTAAAAAGTATAACTCAAATAATGAAAACAGTTTTGCAAGAACAAGCTCCTCACTCGTAAAGTGGAGCTGATAGCAATAGTTGAGTGATCTCGGATGTCCGACTTGGAATCAAGAGAAGGAATCCATGATGAGTTTGACTACCACTCAAAAAGAATGGGAGTTTTTAACTGTTCTCATAGTGTCTGTGTTCGTGTTCTCGTCGTGTTGGATTAAAAGGAATACTCCTTTAAACTCCTTAGATCATGGAGAAAAGTGTTTCGATTGGGGAGGGGGAATTAGAGAAAGGTGGCAAGAGTATGCACTTTTGGTGCACTGATTCCTGAGTTTGATTCTGGGAAGTACAGGGTGTTTCAAAATGGATATCAGGTTTTAATGCTTTGTAGTCTTTATTACAATTAACCATCAAATGAAATAGCAATTGAAACAAGTTTGAACGCACACATGTACACGCACATTTTCCTCTGTCTGCCGTTAGAAAGCACTAGTAACAAAGATGGCGAATAGTGAACAGAAAGCTTTTTCTGCTCTTACATTTTGCAAAGACTGCATTTGTAGTTACAGTACAACGTGCTTTCAGTATTAAGTTCAATTGCAATTCTACCAAGTGATAATAACATTCGTAAATGGTAAAAACACCGGCTTACTGTGCTAAGGGAAGTGACGACCAAAAGTACTGAAGAACATGTTGAACGAATCAGCGAGTCTTTCACTCGTAGAGCCCCAAGAAATCAATTCGAAAGGCTAGTCGTGAAATAGCAATTCCAATGACGTCTGTGTGGAGAATTTTAAGATAATTGAGAAACTTAAGAAAGAGGATCCTTTTTTAAAAAAAGCACTGTTGCAACAATTGCTCCAAGCACACTGATCAAGGTTTGGAAAGAACTCGCCTATCGACTCGATATGTGTCGTGTGAGGAATGGTGCTTACATTGAGCAGAAACTATTTGAGTTGCTCTTTCATTTGATATATTAGTATGGTAAATGTAATAAATACTGCAAAGACTTGAAACCTCGATATTCAGTTTGGAACACCCTGTATTGTATTTGGAACGCATTAGAATTGATCGGATTCCACCTTAAATTATAGGCCCAAGTCTCATTTAGTCTCTGTATTAAAAAGAAACGCTAAACTTCAAAAAGTTTTAGAGGGAGTATTTTAAGTTCCTAAATTATATATGACTTAATTTATATACTGATCTTACTATTAGTCTCGCAAACAGTGTTTGCAATACATTGTACGTTTTGAACTATTGGAAATAAGAAAGCTCTTCGTAGTTGTAGAAAATAATGATTGCAATGCTCTATATGTAAGTACATAACTAATTTATTGACTAGATTTTCTTTCCGAGTCATATTAATCGTATTTGAAGATTACAGGAGAAAAAGAAGGTAAGTCAGTTTTTTTTAATAACTTTACACAATTGCCGTTTTCAACTGATTTACCTCCTTCTTCCCTTGAGGCGAAATGTTTAGCATTAAACTTCTTAGTGACTAACCTTCTTACTATGGGATTTAGTCCATGTAAACTACACCATTCAGTCTACATTATTCTGCTGTTAAGACATTTTCGACCATTTCTTCACTTACGTCCATTTCCCCTGTAGTCTTCATTTATATTTTATATAATTAAAATAATGAAACATGTTCTTTTATTACTATAGTTTAATTACGAATGAGATAGAGTGTTTACGGTATATAACTAATTCCTTTTATCAAATTAGTTTTATTTTACATTGGATCTATTATTATAATTAAGATGTCCAGCTGTTTTTAAGATCCGGGTCTTACTACGAAGAATATCATCAGATCTTCATGAAATTTACATGAGACCACATTGAAATATACTTTTTTAAAACCAAAAATAAAAGAGTAATAGTTAGAATCGGCGGTTTACCTATGTCAAAGGCACGAGTCGAATAAAGAATCTCTTCAGTTTTTTGAAGGTGGTTAAAACTTCCTAACTTACCTTCAAAATTTTAAAAAAAAAGAACATCAAAAATATTAAATACTGAAAAATGCTGGATATTCATGGTTTATACAAACGAAGTTTTTTCCTTGAGCTTTTCACTAAGTAGCACCCTCAATTTCTGGTGCCCTACGCAGGTGTGAGATCTATTTGTTATCTCCGCCGTATTTGCTCCGTCAAGCCGTTTATTGGAAACTAGAGTCTTCCTATTTGAACTATGCTCTTACTGGCGCTGCTGTCGATGTATGTTTTCCCGTACCTCCTTCAAAAGAGGAGGGACAAGTTGCTGCGGCCAAGATCTTTCAATTGTTGGATGCGGAAGCGTTGCCACAATGAATTATTTCACGGACTTCGCTGTGCTCTGTCTTGTTAGTCACTTTAAGTAGCCTACGATCTTCATGTGTCAAGTTCAAACGACTGAATGACAAATTGGCAACAGAACTGACGTCATTCACTTCTTTCCGCTACGCAAACGGAGGGCTTCATCCGCCAGAGCGTGGTGGGGGTGGGGCCGAAGTATAGTTCCCATAGTTTCCGATGATACAGGTGGAATAGACAGGCTTTAGTAGAAAGAATTGTCTATTTCTCACTGAACGATATGCCACCTCGAAAACAGGGCCGCCATTTGGGCTGCCTAACTTAAAGGGCTTGTCAGACAAGTTTTGAATTCCCTTCACCTTTCGAATACGTATTTAAAAAGAAATACTAAAGAGTGTACGACGATTTCTTCTTGGCAGTTACTAAAAATATGCTAAGGCAATGGGGTAGATTTGTATAAAGGACAAACAAACAAACAAACAAGAAAATTTCATTATGTATAATGTATTACAAATTAATTCATGTTGACTGTCATTGGGTACTTCCAAATCTCTGTAAAGGATGAATACAACGAAATCTCTTAGGTTTCCTCAACTAAGCTGTCAATATTCGTTACATCCCATACTACTGTTGATATTTACAAGTAATTCAGAGCTATACAATTTGATTGAACCATCGTTGTGTAATTTGATTGAACCACAGTTATGTAATTTAATTTAATCACAATTACTAATAGAGTTTTGACAGTTTTATTTATATAATAATGATAAATTATTCGTATTTTTTTTATTTTAATATTTTTTTTTTTACTTGTGAAATTATGGTTATTTCTTCATATACAACTTCTTTCATCCAAATACATTAGTTGTAAATTAAAATTACATTGTTGCAGTTGAAACAATAATGAATAACAATGAAAAATAATTAGTATACAACAATATGGACACATTACTCTTGCTTTTAAAGTAAGAAAATCTCCTCCAGTGCTTTACCAGGAGGTATGGTTCCTAGTATTGAAGCTACATTACCTCTCTGCACCGCCATGCTTATTCTTTGAATTAGGAAGCTGGTTGCCCTTTCATCACCGGATAACTGTGTGATGCGTTTTCCTACTTCCTTTATAAAGTTTAGGCCTTCCCTTCCCCACGAGCCACCGGATTCAACTGCAACTGGTACGAATTGATATTTTTCCATAAGGTTGTTGTATTTTCTTCTTTTCTCTATCTCTTTCCGACCTGCTGCATTGCCCGCCTGGATTGAAGAGAAAGGAAGGTTGGAAGGTGCAAAAGTGTCTGTGCATGTGAAGTCCCAAATTAAGGCTTTACCTTTCTTCCAAGGAATTAAGGACATCCCATCTGGTCTTTTTCCATCTGTTCTACTACAGCCATTTGGCTCCCTTATTGCCGGTACACCTGCGGAGATGAGTGCTCTCACAATGATGTCGTTGCAGCTCGAGTGTCGAGGATGTCTACCTGTGCTTTTTATGCAAGAGAGATCATGTAGTCCTTTTTTGTCAACAGGATGTTTGCACGCTTGGCATTTATGGGGTTCGCAAATATCTGCTCCCAGTCTTAACGCAATTGCTATTCTAAAAGATTCATCATTCAGGTGATGAATGATAATGATAAATAGTCAATTAATCTTTTAAATTGGACGACCACACTCTACAATAATAATAATAATAATAATAATAATAATAATAATAATAATAATAATAATAATAATAATAATAATAATAATAATAATAATAATAATAATAATAATAATGCTCATACAGTCAACATAAAAAATCTAACTCTTGATTCTTCAATTCTTTCACGCACCATACCATTAGCTATAAAACTAAGTCATAATTCAGATCAGATCCAACTTCACTTATGCCAACTTCATTTCTCTGTCAAGTCTTGTATTTTGTTCCATGTGCTCTAGGGAAAGCAACGTATTAAGTACTGGAGCATTAAACATTGATAACTTTGAACACAAACATATTTTTTTTTTTAGTTCAATGGAATAATAATTTTCTCGCACAATAAATGCAAAAGGGATTTAGGATTTAGATTTCTGAGCTTTCAGCATCTATGGGCATTTAGCCCGTCACGTATGAGAGATGCTGTCCCTCGGCGAGCACACTATCCGAGGAAAGGGAAGGAAGAAAGAATTGAGGAAGGAAGGAAGCGGCCTGAGACCTATATGTTAAATACCATCCCGACATTTGCCTGGTGTGAATGAGAAAAACCCAGGAAAACCTCATTCAGGATGGCAGGCCGGAAAAAGCTTTATATACTTTTTCGATCGAGTGCCCGCACCGATAATCGAACCTAGGACCGCTCGCACCGAAGGCGAGAACGTTAGCGACTACGCTACGCAGAGTCACTAATAAATGAAAACCTAGTCACATAACTTGTCTGGATCTGCACTTGATCTATCATGCAAAAACAACGAATAATTTCGAAAAAGAAATGTGACGATAAAGTTTTAATAAAAGTTGTGATTTTTTGAGCTAATAAATATATTTACATATCAAAGAAATGTTTGTGAGTGCACAATAAAAGAGAGCACGACTTCACGGATTACTCGGACAAAATGAATTATACCAAAATGAACTCTTAGAATCTCATGAAGGAGAACCTACATGATTGCATTTCCTCTGTTGTTTAAGTATTCGATTCTTTTTTAAAACATGATCATCTTCTAATGTAAAATATATGAGTTATATAATCTCTTTTAATATTTCCTTTATCTCCTTTATAATAATCTTATGTTTATGTAATGAACTTATAAAGATTACTTCTTCAAATCTTAAGCTGTTTCATTACATCATTTCATGATTCATTGACGCTGCCGTTCTTGGAAATACTCTATAATTTAGCTCCCATCATTCATAGTAATGTGAGCGAGGGGTTTGGAATACCAAGGGAATAAGTAACACGACTGAAAAATTGTGTTGTTTCAAAGAGGTGGTTCTTTTGCGCCCTCTCTCTCTCTCTCTCTCTCTCTCTCTCTCTCTCTCTATATATATATATATATATATATATATATATATATATATATATATATATATATATATATATATATATATATATATATATATATATAACATAAAACATAGGCAGCAAGAAATGAGTGGTGTCATCAGACGTTGGTTTGAAGACCTTCCTCGTTTAATTAAGACGCATCTGCCGTAGTATATACATTGGCAACAAGAAACGCTAACCTTTTCCCTTCGCGTTTTCCTTTTTGCTTATCTTTCTTCTCCTTCTCTTCTTCTCCTTCTTCTCTTCCTTCATTCTATCTTTTTCTTCTTCTTCTATCTAGCACTGGTTAATTGAGAAAAATGGTAGAAGATCAAGGAACGGCAAAGAACCAACATGGCGTCTGTTGTAGAAGTCTTGACCTGCTCTTCATGCGGTGTATAATGAAGTGTTCTTCCGTCGTCTGTGGGGGAAAACATCTTCGGATCTGTTTTTGTCATCCAAGAACTTCTTCACCCTTTCTTTCTCTGCTTTTTAAACTTTCTTTTGTGTTTTCTATTCTGTATTCACTCTTAAAGAAAATGAGAAGGTGAGAGGTACGGTATTCAGGAAAGAACAAGCAAACAAACAACTAGAGGAATAAGTGGTTATAAGTACATGAAAGAAAATTACTTCTGCGTATCTTCCTCAGAATTTAAATTAAAACGAGTAATGCAATTTTTATAACACACCCTCACTAATGAAACAAGCCAGGAATATCAAAATACTGCTAGCACTGCTAGCACATATCTTTTTGTATAAGCCAAATCTTAGAGACAGGTACGGGCCATCACATTAAATTCTGTTGCTTCCATTTTTTTTTAAAGGAAGTCATGTTACAGTTATTATCAAGTATGAACCAAAGTTGCCTGAGTCATTTTTGAGAGAATCGCTAAAGAGCTAAATCCCAGAAAACAAAATCTACCTCGTATAAATTTTACCAAAAGGAAAACCTTATGCCAGACTGTAGAATTTTTAAGTGAACATTTGTTTATGATTTGATTTGATGTTGAGTTTAGCGTCCCTTTCAGATGCGAAGCTATACCTGGATCTACAACTTAACGTGGAATCCGAACCATATGAGCTTCTGCCTGGAATTGAACCTGGGTCTCCCATGATAAAGGCGTGTATGATAACCGCTTAGCCACGAGGAACCTTGTTTATGAAATATGAGTAAGATCACCTGAGTCATTTCTGAGAAAATTATAAAAAAAAAAAATCTTACCCTGAAAAGTAAAGAATCTCTTCTAGATTTTTCCAAGAATAATGGCTATGCCATATTGTAGGGTTGTTAATGAAATGCTACTTCTGAAATAATTTTAAAATATCACTAGAATTCTTTTTGAAAACATTGCACTTTTTTTTTAATTTTTAACTCTCCAGTGAACCACCCTTGTTGTGCGGAGGTAGGAAGAAAATCCGAAGAGAGGGAGAGAAAAAACAGGATAATGTTATTTAAAAAAAAAACTCTAATTTAAAATTTTGATCGGGTGCGTTGAATCATATGGTCTCAAGCCAAGTATACATGCGTGGGAACTTGTGATCAGACGAAGGGTCATCCAAATAATGTGTTTTCTTGCGTGTAGAGGCTATGAAGTGTGTAAATCCTTTTTAAATTTCTAATTCGATATATTTTTTTTCAAGATTGCCATACTTCCTTCCCTCTTGTCGCTCGAAAATAGAAGCCCACACAATAAAACAAGGGTCAGTATATAAAGATGTAGAAGAATGAGTAACGCTGGCATCACATGTTGCACCATTACGTTTTAAAGGGAATAACTGACTTCTTCCGAAGATCTTTTGAAAGGGAAATGATAGATCAATTGTTAGTCTTATGAATAACCATCTACCTCAATGTAGGATGATAATGTTGATGTGAGACGATCGTGGGAGACCACAACGCCTATCCTCGTCATCACCCTCACTGTCGCTCAAGCTCAAAATGTATTCTCGCACATCCTAACTCTGACTCACTCTCGCACTCATATTATGCGTCCATCTTCGCCCTCGAAATTTATTTTCACCCTCAAATTTATTTTAGCTTTCACTTGCCCTCACCCTTACTCATCTTCTTCCCCAAGAAAATCGTCGCCTTCGCCATCACTCAGCCTCTTCCTTGCAATGCATTTTCATCCTCACCCTCACTCATCCTCTCCCTCAAAATATATTCTCTACCTTACTCTTACTTACTCTCTCCCTTAAAATATATTATCTCCCCTACTTTACTCACTCTCTCCCTCAAAATATACTCTCTCCCTTACTCTTACTTATCCTCTCCCTTACTCTACTCACTCTCTCCCTTAAAATATATTCTCTTCCTTACTCTTACTTATTCTCTCCCTTAAAATATATTCTCTCCCTTACTTTTACTCACTCTCTCCCTCAAAATATATTATCCTTCTTATTCTTACTTATTCCCTCCCTCAAAATATATTCTCTCACCTACTCTTATTCACCCTCTCCTTCAAAATATATTCTCTCCCTTACTCTCACTCACTCTCTGCCTCAAAATATATTCTCTCCTTTACACTTGCTCATCTTCTCCCTCAAAATATATTCTCTCCCTTACTCTTACTTACCCTCTGCCTCAAAATATTTTTTCTCCCTTACTCTCACTCACCCTCTGCCTCAAAATATATTCTCTCTTTTACACTTACTCACCCTCTCCCTCAAAGTATATTATCTCTCTTACTCTTACTCACCCTCTCCTTCAAATATATTCTCTTCCTTACTCTCGCTCACCCTCTGCCTCAAAATATACTCTCTCCTTTACACTTACTCACCCTCTCCCTCAAAATATATTATCTCCCTTACTCTTACTTATCGTCTCCTTCATTCGGTTTTACTCATCCATTCTTTCAAAATTTAGTCTTCACTCTCAACCTCAAGGTTGATTGTCGCTCTCGCGCTCTCTCGAGCACATAATATGCTCATTGTGTTCCGCTTCCAGCAAAATGTATTATAGTCTTTGCCCTCAAAATACATTTTCACCCTTACCATCACTTACTAAAATGAGGAAGATGATGATGAAGATGAGGACAATATGAATTAGGATACCCATCTCTGGTTTGTATAATACACTTCAGTAGCTGGAAGAATATATGGTTTATTACGGTATTTATTGAACGTTTTTTTCTTCCTTCATTGCTCTGAAATGATATTCATAGGAGGTAAAATTGAAGCAATGTTGTGTGCAGTCTTTGTGAGTCTATATATTCACATTTTAGAAGACTAATGATAAGATGAAAAAACAAAAAAAAAAAAAAAAACTTGAAATCTTCTCGCGCTTGTCTTTAAAATCTATATCCATAATCACCATCTGTTCCACCTAGTTCACTACTTTGCTTCGTCGAAATTTTATTTTGGGGAAAACTGAAGGCGAAAGAAAGAGAGGAAAAAGCCTTCGCTAGTATTTCCTCTGTGTTTGCCACTTTCATCGTTAACACACGTCCAAAGTTATTAACTGCACTTGCACTCTCTGTTGAAAATGGCTGGCATTTCTCTACCCCCCTCCCAACGTGTTTCCAAACTCTAAGTCCTGAGTCCATGTCAGTTTGTTGTAGCTGCTGTCAAGGCTCGTGAAAAGAGGCTGTGAAAATAGGTGGAACCCAATTAATTCCAATAAACTACTAACAGGTTAACGGGATACTAAAACGTATTTAGCGTGAATTTCATTAATGTCTTAAAATGAGACGGCATTATTGAGACCACAGGATGAATTACAGCTCAATGATATTAATGTCGTAATAAAGAGCACAGCCGGCTGGTAGGTTGCCGTTTACTCGCTTTTCCTAGACGCCTGATCTTGCTAGAACTCTTCTGTCTCTCTCTTTCTCTCTCAACCTTTACAGTGATCAGCCATTTTGGACGACGAAACCTCTCTTTTCATCATCTTTCTTTTCATTTCTTGTTTTCAGTTGTTAGCAGAAAAGAATTTGCTCAATCAGCAATATGTCGAAGAGATTTCAAACAGAAAAACTGCTAGTTGTTAATATGAAGGTCAACTCTTTTTATTTGCAACTCTCTCTCTCTCTCTCTCTCTCTCTCTCTGTATATATATATATATATATATATATATATATATATATATATATATGTAACTTTTGTTACATTATCACGACAAAATCGATTGATCAGATTTTAACCCTTTCCAGCCCGTTGATAACTTTTGGAGTCACTATTTTTTTATAATCATAAATCAAATAATAATTCATGCAGTTTCCTCATGTAGTCATTACACTCTTCGTTTGGGTCAATTTCATAAGTTGGTACCTCTAGTTACTCGCGGTGAAGCGAAACAGAGGATCTAGGATCTACCATCATTGTAACAGGAAATATTGTGAACATATGTTTTTTCCATCACACACAAAAATTCGGGCTGGAAAGGGTGATATTTTATACAAATACAGATCACGTTCCAAATAAATCACGTTTGTGTCATTTAGGGATTAGGATTTAGGAGTTAGATTTCTGGGCTTTCGGCATCTATGGTCATGTTAGCCCATCACGAATGATGGATGACGTTCCTCGGTAATCACACTATCCGGAGAAAGGATTGGGAAGGGAAGGAAACGGTACAAGTTAGGGACCACCCCGGCATTTGCCTGAAATGAATAAAGAAAACCTCATTCAGGATGGCTGCCCTAAAAAAGTTTCTGAAACTTTTTCGACCTAGTGAGCCACCAGGAATTGAACCTGGGAACGCTCGCACCAAATTCGAGAGCGTTAGCGTCTGCGCTACGAGAGGCTACTCGTGTCATTTCGCTTTAATAGAACAATTATTATCACGAGCTGCCATAGTTGATCATCTTCAAACTTCCATTAAGTTTCTTATAGGAATAAGAAGCTACCATATGTACTATGCAGTTATTGTAGCAACCAGTGACGTATACAAGGAGGAATTTACGAGTTTTAACCCCTTTCTTGAGCAAGATGGTGCGTCCATAAAATAACCGTACTTTTACAAAAAGAGCCAATTTCCTTTAAAATATTACCATTGTCTGACAACACTGAAAATATTTTTTCTCATGTTCCTATTATTACCTGTTTAAACCGGTTTGATGCAGTTTGTATGTGGGTAAACGTGCAACAAATACATGTAGTATGAAGTTGTCGTACGAAACGTATGCATCGAAATAGAACAGGATTCTAACATGAAGTTTTGTTACAAATTGGATAAATCTTTTACTGAAACATTGCAGATGGTGAGAAAAATGTGTGGTGATACAACATTACCAAGAATCCAAAGTTTACAATAGTCTAACCACGGATGCAAAAATGTTGAGTATTATCCAAGGACAGAGAATTCACTTGAATGTCAACGGATTTGGATGATTTTGAGAACTTTCGTGCATTAGCGAGAAGTGGTAAATATGTAACCACGCAGTAATTGTCAACCATGTTTTTGATAAACAAAGAAATATTTAAGTTAATTTTAACCAAACACCTGAAAATGATGAAAATGTGTGTTTATTTTGCAAAATTCCTCGCAATTTTTGATAGAACAGCCAAAAGCCAATAAAAAAGCTTATTGCGAGAATTTTGTGGCTACTGCAGTACGGAACAAGAAGTTCCTAAAGTGTATCGTGGCAGGTGATGAAATATGGCGTTCATTAGTTTCGCACGACGAATGATTTGTGTAGAGTTCAGACTTCACGAGTTCTCGTGATCACTATAGTGACTCCAAAACTGGGACCTTCCCCTGAGAAACGTGAAAAACCATCAATTTAGAGCAGTCCACTGGAATATAATGAAGTGCAGATAAAAAGTAATGTGCAAGATTTGTAACACCTACAATGAACTCTTAAAGTGCCACTTGCTGCTGAAGTACAACTAAAACATCGTTCAATCTGCTTGGCTATGTCTTCTTCATTTTGTCCTTCTTTGTTATATAGTTGTGCTGGTTGATGTATATTTTACCTGTCAAGTAGCCCTAGAGAAAGTCGAGTGTGGCCAAACATAGTGATAGTCACTTGGACATTAATCGGTTCTCAAAGAAATTTCAAATCGCTGCCATTTACTTGCTTGAAGCACCTTCTTGTTTTTGTTCACCTCAACCATAGATTGGTGGGCAACGTGGACATTTTAAAACATTTCTCTCCCTTGGGAGAGCTGTTTTATACTTTGATAAGGTCTCTTCTTCTTCTTCGTAACTGCATCTAGATATTCTATCCTTGATCTTCCTCTTCCTGGTTTACCTTCTGCCTTTCCCTCTATCAGCACAGTGAACCAATTGGGGTGCAAAATAAAATGGCCAAGCAAGCTGTTTCTTCTTTTTCCTATTATTTTCATGATCTGTCCTCCTTTAGTACATCTTCATTCCTTTTCCTTTCGGTCCATAATATGCGCAGCATTCTGCGCCAACACCACATTTCAAATGCTTCCAGCTTGGATATTTTAGCTTTTCTCAATGTCTACGTCTCTGATCCGTAAAGAACCACGCTCCATACCAGAGTCTTAGTAAATCGTTTACGAACGTCCAGCGACACGTTTCTTCATGTTATCAGTTGTCGTTTCTTATTGAATGCTTGTTTAGCCTGCGCTATTCTGGAACTTGGCTATATATTTTTCACTTCCTCTGTTCGAGGATGTTAGACTTCCTAAACAGGTGAACGTTTTACCGTCTTTGATTTTTTTTCTCCATCTAGCCATAAGTTTGCCTCTTCCTGTCCTGCTCTTGTGCACTTTATCACTTTGGTTTTCTTCTTAGTTATCTTCATTTTGCATGTTTGTTTGAAGCATAGCTTATGGATTTTCGGCTGCTCATAAATGTATGTGTTATGTGCATTGACATACACATATAAATGGAACCATGCTTATCTGTGAACCATGTGTTGTCTAGTGTACCAGAATTACTTAAAAGAAATTCCTAAAGCAAATTTGTTTCATATTATTGCATCTTTCTCATTATTTTGTTCCCAATAACTACTGGATAGCGGTAATTCTAAATGCCTTTAGCTGCCTGCGTCAGACGTCTTTAATGACTCACAAAGTAATCATTACAAACGGCAATAAAGATCCTTGTAGACTTAATTTGCAAGAGAACCAGTTGTTTCTGTTTCCAACTGTACTAACCCACCAGTCTTGTATTCTTTCAGGGAGTTTTTAAACACCAAGTTCCGTTCTAGCGTAGTTGTAAATGAATTTCCAGTTCTTTGAATTTTCAAAAGGAACAACCGTTTTTGCAGTGGGTGTTATGTCTTTGCAGTCTCTAGCTCAAATGATAGTAACAGCTGTCTATGAACACTTGCGCCATCTATTGACACAAAAGAATGCCATTGCCATTTCCCGACATGCAATCAAACTTCTACGTCTACGTTTTATCTTGGAATTAAATCGTTTCATTGTAATGTGTACCTATGCTATAGGAATTACACTGAAATCAAAACTAAAACCGAATTGACAGTTGAAAATCACAGAGAAATTTGCGTTGAGAAAGGAAACTACGTTACGTGATTATTAAGGTTAGCGAGAGAGAGAGAGAGAGAGATATCAATCATAAATGTCGTGGTGGTAGACACAAGTAGGGGCCTAAAGGGTTTTCGCAGAAAGGGACAACAACATTATAATGTTGTCGCCTTGTAACACATATTCAGAAGTGTTTGTCTATCGAGGTAGAAGGAGCACAACAAATGCCTCAGCTAAACACCTGGCAATAGGTCAAAACGCGTTCCTCCAAATGTCAATTAATTCTAATCAGAGTATAACTATAATGTTAGTTTTACAAGAATCCAAGACTTCGTGGGGAGATTTCAAACTGAGAACATCTTTTGAGGCTTTAATTCGCAGAGATTACCACCAACTCCGAGAAGAAGATGAAAAAGAATAGGAAACAGGACAAAACACGATTAACTGCCTCTAGTTAAAGAACTGTGTACTCCCAGTACCAAGAGATCCTCCAAGCATTTGGAAGAAAAATGCAGGAAAGTCTTAGAAGATAGAAATGTTCAGGAACATAGAAGAAAGAAGGCAAGCCAGAAAAACAGGTAAAATCACCGAAACGCACTGAAATACGAGATCAAGAAGAAACGAAAATCACTTAAAAAATAATAATAAAATTACACACATATATTATCAACAACAAATGAACACCCTAATCCGACACTCGTCACAAACACCAACAGAAGGGAATACTGGGAATCAGCAAACGCTACTGGATGCAGTTACACGAAGGATACTACACACATCTCACAAACACCCGAGAATAGAAGAAAGATACTATAGAGACCAAAAATTACTTTCACATACGTTATCACTATTACAGCACCTGATTGTATAGATTAAGAAAGTTTGGAAGACTATCTCCGGAAGCAAAGAATACAGTTCAACAACCTAATTAGGATTTTTTCCATCTCAAAGGCCAAACCGTCTTCTACGTTTGTTTCTTAATGATCCACGAGAAGTAAATTGGCTGCTTGCATCAGAAATCAGAGTTGCTGGTTGACTACACAAAGGGATTGAATTTAAAAGAGTATCAAGACCTTCCCCAAGTAGGAATTGCTGTCAGTATAGTCATACCTCTCATCAATATGATCGATAACAATCTGTTATAGACGTACAGAAATCCATGAAGAAAAATGTGACTTACCACTCAGCAAAATTTTCGAAAATTAGCAGAAAAAGAAGCCAAAAGTACCTTTAGAGGTATATTTTGGACCAAAATAGCAAAACCGAACCGATCTTTTCCAGAGCCATTTCTTCGTAAACAGACATCCACCACAAGAAAGCATAAGCAAGAAGATGAAACTAATATACACTACAGGCATACAAAAACAAGATGAAAAACCATATTTCAAGGAAGAAAGGAATAAACCAAAACTCATAGAAAATATAATTACTATCATACACTAAATAAGATTCAGTATCTCTAACATGATCACCATATGGATTACACTAAAGACACGATTCTACAAGATCTTCAAGAAAAAGCCCAGAATCTTGACGATATAGTGGCACTATCTACATTACACTTTCCAAATAAGAGAGGCAACACACGCATAAAGCAGCTCTCACCTGTTTTTTTGCAAGTGAATCTTCAGATTTGGAACTTGTGCGGTGTTGGAAATGGATGTGCGAACATTAAAGCAGAATCGGCAGTGAAAAGAGCCCAGAATAAAAGAGCTGAACCGTACTTAAACCGACTGGACCGGTTGCTTCCAATCGGAACCCGCTGAAGTGTGATCTATTCTCCGCTTGTCAAGTATACACAACAACACATTGCAATATACGTATATCCAACACCATATTTCGTGATTTACAGAGAAAGCAGGAATTATTGTTACAAAACAACAAAATGCAAGTTGTTTTCACTAAACACAGATAATTTTAAAGTTATTTCCTAAACTGAATTGTTACTTGAGTTAATAATTATTAGTGCTAAAATATATTCTAATAGATTACAAAATTTTAAGATTTGAAAAAAACCTAGACTTTTTCATAATAAAAACAAATAATAATTTGACTCATTTATAGTTTGTTAATGTTATGTAACTCAACTTGTAGGATGTTAATAATTCCGAAACACGGGAAACATACAGGTAGTGGACTCTGAAAGTGAAACACCTGTTAGAAATCTATAATTTGCATTTAACTTTTTCAGAAGATACCCTCACAATTGTGAACACACTACTTATAAACGTTGTGATTTCCAATATACTCAACAGATGGCAATTCAGCACCTGACAACTTGTCATTCAGACACTCATAAATGTGCTTGTAGCTAATTTGTGTACTAAAATCCTTTGATTGGCATTTTCGACAACTGAAAGTAGCATTCAATTGTGAGGCAGTGTTGCCAGATCAGTCAGTTGGAAAAGCAGAAGATTCGAAGATTAAAAAACAGGAGAAATCAGTAGACACATACAGTGGTGGCGTTTGAATGGAAATCCGAGGGGGGGGTAATAAAATTTGCCATTATTAGGGGGCAGTAATCAAAACAAGCAGTCCAGAATTCATTTCCAATGAACTACGTTGAACAAATGAAAGGGAAAAGTCCCGATTTATATTATTATTTGATACACACGTGTGTGAAGTAAAACGTAGTGAAAGAGCAAAGTGGAGTGCGAAAATGTTTTTCATGCACATAGCTATATGGTACAGTCACACGTGATCGTGGCGTAAGACAATTTCTTGCTGACGATCGTGGAGAAATGATCTAACCCACTCTTCCAACCCAAGTGCCAATCTAAACAACACTTACTTGTAAAATGAAAACCATAATGCATATAGCAGATGACGTACAGTTGTATTCTTTGGATTCATATTATATACAGTAAAGCTCTATAGCCATATGCTCTACAGAGCTTTGTGTACGTATTATAACAGAGAAATTTCATCTTTTTATGTGAGGAAACGTTGAAAATTCAATATTAATAATAATATATTTCTTCAACTTCTTGAAGTAACGAAAAAGCAGGAGATTGTTCACGTTTCATTTTCTTTTTCAGTAGATCAGTAGAACATAGAAAAAGCAGGAGATCTCCTGCAAAATCAGTAGATCTGGCAACACTGTTGTGAGGGTATCTGCTGAAAGGGTTAATAGCAACTTTGGCTGCATCTTTAACTGCCATTGCAGCAGCAACTTAACTAGGGAAGCGTTATGGAGGTCCTGCACCGTTTGCAGAGTGATTTTCAGCCATTTCTCTCGAAGCGCAATGACAAGTGCGACACGTACACATGGTGGAAGGAAATGTTTCCTCGCTCGATCGTCTAAAAATCCCATAAAGGCTCAATAATGTTGAGATCCAGCGATTTGCATTCAGTCTCACTATCATGCTCTTCGAACCACTCTCTAACAAGTTTAACAGTGTGGATGGAATGGTTATCATCCTGGAACAATGTATCACCGTTCGGGAAGAATGTTCGAAACATACAATGTAAATGGTCCTCAAGTGCGATAATATGATCCTTAGCATTGACACGACCCTGTAGAACAATTAGTGGTCCCGAAGTCTGCCACGATATTGCACCCCAAATCATCATAGATTCGCCTCTATGTTTGACTGTGGGTACCAAGCAATCTGGGTTTTATGCATCAGAAGGGTTTCTCCAGGTGAACGCTCCCCTTGTTGTTTGGAAAACAGTGTAGCTGAAATCATCTGACAAGGGAACCTTCCAAAAATGATAGTTGCAGTGAAAGATGTGACCTATGCCAATTGAAAGAGCTGTAACAGAGATAAGCATTCCCAAAAAATTAGCTGCCCATAGCAATAGGTTCAAGAAATATAAGGGGTGGAAGTTCGGCAAACAGCAAGGTTGGACAAGGGAGGAAAAGTGCAAATTCCGCAAAAAAGGGTGGCACAACAAAATACAAAGCTGACAAGTGATGTATAGAAAGAGACTTGCCACAATAGTGAACAAATGAAGGCCACTATTGGGGTTAACAGTGTTGCCAACTGCAATGAAGAGTACATGTTTTGCAAAGAGCACTATATGAAGTGAGTGCAATATTTAGTGTCAACCTGTCATGTAAAACATAAGATATGACATGTATAATCAGTGGTACGACGGATCCAGTTGTGCAGGAATGTACCAGTGTCAGGGGGGTGATAAAAGTCTGTGAGAAGCAAGTGCCCCCATAATCCCCATCATAGGGCCCCAGGAGCCAACTGCAAACTTTCAAATGGCAACAGGGGCCTAGCGGTACCTCTTTCGATAGATCACGGAATGTGCAACAACACTTATAGGAAACATTTGCTATATGAAGCATGGTTTTCAAAATGGCCGCCACAAATATATGTAGTGTCTCAACATGGCATCGATAATTGTGATCTCAAATTGCTGCGAAGCGAAAAGAGATTTTGCAAATCCAATTGCACAGGAATGTACTCATGTACAGGGTCAAACGGAGTTGGCCATAATGCGCCACATTTGATCACGAGCTGTGCATATTAGAATGAACAAAACAAGAAAGCACCAACTATGCAGGAAACCGACGTGCCTAGAGTCGAAAAGAAAAACGAGTTCCAAAGTTGGCAACACTGGCTATGAAAATCCAGACAAGTCTAATATAGTTAGGTCACTCGCTTCACAAAAAGAAAACTTTGGCAACAGGCATCACTCGGAATGCATCAATGCTGGAATAATTGAGGCAATGTGAAGTCGGGGAACATTAAATGGTTGGCTTGAGCCAACAACCGATAATAGAAGTAGTGAGCATTATGTCATGGCTGGGTCGTATGTGGGAATATACAGGGTGTCCCACCAAACTTTGTGAATTGGAAGACTTGCGAAACGAACAAAAATGTGACGGATCCAGTTGTGCAGGAATGTACCAGTGTCAGGGGGGTGATAAAAGTCTGTGAGAAGTAAGTGCCCCCATAATCCCCATCATAGGGCCCCAGGAGCCAACTCCAAACTTTCAAATGGCAACAGGGACCTAGCGGTACCTCTTTCGATAGATCACGGAATGTGCAACAACACTTATAGGAAACATTTGCTATATGAAGCATGGTTTTCAAAATGGCCGCCACAAATATATGTCGTGTCTCAACATGGCATCGAACATTGTGATCTCAAATTGCTGCGAAGTGAAAAGAGATTTTGCAAATCCAATTGCACAGGAATGTACTCATGTACAGGGTCAAGAAAACTTTGTAAGTAGCAAGTCCCTCAGGGCCCCCATCATAAGGCTTTAGTGGTCAACCGCAACATTTCAAATGGGAGCAGGCGGCAGATGATATTTCTTTGGATAGATGCAACACCGCCTATAAGAAACATTTGCTATATGAAGCACGGGTTGCAATATGGCCGCAAAAATGCACGTTGTTCTTGTCACCGAGCAGATATTTTTGGCGGTCATTTTGAAATCCCATATTTCTGATATGCATTGTTGCATGCGTTTCATATTCCCCGACTTGACATTGCCTCAATCACTCCAGCATTGATGTATTCAGAGTGATGCCCATTGCCGGAATTTTCTTTTTGTGATGCGAGTGGCGTAACTGTCTGGACAAGTTAGATTTGTCTGGATTTTCATGGCCAATGTTGCCAACTTTGGAAATCGTTTTTCTTTTCGACTCTAGGTACGTCGGTTTCCTGCATAGTTGGTGCTTTCTTGTTTTGTTCATTTTAATGTGTACAGCTCGTGATCAAATGTGGCGCATTATGGCCAACTCCGTCTTTTCCGTATTTTTCGTACTTCTGTTTTTTTCTATTTTCTTTTGTTAGATTATCCCACTGATTATACACGTTATATCTTATGTTTTACATGACAGGTTGACACTAAATATTGCACTCACTTCATATAGTGCTCTTTGCAAAACATGTACTCTTCATTGCAGTTTGCAACACTGTTAACTCCACTGGTGGCCTTCATTTGTTCCATATTGTGGCAAGTCTCTTTCTATACATCACTTGTCAGCTTTGTATTTTGTCGTGCCCCCCCTTTTTGCGGAATTTACACTCCCCCCCCCTTGTCCAACCTTACTGTTTCCCGAACTTCCACGCCTTATATTTCTTGAACCTATTGCTATGGGCAGCTAATTTTTTGGGAATGCTTATCTCTGTTACAGCTCTTTCAATTGGCATAGGTCACATCTTTCACTGCAACTATCATTTTCGGAAGGTTCCCTTGTGAGAATATGATACTTTTAAGTCACCTAAAGTCCAGGTTTTATGCTTCTAGCACCACTGAACTCGCTTTGCGGCATTTGTGCTACTCATGAAAGGCTTCGGCATAGCAACCCTGCCTTGACTGTTGGCCATATTCAGGTATCGACGGACTGTTTTAGTGCATACAGGTTCTGTGAGGTGTGTATTCACTTATGCACTGACTGGCAATGCGGTAGTTTTCCGTATTGTGCAACAACTCTAGGCAATGTCCTGACGTCCCTTCCAAACAACTTCCGTTTTTCTCTGCAATTCCTTCTTCTGCATGTGGTTCTTTCTTCCTGTTGGTATGCACACATCAGCCTGGATAGTGTAGCTCGTAAGATGTCACAAATTGTTGCAGTCTTGGACACAGATGCACCTGCTAGAGGCGCACATACGATCAGCACTCTTTTGAAGGCGCACATGTCCCCCATTATACTGCTCTACACACACGATTTGACGTTTAGTGAAGAACTTTTTCTACTAGAGTGACTACCAATAACCTGCTCATGTAACACATTGCCCATAAATACGATATAAACTACTAGATGACTGGTGAGCTCCGTGAACAATTCTATGCTATTTGCGTAGATGTTTCAAAATCTTTAAATGAAATCTTTAAGTTTTACGTCCTATGCTTATGCCGGGTAGGCAAAAGGAGAGGGTTTTGTTGGGAAATGAATGAATTGGTGGAATGAAGTGTGAGAAAACGGGAGAACCCCGAGAAAACCCACGTACATGGTGTTCTACACCTCAAAGTTCACTTGGCGGTGTTTTAGTTTCAATGTCCACTACCTGTATATAATGTAAAATCATATGCAAACATCGTATGCGAATACTAGAATAAACTTATTATAAAGAATTACTGCATATAGCGTGTTGCTATTCATTCAAGTGAAACAGAAATTCTGAAATAAGTAATAGATTTGTTAATAAGTATATTATGTATGAATCTACAGGAAGTGATGGATGCTGATTGAACGAAAAAAAAATCCTCTTAAAATTATCCTTGCGAGCTTGCTAAAAATGTTTTTATTAACAGAATCAGTATTTTATGATTCAAGGCAAATGTATGAAGTATTGTTATGCAAGCTTGAAAATAGCAAAATTTTACATTATTTATGTTTGTACGCAAGCAAACGCGAAATTTGGATTTCGTCCTTGATAATTTGAGTTTATAAAAAATATATATATACAGGGCCGGATCCAGGATTTCTTGAAGGGCGGTGCACCAATAACTACCACTATATTTGATTTAAGTTTTTAAATGCCTTTAGGCATCTGTGGTGTGAATGAGGAATATTACTTTGTTGAGTGAATCCTTTTCCTTCAACCTTCAGAAAATCGACTTAAACTATTGCTTTTGAAAAACTAAACTTTCTTTTGCCAGAAAGTTTCTGAAAATGTTGCTTTTTCACTGCTAGGTTCTCATTTTAGATAGTGTATATTTACAGTGAAGGGTAGTGCATGTGCTTTGGTGCATCCCCCTAAATACGGCCACACACACACACACACACACACACACACATATATATATATATATATATATATATATATATATATATATATATATATATATATATATATATATATATATATATATATAATGATATTTTATATGTGATAAGTATGAAAAATCAATATCAATCTAAAGTTATTTAAACTTAAGACACCATATATTATGCTTTAAATCATGTATGCCACCATATGTGGTATACAAGGTGTTCATTAAGTATGGAGACAAAATTTGGGCAATATAATTATTTTTAGAATTAGAAATAAGACAAGAAGTCTCTCTGAACTCATGTCAGACATGAGTAGTTTCGGAATGACAAGCTTCTCAAACAACAGGAAATAAATTTTAAAACATAATATTGCCTAAACGTATATCCGTCTTAAGTTCGTATTTGATCACGGATTTCATAACCGTGAATTTCCTGATAAGGCGGACGAAATGCCTGGCAACTCTGGAAGGTGAATAAAAATGGGAGTTAGCTTGCATTATTGAGTCGGTATCAGGACATTTGCGGTACAACCAGAAAACCAGTTTTTTTGGGACATTTGCGGTACTATTCAAAACTTACCCTCAGACAGTGGGATATTTGCGGTACATATCGTGGGACGTGCGCCAAAAGCATCCATTTCACCCCACGTTAGTCTAAATTGGAATGAATATAATAATAAAGGAGGTGGGTATGGAGATGCAACAGTCTAATATTATGTAATTCACTTTGATTGGCTGATTTTAGTAGATTATGGATATATAAGAGGGGATCACTCGAGCCACCTAATGGAAACTATCACAGTAATCGAAACCTCTAAGAAGTAACCATGCACTTTTCATTAGAGTTTTCAGTACAGACAGTATCGAAATTTCAAAAATGGGAACATAACTTGGAGAAAACAAATGTTCCTTTGATCTTCGGCCTCTTACAAACAAGAGCTACTAAGACGTATCAGGGATTTTTCAGTTTGGTGAAGGCTAATATTAATGATTAACTAACGAACTCTATGGCCTATAGAACCCGGAGGTTCAATGTCGTGTTCACAAAACGTCTCTACTGACTTCTATCCTTAGCTAACTGGATCCAATTTCTACTTTGTATTCCAATCTCTGCAAGATCCATCTTAATATTATCCTCCCATCTGCGCCTAGGTCTTCTTAATGGTCGTTTGCCGATTGGTCTTCCAGTCAAGACCTTGAAAGCGTTTCTACTTTCTTCCATTCTACCTACATGACCCGCCCACTTAAGCCTCCTAGACTTGACGACCCTAACAATGTTGGGTAAGCCATATAAATTATGTAGTTCCTCGTTATGAAGTTTCCGACATTCCCCATTCCGGTTCCTCTTGGGTCCGAATATTCTTCCCAGGATCTTGTTCTCAAATACTTTCAGTCTATGTTCTTCCCTCAGAGTAAGCGACCATGTTTCGCAACCATACAGAACAACAGGCATGATTATCGTTTTGTATATTTTAAGCTTCAAATTCCTCCACAGAATTCGCGACGACAAGAGATTTTGAACCGAATAGTAACACGAATTCCCTGCTTTAAATCGACATTTAATTTCTCCGTGAATATGATTTTCCTCTGTTCATATTGATCCTAGATATTTGAAACTATCCACTTTATCAAAAGTATTATTTAATATTTTAACGCATCCATAATTTACTGTATTCCGGTCCCGACGCACTTCCATGTATTTAGTTTTCTCTGCATTTACTTCTAAACCCATGTCCCTGCAAGCGTTTAATAAAATCTCTGCATTTCTTTCTATTGTTCGCCTATCATCCGCTATTAAATTTATATCATCAGCATATGCCATAACCTGGTGAATACCGTTCAACGCTAGTCCCTGGTTGTTATCTTTGATTTTCCTTATAGCGTATTCCAGAACAAAGTTAAATAATAATGGCGACAACGCATCTCCTTGTCTCAGGCCATTTTCGAGGTGAAAGCTCGTGGACAAAAAATTTCCTACCCGGACTTTACTTTGGAATTCATTTAAACACATCATAATTAATCTAATAAGTATTCTCGGTATTCCAAGTTCTGTAAGAACGTTGTATAATGTTTCTCTCCTAATCGAGTCGTACGCCTTTCTAAATACAATAAATAATTGATGTACCGGGGTATTGTATTTCCACATTTTTTCGAGGAATCCGAAATTAATCAAATTGTATTTCGAAGAAGCAGCAATAACATCTCGAAAAACACTGTCCCAGCAGGAAACACACATTAGTGAGTGAAATTTTCATTTCAATCAGTGGAGAAAGGTTAAGGAATTGTGACTTATAAATGACTATAAATCGGTTCCAGAGGTGAGGCTCTGCCTCAGAATGTTCTGTCCTATCTTTCTGTGCTACTGTTGTGTGTTTATCTCTAATGTACTAATTTAACTCTATTATAAATCATGGAAATAAATTGATAATTCATTGAACGTTAATTTTAACTTTGTCTCTTATACCTATTCCGAGCTAGATCTGACCAAAAAAAATCCCTCAATATGCTCATAACAATGGACAACTGTTTGCAAAATGATTGACTTGTGATAAATCACTCTGCAGGCAAGTTGCTCTTTGGATAATTCCGTAATACTTTCTCGTAATTAGAAATATTTCAATATGTTGAAAACGAAGAAAGAAGAGTACCGGTATTATATTTCAACTTTGAATAAACACTGGCAAATAGTTAATCGAAAACTGTTAATGAAACCCATAAAAGAAAACAAAAAGTATAAATATTTCTAGAAGTTCCCTTTAAATATCATGGACAGGCGTTTGAACAATCATAGATCAGGATTTGGTTATATTTTTTCAGTTTTGGCCAATCACTAATAAGAATCTTTCGGATGTGTCTACCATGTATGCTAGTAAATCTCTCTTTTTTCACTTTTCTTATAAGTGATCCCTATATTTAGATTTACATGTTCTTAGGATTCTGAGAAAGGTTTGTATGTACGTATGTATGTATATTGAGTTAATAATGGTTTTATATTCTAAATGATTTTAGAATAGTCATGTTATTCTCTCCTAGAACAAATTGCTGGCTACACCAATGTTATAAAATTCGGTCTTTGTATAGCAGTTCATATTGTGTGCTTGTCCTCTAACTGAACACCCGAAAATATCCTCTCTTAACTTGGAGGATAAGTTATTCCGAATAGTACCGCAAATGTCGAAGCACCGCAAATGCCGATACTCGAAGAACCGCAAATGTCGCAGTACCGCAAATGTTGATACCGCATGTGTTGCACTTTCTGTTGAGCCACTGATCACCAAACAAATGAAACTTTGTTTGTGGGACGTCGGTATGTTATACTAAAATGATGTTATCTTTGTACATATTTGCAAACCCTCCAAATGGAAGACAAAATGCATTTACTCGGTTTGAATGGGAAATGTACCGACAAACGTCGTTCTATCGTTATTTGTGTGAACATAAATCGATCTATACACTTACTACACAGATATACGTATTTACAGTTTTGTAGATGTCCCACTCTCTGAAGTTTATAACTCTTTTATCACTACCTGGGGATCTATGCTTATCGAGACATTCGCCCTAGTTTTGATCAATGGTTGGATCTATCAAAATCCGTTAGCCCACTTCCCATTTAAAGTGAAACGGACATTCTCCTCTATGTGGGTGGTATGCGACCGTGGAGTTCTTACATCATTCGCTGTGAGATAATAATGTCATGTCGATAACAATGACAATGTAACATGTTATTTTAAAGTTCATCTCCTCATGATATCAGAAATATGTTAGTTCGGAACTACTCATCGCCGGACATCGTGAATACACTGTATAGTTAGGAATTTTTAGTTGAGCGTTGTCAGCTGCATTAGTTCAATTTTTGGCCGAATAATTTAAGTGAAACTCACTTCTCTCCTTTATTCAGCTATATGGCTATAGTGGACCCATATTTGAATTTTTAATCTGTTACAAAATCCCAACGCACCTAATTAAATACTAATGCAATAATTTTCATAATTGATTTACATCCTGATTGGTATGCATGCTGTTTCAGAACTGCAGTTCGGAATAACACAGAGGAAAATATAACAGGAAAAGACTTGATGTAATGCTACTCACTTGCTTTCACCTTTCGGAAGCAAGTGACTTACAAACATTTGTGCTTTTAGCCAGAAATAACGTAGAAACAAAAAAAAATTCATTTCAAATATAAAAGCTTGAAACATAATTTGTATTCACTGAACGAATTGAGCAAATGGAAACACATACACACACACATAGTACTCTATGTGGGGAGATAGCAGAAAAACGTAAGGGGATAAACGCACTGTGACTGCTGACATGTAAGCTACATAACCTAACATTGTGGAGAGAAGACTAAATAGTCAAGAAGGGGTCTCTGCATTCCCAGAGGATTACTCGCTGACATCTGTAAGGTGCATATAAGGTGGTAGGCTCTGGTGTACTTCAGGGGGAAGCTAAGCACACGAAACATGATCCTCTCTACGCCTTGCGACACCTGAAAAGGTAACGATGTCTTTCCTCCCCTTATTTCGATATACGGTTTTACCTTTCTGCAACATGCTTGCTTTGCTTCCCCACCTATATATATATATATATGTATCTTTTTTTTCAATTTGCTAATTCGATTTCTGGTTTCCCCAGTCGGGCCACACACTCCTTGACATTCGACAGGAACAGTATCTGCTGAAATGACCTGTCCAACCGTGGCACTAGCAGCTTTTTTCCCTTCTTCTTCTTCCTTTGCCTATCTTCCATACCGATTGGCATGGGAGTCACAATGCGGGCATCAGGGACGAATATACGCAGTAAGACTTGTGGAAGGAGCGTCGGGAATCAAGAAGGGTGGGAGATGAGTATGACGCTCGCTTTTTCCTTGATGGCGTTTCGTCGCAGCAGTACTACTAGCAGCAGGAATGTCCATGTAAACATATATATACATATATACTCACACAGGCACAGGTCTCCTTGAATTTGAACTTCCACTGGGCTTGTAAAACTTGTGTTTCCGAAGAGATAAAACAAGAAAAAACGAATAAGAGGAAATCGCATACTGAGTTCGATATACACTCTGACCGACCGCACCGTACGCCATTCGTAGTTCGACTGATAGGTTGGAAAGGTAGAAGAAGAATTCTGGATAAGCTCCTGCCCAGAAGGATACTAGGTCTCTCAAATAATTGAAGAAATGACCTTCAAAACCAGACTACAAATGAGCATTGATGTAGTGCTCCTTTGCGAACTTTCAATTATTCATGTGTCCATTTACACAACCACTGGAGAGAAAAAAAAAATCTCACTTTTCGTATACGTATACATTAATACTATCAAAACAGGAAAAAAAACTAGAAACACACAAATTTTGAGGCACTTTTAATATAGGCTAGAAATAAGAATCTAAAATAATAACACTTAAGAGTGATCATTAAGTTTCTCTGGCAACCAACTGCACTCTCAGAAGTTTTTGTTGAAAGAGGTTGAAGCTCGGGGGAGAAAGTCCAATACTACAAGCTACTACGTCTATGTATTATTGAATCGGTATTATTGTGCATATGAAAAGACGATAAGTAATTGTAAAACACTTCTACCTTTATTTTCAGGAAAAAAAATGATAGAACTAGATTGTTTTCATAAGAGAAAGAGTTCAAGTGAAGCGTAAGATCAAATGTTCATACTACATTGATCATTTCCCTGTTAAACAAGTATAGTTTTGTTGAGAACGTGTACAAATGTATGTTCAGTTACAAAATTTCGGGGAGGGGGGGTGTCCAGAGCCGGTGGACAACTCCGGTGGATCAGCTTCTGCTGTCAATTTTACATATTTGCTTGAATTTTAGTAAATGACTCGAAGACACTGAACATTTCTTTTTCGTTAATAAAAAGTGAGTCAGTGGGTATCTACAAAATGATACTAAACAAACTAAAAACTGTTTCTAAACTCTTTTCTTTCTAAGGATAGAAATCTGGATGTGCAATTTATGCTGTCATAATTGTCGGGCACTCAGATTTGTTAAGTGGAAGTGGAGACCAGAGATCTGGGTGTGCATTTTATGACGTCATAAGTGTCGGGCACTCAGATTTGTTAAGTGAAAGTGAAGGCCAGAAATCTGGATGTGCCATTTATGACGTCATAAGTGTCGGGCAATCAAATTTCTTAAGTAGGATGAGCATAAAAATGTCACTTTATGTTATTTATTAAGTTCAATATTTATTTGTCTTTGATACAAATTTGTCTTTGTTATTTGACTTGAAATACTTTTAGCATGGTATATTTCTAAGTAACTGTGGAGAGCAGATCATAGGCAATTTAGAATTTTTAAATTGCGTATTGTAATATTACTAAAGAGAATAAAGTGTTTTCAACATTTATATAGTACTAGGAGAATACGCGTTTTTTACACAGGGAGAATGCGTTTCATTTTTGACATAAAGTGCTAATGGGATCTGATTTTGATTTAAATGGCATCGGAAGTGTCACTGTTCGTCTTAGCGATCCCGGAAACTATGGATTCGACAGTAATATCGGTCATTTTCGATCATTTTTGTATCTATCTCCCTCCTCCCTCAAGTTGACTGGCTGGCGTCAAAAGTGTCACTGTTCATCTCAGATACCCAGAAAACTATGGATTCGACATTATTAGCGGTAATTTTCGATCACTTTTAAAATTTTCTTTCCCGTAAGTTGCACCATCAAAGTGAAATGACCAAAAACATCCCAGACCCAAACCTCAACTACTAAAAAATGAGTGGTTGGGTGGTCAAGAGTTATTGAAATCACAAAACACAGTGACTTAAGCTTCACAAGTTAGACAACCCGAATGGCATTTGCATGTTTCAGGTTGTATAACGTACGTCACTCCTGCTACTTTGGTAGAACTATAATCATTAAAATTATTTTTAAAAATTCAACACTACAATCCCGAAGAATGATTTGCTGTTCAGAAAAGGTACAGCAAATTGAATGATACATTTACAATGTATTTGGCTTTCAAGACCCGATAAACTATCTTTTAATTTAAGAAGCTCTCCTAATTGCCTCATATCCTGATCAAGTATGTTTGTGGTGGACAACATCGTGACCGTGGGTTTTCTTGGAGGTACTCCAGTTTCCCGCTCACATTCTCATTTCACCAAATTTTCCATCATCATTCACTTTCCTTAATCATCCGTTTCCCTTAGCCTAAAGGCCATAAAAGTGGAACGTTAAACTGAAATATTTCATTTTTATTTCATTTCCAATTTCCCTCAGGAAGTGCCATTCTAATTTACCACAGAGGGCGCGATGGCTCAGTGGTAGAGCGTTCACCTCCGGTGCTTGGGGTCCCTGGTTCGATCCCAGCTCGCGCCGTGTGAACTTTGTGGTGGACAAACACCGTGCTCGTGCGTTTTCTCGGGATTCTGCCGTTTTCCACCGCTTTCTTCATTTCAGCATTTCATTTATCTCTCATCATCACCGTCTCCTTTAGCCTAACCGGCATAACCGCGGGACCTAACACTTAAAGATTTCATTTCATTTTCTAATTTACCACAACTGTAGAAAATCTACTGTTTTCATTAGGATCTTACACTAACCATAAACAGTATAATAATTTCTATTTTTTTCGAGACCCTCATCTAGTCAGGTGTACTTACAATAGAGGGAAAAGCTAGCTGTCATTAATATTTTAGGGAAGTATAAGAAAAAGTACATTGCAACCTTTAGTACTCTTTCTTGTAGATCTCTGTATAGTTTAATCACGAAAATGGTATTTTAATCCATGTTATAGTCTAAGGTGAGGAAACAATTAAAGATCAGAATCATTGAGCAAAAATTATTAGACTACTTGAGAAAGGAATGAGGAAGGGTGCGACTTGAGTTATGGTAAAATGAGTATCACAAGCTTTGGTTATGTCGACTTTGTATTATTATGACCAGCATTTGAACATAACATGTGTGAAGTAGTACAAGTTGTGCACAAAGAATGGCCTTAATAACACAGTGCTTTTATTAGATTACTTTTCTATTTGTTTGTTTTGTGAGAATCAACTCTTGCATCTTAAATGACACAGGGTTTTAAAGTAACTAAAACTCTGAAATTTTGCACAGATACGAAAATAACCGGACACCATACAATGTTTACGCTCTAGTTTAAGTAATTAAATTAATAGATGTGTATTTAGATTGCGTATATGCGTAAGCAATATCAATTAATTAAGCGTTACTTCAATAAAGATGGTACAGTTGTTCAGTGTTAGTTCGAGACGTTTAAAAAATAAAGTTAGGAATTATTGCCAATGAACTGTTGTTAAGTATTGTAAAATGTTCTTAGAAAATAAAAATAGGTAAGCTTAATATTGGAGTTATGTAATACATACAAACTAATGAAGTTAGGAGTAATACATTTGTTACATGGTATTGAATAAAGAAAGTAAATCATTTATTTAAAAAGAAACTTAAAAAACAGACTTTAAAAATGTTGGGAAAGAAGACTTTTTAGTGGAACAAAAGAAAGAAATGGGACCAAGTATTGGGCGTAATTTAATGTTTAAATGACGTTTCTATTATTGTCAGTGACGTCATTTGGCCTTCAGAAAGGTACCCCCTTCAGAGAGATTTATATTGGTCTACATTTTATATGATTAATACGATAAAAAACTAACTATCCAACTCTATGGCCTATGGAACCAGGAGGTTCAAGGCTGCGTTCACAAAAGCTCCCCACTGACTTCTATCCTTAACCAACTGAATCCAGTTTTTACTTCGTATTCCTATTTTACGGGCTCCAACTTTTCATTATCCTTCCATCTGTGCCTAAGTTTTTCTAATAGTCAATTTGCGATTGGACTTTCAGTTAAAACCTTGAAAGTGTTCCCACTTTCTTCCGTTCTGCCTACATGACCTGTCCACTTGAGCCTCCTAGATTTGATGACCCTAACAATGTTTGATAAATCGTATAAATTATGTAGTTCCTCGTTATGGAGTTTCCATCATTCTCCATTCCCGTCTCTCTTAGGTCCGAATATTCTTCTACGTTCTTCAGTCTACGTTCTTCCCTTAGAGTAGGCACTGGCGGATCCAAAGGGGCGGAGGGAGCAACCCCCCCCCAAGGTCTGGTTTTTTACTTCCAGCATTTATTGTTGAAAAATACAAATATGGTCTTTTCCTGACCGATTCAATCTGTGTGACAAGCTTAGCAGAGTCTAATCAAAATGTGTAGTACTTAATAGTACTTAATACAGACATACTTAAAATGTGAAAATTTCCGACCGTAGTTCCTTAAGGCGGTCACCGTATGATTCACTCGTTGGACGAACAGCTGTAGGAAGGAGGGTAAAACTTTGAACCAAAAAGGTACATTTTAAAATTGTGTCCTAGAAAACAGATATGGAAATAAAAGTCGGGTCCCGAAACTTCAATTACCATTGCCTTGAACAAAGAGAAATATAGAATCTTCAGCGCCCCTTACCCGAAAGCTCTTGGTTGATTGATTGATATGTATCTACGTCGTTCGTCAAAAGCGATGCTATACAGAACGAGAACTAAAGTTTGAAGTTGGATCTGAACTACTGCAGTGCATTCGATGCTCACACCGAGAATCAAACCACAGAACCTCATGCACCAAAGATCAAAGATACGTTCACTAGCTACTAGATCATCAAAGACAGCGTGAATTTTGGGGTTCAAACACCGATACATTAGTAAGGAACAAGAGATTCATTGTGAATTTTAATAGCATTTCATCTTTTCTTGGGAAATAACACAAGCTGTTATATAAAAGACGAAGTCCTGAGTGAATAACTTATCGCACAGTCCAAACCGCTCAAGCTAGAAACTTGGAATTCGGACAGTAGATAATATTTGTGACGTAGGGTATCACTAAGGAAGGATTTCTTGGAAATTCCAAGAAAGGAAAGGGATAGCCATTCCTCTGAATCTCTTAAGGATGAAGACTTGGAATTTGATATTTGGATTTCTCGTTTTAAATAATTTGACACGCGTTTCAACGGTTTTTGATACTATAGTAAAATGGGGGAAAAGAGGTGGTAGAAAAGGAGACGGGGATTGCAATTATTATAATAAGATATCAATATCTAAGAATCTTTGAAAATTAGAAACATGAAATTTGGTGTATGGACTTCTCACTCAAAATCATTCAATACGTATTTAAGTGTTTTTGATATTTTACCTAAAAGGAAAGAAAAGGGATGGAAATAATTATTATTATTATATTATAATATAATAATAATAATAATAATAATAATAATAATAATAATAATAATAATAATAATAATAATAATTATTATTATTATTATTATTATTATTATTATTATTATTATTATTATGTGTCCATATCTCGTGATCCCTTACGGTTAGAAACATGCAAAATAATTAAACATGTGTTTGAGCGTTTGTTTGCCACTTAACGCAGAAGGGAAATAAAAGAGGTTGGAGTGGTCCACTAAAATGCCTGACGTGTTTGAATTTCGTAAGAGAGTTTTATTAGCTCAAACCAATTCTATATGAAAGAGACAGAAGGAAGAACGGAGAATATTGTGCCACATTAGCACGTAGGAGCATTTGCTATATTGTGCGAGGCTGTATGCCAAGCAAATTCGGGGTCTGGGGCGAAGCCCCATCAAGGCGAAGGCTGGTATAATATAATTTTGTTGTTGTTGTAAGCATAGCTATAATTATACTATGTTTCTAACAACTGCACTTAAGAAATTAACTAATGAAGAAAATTTCCAACTTCCTATTCCTAGTCTGGTCTGATGCTTTTTTTCTTTACATACTCAATTATACCACTACAAAAACGGTGTATTAGGACAAAATACCCTATACATAGCATCAGAAGAAAGAACATTTTCAACAATAAAAAGGTTGAAGATATAGCTACGATCCCGGATGAGTGGAGATCGACTTAGCGGCTAGGCACTATTATATACGCACCGAGACAAGCGTAGATTACGATCGTGTCATCGACAGATTTGCCAAGAACAAGAAATGACGTAGATTTGAGTTTGTGCTGTAACTTTCACAGAAATAGACTGCGAGGTGACTAATGCCGTTGTGTGGTTTCCGTTTGCCGTTTCTTTTACCTGTAATTATTTTCAACTCGTGAGTATTCCTCAAAAGTAATGAGTCTAAGTCTAAAATTGAACTCCTTGGATGTATCTGAATCGCAAACAAAATCAAGAAATATGAACGAACTAGAAAAAGTTTTTCAAATTGGTTTATAAAAATATTTAACTGAAAGAAAAGGGCACAACTACAATCATAAAAAATGTGTACCGGTATATAAGCTATATTATATTTTTAATAAACAGTTATATATATTATACATATATTTGTGTGTTTAACGTCCCATGGTTGTGCCAGTACGGCTAAAGGAGACGTGCACCTACTGATTATAGTGAAATCCGAACCAACATTTTCGTTCAACTGTACCCCACCGGGGATCGAATCCGAGATCACGCACCAAAGGCAAGCGCGTTAACCATTAGACCAAACGGGGTCCATATTATATTTGAGATGAAAAAAAAAACAAGTTACATGTACTTTATTCCCCATTGGTAATTTCGTTTAAAGGTGAGAATTGTTCAAAATTAAATTTTAATTTGCATTTTTTTTTTAAATATCTGATATTGTCAAATAATATCGCCAGTCATTATGTCATAGGAAATATAGTTTGTGTGCAGTAATGAACGGAAACATCACTTTGGTTTTACATTCCTGATTTTTCCTTTGTAGGCTGTAGGCTTTCTAATTCCTGTTGGCTGTAGGCTTTCTAATTGTAGGCTGTTCCTCTGTTTTGTTGTAGGCTTTTCTAATTTTTCAGTTTTTTTTACTAGTTATACATTATAATATCTTATATTGTGATTCTATATAATTTTAATTCATGTAAAATATACACACATTTCGTGATAGATCTGACAAAATTTCTGTTGAGTTTGTGTAAGAGAAAGTTTGATATTGATACTTTTCTTACTACGTTATTTACAGTATTTTATTGAATAAATTGTGCATTTACCTTCGTAATCATCTATATGGTTAAGGAGTACTGCAATATTTTATATTTATATAGGATTTATATTCATAAATCATTTCTTTATATGTTACTGTTGTAGTTTAACTTCAAACCAGTGGCGTAGCAGCTGCCCCCGCAACCCCCGCAGTGCGGGGGAGCCCCGAGGTATAGGGGCCCCGAAGTCTTGCGATAAATAAAGATTTAAAGAAGTAGAACTTCAACCTTACTTCTGTCGGCTTTACAACTAGGGCCCCTTCTCTATACTTTGCGGGGGGCCCCGCAAAAGTGTGCTACGCCACTGCTTCAAACCGTCGCTCTGGGCTCCTGTTATTAGCACAGTGCAAGGTTTAAATGCAGTGAGGATTAGTATTATGTATTAGGAAGTGTATCCATTTCATTCTCCTGTACTTGATCTGTGTCCTTGAATGCAGAGGCCACTTTTTAAAGGCAAAAACCAGAGCATTCTTATTTCGGGGCAAAGCCACGAAATGCATGTTCGGGCAATCACTACCACGGGGAATAATCACGGAGAAACTAAACATCCTTGGAGTTCAGTTTGAATATTACACTTTTTTCTTTTCAATTTACAATTTGCTGAATTATGTCTGATATAAACAGAAATGAAAGCAATATGAAAAGATTGCTTCCCTATATTTTGGCCCATTTGGAACACTGTGTGCCATATACTATTAAACATAACTTTATAATTAATTATTGTATTATTTTTTAAGCTAAGAAGAAATGTACATAGAAATATCATAATGTCTTTTGTTATTTGTTGACATTTTGTATTATTCTTTATGCATGTGTGTATATTTTTGTTATCTATTTTTGCGTAGACCGAGTCTGTCTTCTTTTTTTCAACTGCTGTCCCGCAATTGTTTTTCAAAATGTAAATGATTAGAGCAAATTGTACAATCTTTCGTTAAAATAAATGCCATCGTCAATTCAGTCTTTTCTTTGGTGCAAGACAGCGCATCTGATAGATCGCGGTGACTATGTGTGAAATGAATCATGAGACCACCATGTCTCCGAAACGAAAGTGCGTATTTAATTTAAACCTACAGAAAGAATATATTTTAACTTTAAAAAAAAATACAAATTCGGGTCCCAAAATGGAATCTGGGAATTATTTTTACCCCCGCTCCCTCCATTCCCACATTCGTATGCGTCCGATTCTTGCAAAGTAAAATTCTTGTCATCTTGAGGCAACGCTCATCTTCCAGGAAGCGATCCGCTCCCGCCCCCCAAAAGATCCTTCTGGATCCGCTAGTGAGAGTAGGCGACAATGGTTCGCAACCATACAGAACAACAGGCATGGTTATTGTTATATATATATATATATATATATATATATATATATATATATTAACTTCAAATTCGTTCTTCAAAATTAGCGATGACAAAATATTTTGAACTGATATATATATATATATATTAACTTCAAATTCGTTCTTCAAAATTAGCGATGACAAAATATTTTGAACTGAATAATAACACGTATTTCCTGCTTTTAAACGACAATTCATTTCTTCGTGAATATGGTTTTGGTCTGTTATTATTTATGCCACCTATTTGAAAGTTTCCACTGTGTCGAAAGTATTATTTGGTATTTAACTCATCTTGCAGTATTACTATCCTGACGAACTTTCATGTATTTAACTAAAAAGTAAACAAAAAAATTTAAAAGACAGAAAATAAATGTATTGTAAGAGAGTTTCCTTTAGTTAAGTAAAATGAAGAAAAGGGGCCAAGTATTGGACGTGATTTAATGTTTAAATAGCGTTTCGTCAGAGACGCTTTGGCCCTCCCTCTTCCGAGTTCAAGATTTATATACATTTTAATTAGCTCTTGTCTCTTCCCTAATCAGAAACTAAAATGACGCTGCCAGTTATTGGCTGTCATAGATCTCTAATTGTGGATATGTGGTAAGCACGAGAGCTCCAAATTACCACCGATTATAGCAAAATATTCCTCCAATTTCTACCTAAATACTTTAACCATCAACTTTATTAAGAACGTCTAATTTCTGTAGTCTTAGTTGTATCTTTACATTTTCCTTCAGTTCAAAAATATGCGTTGAACTGTTTCCTTCACAGAGAAAATAATTACAGCAGAAACATTTGCATGCGAATTTTTACACCCCATATACTCGTTCACGTCTTGGTATAACGTTTATTTTGTTTACTTAAAGGATTGTTAATGAACCATCTACAGTTTTCGTATTTTAATTGAAAATTTACAAGGTGTTTATTAATTAACACTTCAAATAAACATTGTTCTCAATTCTCTCAATCTTCTTGGCAGGAAAAAAAAATACAATATCTATGGAGACAGAGAACTAGATACCCTGCATCTATTATTTGCCAGATTTAGCTTCTCGAGACATCTTTCGTGCAGTATGTTTCCGAAATATCACCTTTAAAAATTCATGTTGCTTTAGGAGGCTGATTATGCAGGGGTAAAAGTGTTTCTGAAAAGGTAGGGGGACGGATGGTGTCACGCTGTCCCCCATGCCTATCTTTGCCTCTTGTAATTTTATTTTTAGGAATTGGGGGGACGCCATAGACACTTTTTGGAAGTGCAGTAACGGCGTCCTCCCAGGTTCCCCCTCATTTTACCCCTCGTTCCATGTAAATCAATGTTGAACCGAAAGTCGAAATGGATTTCTGTCACTTCCGAGTGAAAGATGGAGGTGAAATATAGACCTTTTCTTGAAACGCTTAATCGATTGCAGAAAAACCACTTCTCGTTATCTACTACTGTTTTAGTCTATAATGATGAACGTTAAAACGTTTAATTTCTTACAATTTCAGTTTGGATGTCACCTGGGCGATCAAAAAATATGGTGAATAGATTTCTTTTAGCAGCAACTACTGACGCTACAACCATTTAATGCAATTTGTCCGATGGCAGTGTTGCCAAAAAGTTGATACAAGAAGTCGCTGAATGGGAGATGAAAAGACTCCCAATCTCGGTGAAAAGTCGCTAAAAATAATTCGTTAATTTCTTTCTCCATATTTCTCTCTCTCTCTCTTTATATATATATATATATATATATATATATATATATATATATATATATATATATATATATATGTGTGTGTGTGTGTGTGTGTGTGAGAGAGAGAGAGAGAGAGAGATTAGTTTCAAGTAAGTCATAATGCTCTATAAGCTGCAGAAAAGTGCAAGTTTTAACGCAATGGATTGAATTATAGTTACTAACAATAATATAACTACAATATATATTTTTACTTTACAATCAATTTCACTTCAACTAAACCAAAAGTGAGCTAATAATGCACGAATTAAAATCTTCACACACACACACAAAAAAAAAAAAAAATCCTACACCCACTACTCTTTACCTTATGCTTCTACAGTTAATCGGCTTTCAGTTGGTAATACTGTATGAGTTGTGCTTCTCAACGGAACTAAAGTGTATTGAAGGTTGGAGATGTTCTCCATAAGAGGGCAAGAAGGTAACAGGAAACAGAGTAGAGTTCTGAAGAGATACTTCGTGAACGTGTTGAGACTTGTGTTTGTTCAAATAGACAAAAGAAAACAAACATATTAAAATTACTTCAATTAACAAAGCTTCAATACAGAATAAATTGTTGGCAGCACAAAAAATCGCTACACTCCTAAAAATTTCCTTGCTCAGAAATGAGAAAAATCCATGTTCAAAAGAATATAAGGAACTTGACTCAGTTTTTATAATGAGTGCCAAGCAAACAGTAAATGAAATTAAAGTAGTAAGTTACTAATAGAGAAAGAAATCGGTGACTTCCAATTTAGAGTACTGAAGTAAAGGAGTTTTATTTACTACCGAAGTAAATTTATTTACTCCATAACTGGTGGAGAGCACCATCAAAGAGTACGCTACTTAACTTAAGGAGGAAATAAGGCTAAATTTTACTCCTAAGCAGTAATTGGAGTAAAGTTAGAGAGTAAAGTGGGTTCTTTGCTTTCTGTGTGTTAAATTTCGAATTGTACGAATTACCTGGACTACGAATAATATATGGAGATGGAGGAAGAGATAAACATCCCAAAAATGAGGGTTTTAATGCAAAGAAGAGACCCATGTGCGATGTATAGCGACAATGATTTCAAAGAGCGGTTCGGATTTCGTAAGGAATCATTTGAGACCCTGCTTGATATGCTAGACCAATTACTGCAGCATAATTCTGACAGGAACCGTGCTTCGCTACCTAGGCTGCAGCTTCCTTGTGGATTGACAATCTTTCGCACTGGTACTTATCAAATCGTAGCAGGGGATCTCATTAACATATATCGTACTACTGCTGAAGAGCTTTAAACTGTGTGATAAACAGTTTAACTGCCTTAAATCCACTGTATGTCCATGTCATAGAACCAAGAAATTATATCAAGGAAAAAACTGGAATTCTATCGAATTGGTGGATTCCCGAATATCATAAGGGCCATAGATTGTGGACATATACCCATACTTTGTCTTTCTGGAGCCCAAGCACAACTACGCTACATCACAAGAATTTCTTTCCTATCAATACTCAAATCATTTGTGACTCCAATATGAAGACTCTGAATGTGGTAAGCTGTTGCCCGGGTTCCACGCATAATGCACGCATTTGGGACAATAGTAGAGTTACTGCACAATTTGAAAATGGGTAATATGATGGTTTGGAGATAGTGTATATACTAGGGATGGCCAAAATTTTCCGGAATCCGGATTCCGGAAATTTTGTTTTCCGGAATCGGAAAATTTACTTTCCGGAATTCGGAAAAATTCCGGATTTCGGAAAAATTCAGGAATTCAGAAAAATTCCGGAATTCAGAAAAATTCCGGAATTCAGAAAAATTCCGGAATTCAGAAAAATTCCGGAATTCAGAAAAATTCCGGATTTCGGAAAAATTCCGGAATTCAGAAAAATTCCGGAATTCAGAAAAAATCCGGAATTCGGAAAAATTCCAGATTTCGGAAAAATTCCGGAATTTAGAAAAAATCGGAATTTTTCCGAGATCCGGAATTTTTCCGATTTTACTTTCCGGATTTCGGAAAGTAAAAATTCTGGAATTGGCCATCCTTAGCTAGTAGCTGTTAAAAGAGATACACAATAATGAATAGGCTATATATACTGTATTAATTTCTTGTAGTTGGATATGTCTTTATCATTTACGTAGACAATTGCTACTGCAGTTATTTACTACTTTATGAGAAAGGTCTTACTTTCACACACAAAAAAGTCGCCGGTATGTCTCAAACATTATCGCGTTCCCACCTGCAGCTGCTCCAAAGCACTACAAACTACTTTTTAACCAGGCGAAAGGCAGTGAAGGAAAATAAATCTCAACAAATATTCTAATAACATTCGCTTATTGTCAACATACCTACAGTGAGCGCAGAAAGTGTTCGTACACCGTGCATACTTTATATTGAAAACAGCTAGCATGAGAACGGGAGGTGGAAAATATATATATAACCAGAATTAAGACTACACATTCATACATTTTATTTCTATATACAAGAGAAAGGCCAAACAAACACAATCACTGTTTTATTCAGAAGAAAAGAGAGAATTCCTTTTTTGTAAACGCAAAAAGTCACCGTACACTTATGCTTGAATTAATGCTTATAAAGTATATTACGTTATTTAATATTTTGTGGGATTACCCTGTGCGTTAATGATTGTCTGTAGTCTTCATGGCATTGATTTCACCTGTAGTAGTTCGTAGTTCTGTAGCTTCGGGACTGATTATGTCCCATTCTTCTTGAATAGCTTTTCTTAGGCCTTCTTTAGTAGACAAACTGTGCCTTCTGATTCTTGTCTCCAGAACAGATCATAGATGTTCTATGGGGTTCATGTCTGGGGATTGGGGAGGTGTGCAAAGCTGTTTCAAGGTATTATAGAGTCAGGGGCGGATCCAGAGGGGGGCGATCGCCCCCCCCCCACAAGAGGAAACTCTTATTTTATATATAAATAAACCCATCCATAACAAGTTTGGAGCTCTTAAAAGTAGCAGTATTACCGCCGACCGCCCCCCCCCCAGAAGTCCGTCCTGGATCCGCCCCTGGCAAACCTTGCAGACAGGCCTTGTTCAACACTACAAACAATAATTGCGATGTATAATGTTTCTATCATTGTGCGAAACCATAAAAAAATAATAAAAATAATAATAATAAAAAAAGAACTGGAAGACCAAGAGTGTTGAGTGAACAAGTTAAACGTTACATTATTAGGGAAAGAAAAAAGGTTCCAAAAAGTAGTGCTGTGCAATTGGCAACGGATCTGGAAACACGCGGTGTTAAAGTATCAGCCAGTACAGTGCGGAATATTTGCAGGGTATCATGGTCGGATAGCCAGGAAAATGTTCTGGGTGAACAAGACAAATCGTATAAAGAGACTAAAGTTTGAAAAAGAGTATAAAGATAAGGGATCAGGCTTCTTTCTGGAATAGGGTCATATTTTCGGACGAAAATAAATTTAATTTTATCGAGTCCAATGGGAGGCGTATGGTATGGCGCAAGGTGAATACAGAGATGAATCCTCAAAATCTCGTCCCTAAAGTAAGACACAGAGGAGGGTCCGTGCTCGTCTGGGGTTGTATGAGTGCCTCAGGAGAGGGTCGTCTCCACCTTATCGATGGAGTGATGATCCACAAAGTGTATATTAACATATTAAAGGAATATCTCCATACTAGTGCGCAGAAGATGGTTCTTGAAAACAATTTATTGTTCAGCAAGACAACGACTCCAAACATACAGCGGAAAATACTCGATTGTGGCTACTCTATACAGGGGCGGATCCAGGACGGACTTCTGGGGAAGGGGCGGTCGGCAGTAATACTGCTACTTTTAAGAGCTCCAAACTTGTTATGGATGGGTTTATTTATATATAAAATAAGAAAGTTTCCTCTTGGGGGGGGGCAATGGCCCCGATCGCCCCCTCTGGATCTGCCCCTGAGGTTTGCTATCTTTCTCAAAGACTTACCCTTCTTATGCAGTTTAATAATTACTTTTCTTGTCTCCTCATTTGTTTCTGTTCGGTTGCTTCCCGTTTCGACAGCCCACCGTGCAGTTTTTTCACTCCTATTCACAACTAAACTCATTCTGTTACTCGTCATGCTATACAGAGGTGTATACTCAGGTGAATACTAGTGAACCCCAGTTGTGGTATCTTTGTTTCGTATTCGTACGTCAGGTGTACGATCACTTTTTGCGTCTACTCTATACATTTTCTACGGAATTTATTTACTTTCTGACCATTAAACTTGTCTTTGTGGTTCTTTATTGATATATTCATAAAGCTTAGCCGTGGGACGTAAAACTCAAAGATTTCATTTCATTTTTTCATAAAGCTTAGTTTTCATTATTCATATTGTGTGTGTTATTACACTTCTTAAATTTTCTGTTTCTTTTTCGCAGGCATTCTCGTTTCAATAGCATAGGTGTACGAACACTTTCTGCGCTCACTGTATGTACAGTAAATACAAATTTATAATTTTTGACTTAACGAAGTATACAATGTAATTGTTCAATAATTAACATAAGCAGGCATTCATTAATTTATATTAATATAATAGTTAACAAAACTAATAAGCGGGTGATTGATGACTCAGTGGTAGAGTTTTCATATATGGTATTCTAACCCAGGACATGTGGGTTTTCGATGGCTAATTTTGTGTTCGAAAATTTTCCCGGTGGTACTCTTGGTTCCCTTTCTTATATTTGTTCCATCATCACTCATTAACGAATTTAGTTTATCAAAACTCTATAGCCATATATTCATTCTGTCCGTCAGTGAAACAAACAGTCTCAAGAACTATCTGATGGATTACCAATCAATTTTGGCCATGATGTACAGAGTCAATAGTTAAGAATCGAGTTCCCTGATGAATGTAATATTCAAACCGGAAGCGGTACAAATCAACCATTTCCGGTTTTAACGTTAATCATTATATTGTAAATATGGTAATAGATAGCGAGAAGCGGTTTCCAGTAATCGACATATATAACATTCATGTAGATAGAATGTTACCCAGTTTGTGTATCTGCTGAAAATAATGAGCTTAGGTATTTAGAGAGCATTTTCCGCTTTAGAAAATGTGTGCTTGGTAAAGAATGTAGAGAATTAGCTGAGTCAGGCACGTAGCTAGAATATGGTAATAGGAAGGAAGGGGGGGATCTGTCACGAAATACTGTGGTTATTTACCAGGGGCTCAATCATTCTAAACTATTTTATTGGCAACATATATTGGTTCGTTTAGCCAAGATTTCTAATGGGGGCATGATATGAAATACTGTGGTTACACACCAGAGGCTCGATCAATCTAAATATTTTACTGACAACATACCCATATTGATTGGTTAGGACAATAAAATGAGGATATATTAGTAAGTATTTTAATAAGAAGCTATGAAGAAATCTCGAGTAAAAGAATATTAAAAAAGTATTGAAAAAGATATCGTCTTCCGAGGTCATTCGAACGGTGTCGAGAATTTTGCGTCTGGGAAATTTGCGCCCTACCTCAAGAACAGGGAAAATTGCGCCTGCGATGTACCTCCACCGGGAAGTTTGAGCCCTGCGAAATAAAAGAACCTATTGGAGCTTACGCATTTCCTCGGAGGGGCTGACATTACAGCATAAACAATCCTCCCCCCACAACCATGCCATTTGTGATTTATTTTCATTGTGGCTATATAAGGGGAGAATAAACTTCAATATAAGCCAAAAGAACACAACGGATCAACGCAATCACTGCTTCTTCCAGAGATGATTTTGGGGGAACACTGGCCTCCCCAGAGCTCTCAGAGTGCCCCCTCGGAGGAGACCAAAATAATACGTCTATAATATAATAATAAATAGAATAGTACCAGCAGTGACCCCCCTCCGGAATACTAAATGTGCCCCCCGGAACATTTTTCCTGAAAGAACTACTGAACGCAATTGTGTGTTTGAAGTGTAATTCCAGCAAGTAAACACACTGTACATAGTTTTCTTGATAATATTACTGAACTGATTTTACATTCACTTTACATTTTCTTTTCTATATTTTGTGTCCTGAAAAGCCAAACAACTCGCAAGGATTGTGAACAGAGATATCTGGGTAGAGCCAAACAGCCTTTTGTAGATTAAATTATACTCTTTGATTATATTAATAAATAATTATATATCAGTAATTTATACGTTTATTGTAAATTTTGTAGTATAATGAAAAATTGTATTTGTATGGATTGCCCTTTAGTGAACTAAAATTGTATTTTTTTCATTTGTTCGGAATATTATAACGGATGGAGTAACTCACTGAGACGATGAGAGGCAAGCCTAGTTCAAGTGCGAGTGGAAGTTACTTTACACAATACAATAATAAGTTGAATTGTAGGGCGCTAACATCCCAGTGCAAATATATAGCCGGCGCATTTTCCCCTCTTTTTGGGGTAGGGCGCAAACATCCCAGTGCAAATATATTGCGAGCGCTTTTTTTTCTATTTTTGTGGTAGGGCGCAAAATTCTCGCATTCAAGGAAAATATAATGTCCGTGAAGTTGACAAGCCACTTATGTCAGACTCCAATTTCGACTTTAAACGTCGCTAGTGCTACGTTAGTGTTCGATAGTGACGCAAATCGTTAGTACTCCAACTGCATGCCAACACGCCCACTTCTAAGAATCATCTCAAAAATGAGGTTAACCGTTAGAGCAAGTAAGTGCTCATTGGTGCCATTAACATTAACGTTAAAGCCTCCATCGTACGGCCCTTTGAGTAATAATAACACCACGTTTTTTGCTAGTCTCAATGCGTCCCTATATTCTCGCGAACATTCTGACGTGCCCAAGTTAGTTACTTTTTTTTTGGGGGGGGGGACTATTGTTTATCTGTTATTGTTTATCGTTTATTGCTAGTCTGCAGAGTAGTCCTTACATTAATATGCCATTGTCCTTGATAATCATTGCGTATTTACAAGCAATTTGTTATTACTGTTAGAAGATATCAAAAAACAACAGATAAAATCTACTACTTAACGGTTCATATTTTTCTTTTACAGTACATAAACGATTAATAATAATAATAATAATAATAATAATAATAATAATAATAATAATAATAATAATAATAATAATAATAATAATAATAATAATAATAATAATAATAATGATAATAATAATAATAATAATAATAATAATAAGACTATTCCAGCATAAAATTTATCAATTGCATCACACTGGCAACAAGCGAGAAGCGACGCATATTTTAACTTCATAAAAAATCGTTTCTCACGATTTTCTGGAAAACTACGTATGATAACATCTTCATTATGTCAAGTTGTTTATCTCAGTGTGATATATGTCTTACCTCTGGACAATATCACAGTAAAACAAAAATTAAATATTAGGAGTACATCGTACTTTTGGACTACATCTCATTAACCATGGGAAGATTGAGTAGTGTATACTTTAGGATGTAAGTTTCAGCTTAACTTGCATCATACATTCTTAGGATTACAAAAAGGAAATTTGTTCGTTTGCATTTGAACAAAATTCTTAGGATTACAAAAAGAAAAAATAATTTTTCCGAAATCCGGAATTTTTCCGAAATCCGGATTTTTTTCCGAAATCCGGTTTCTTTTCCGAAATCCGGAATTTTTCCGAATTCCGGAATTTTTCCGAATTCCGGATTTTTTCTGAATTCCGGATTTTTTCTGAATTCCGGAATTTTTCCGAAATCCGGAATTTTTCCGAAATCCGGATTTTTTCCGAAATCCGGAATTTTTCCGAATTCCGGATTTTTTCCGAATTCCGGCTCTCAAAAAATCTTATGACTAATGTGTTTCGACCCCACACAGGAGCCGAAGAGCGCTATAACAGAGTCCATATTGCTACAAAATGTATAATAGAACGTACATTCGGTGTTTGGAAGAAACGTTTCCAAATTCTCAGTAAAACAATGCGATATAAACAAAATAAGTGTGGGAATGTTATTATGGCTGCTGCAATTCTGCTCAACGTTGGAATATAAGTTGGAGATTATTCACCCTGATGCTGTGGAGGTATTTCAGCCAGAAGCAGGTCGTGTAGGGCAAGCTCTTAGAAGGTCTATTATACTTAATTATTTTAATTAAAATAAAATTTTACCTAATTTGCTAGTAAAATAACAAGTTAATGTGAAAAGTTTTCCTTCTTAAATAAACAGATAAGGCACTGGATCGTTACTATTGCAGTGAAATGTGACCCACTTTATTCATGTATAATTTTATAGTTGTGTTTCTATCTTTTCCTTTCTTTATTTTTCGTTTTTTCAATTAGGTTATTAACATTTTCACTTTATTTCCTACTTCAGTATACAAAGTTATACAATAAAGATGGTTTGATTATAAAAATAACCAAGAAAGCTCTCTCGGTTCTTGTGGAGGTATGTGTTCAATTGGCCCTCACACCGTGAGTTGAATGCGAATGGAATAAGGCGTAGGTCAGTTGTTGGTGTGGGTATATCTAACACACTATCTGCTTGTGGCAGTTCAGTTACACCGTGAACTTGCGTAAGGACAGGGTGAACAGGGGGACTTCCACAGAGCGTCATAAGGCGTGTATGCTATACTAATTCAAACTGGAGTCAAAAGTCGCTGCAGCAGGGCAAAAGGTATGCCAGGCCTTTGGTGATGGTGCCGTGACTACTCGGACAGTGCAGCGGTGGTTTAACAAGTTTAAGGACGTTGATGAAACACTCGAAGATGCATCATGTGCCGGAAGATCAACATATATACAAAAGGAAAATATTCATGCGGCAATTGAGGCGAACAGTGGCCAGACATGTGAGGAACTAGGAGTACAATTCAGTGTGAGTGGAGAAAGCATTCGGGAGCACCTCCATCAACTTGGGAAGCATTACAAGTTAGGTCGTGGGTCCTGTACGAAGCTCCACGGCGCCGTCATCAATGGTTAGCATCCCAAGAACCGGTTCGAAAACAGCCGAAACCAGCACTGCACCAGAAGAAGGTCCTCTTCTGTTTTTGGTAGACTGCTCGGGGCATCGTGTATCGGGAACTGCTACCAGTTGGTCACAGCATCAATGCAACTGTGTACTGTCAGCAGTTGAGCCGTGTTCAAGAAGAACTCAAAACTCTGGAGCAAACACTTCTGAATCGCAAAGGGGTCCTCCTGTTACAGCACAACGCTAAGCCCCACGTGGCTAGGATGACCCGGGACACCATTCTGTACCTTTGATGGGAAACATTATTGCATCCACCATACTCTTCGTACATTGCACTGTCCGATTATGTCCTGTTCCATTCCTTGGACAATCATCTTAGAGGACGCCATTCAAATCCCTAGTAGAGGTGCAAAATGCACTTAATACCTTCTTTGCTTCACGGCCCACCAAGTTCTAATGCGATGGAACCCATGTCCTTCCAGAACAAGGCGGAAGGCCGTCCACGTTGATGGAGACTACTTTTGATCTTCCGGTCACATCTTAGGAGACATTTCGATGCTCGAAGGTGGTGGGTGAAAAAGCGACAGAACTTTCTTGCTTACCTTTATATATTTCTAAGGAAACCAAGACGTTTAGTTTTATAATTTTGCTAATATAAATAAATATTAGAATGTGGTAATTTGAAAAAAATAAATGTAATGATGCTGAAATAATGAACACAAATGTTATGACATATGAAAAACAACAACATATTAACCATTGGAAAAATATTCCAAGCAAATAACATACGTTTTATACATATAAAATATATTCATATTCATTTACAAAAGCGTAAATTTCTCGAGCACATTGCTTGAAGAACCGAACCTGAAGATTGCTCCATTTCGTTCTTGAACTTCTTCACAACTTCCATTTTAAGGTTATGCTCTTTATCCATGAATTCTCTTTGTCTTTCAACTAACAACATTTTAGCATTATATACCTCTCGTATTAAACGCTTTTTTAACAAATAAAACCCGTCTGCTTTTTCTAACAACTTCCTATTCTTCACTACAACCGCATGTTCTCTCTCTTTTTTTTTTTTTTTCATGACCACATCTGATAAGCTCCAGCTCCCGATAGAAGATGAAATGCATGTGCCAGCAGTGTGCAGAAATGGCTTAGTTCTTTAGTAAAAAGGCGTTACTACTTTAGTTACTACTAAAGAAGTGAATAGAAATTGAGCTCCCCAACAGTTACTTAAAGAGTATATTACTACGGAAGTAATTTACTAAAAATGAGAATTAAATAGTGCCTGATTTGTAATATAATAGATTATTAAAAAGTAATGGTAACAGTCTTACCGAGATAATATTACTACGTTTTACTTGAATGTAATATTGCCAGGGCTTAATTACTATACAGGAAACGAGATAAAGGATTTCAGTTGTAGCAGAGTGCAAATGGATATGAGTGCAAATGGATTAAAGTCATGCAGCTGAGGTGGCGTATGAGTACACCAACCATACCTTTATGAGAGAAGATGAAGTCAACAGCATGTGAAAAATAACATATAGATTTGATCAGACAATATTCATGGAAGTTATCAGCTGTGTTGTATTAAGATTAATATTGTAATGTAAGTTCATGTAGTTTAATGGTGGAACAATATTGTAGTTATTGAACCGAGTTTACATTAAGAGCACAGGTAAAGGATAAATGGATCAAGTACTGTAAATATCGTTCTTGTTATGTAATAGTAAATTGAATTGGGAGGCATGTCAATGCTTTACACCCTTTCCCATTCATTATAAGGTGCAAAATAGCTTATGTACGGAAACAAAGAACACATAAGTCATCTGTGTAGCTAGAAACAGCGTTGAAAAAAGTATGATTTATTATTATGGAATTGTAATGCAGAATTACCTTGTACTCACCACCTAGCATAGATTATTTCCTCCTTTTTTCCTCACCAGTAATCTTTTTAATGACGTATGTTTGCAGGTTATTTGTGGCATACAGTAATTGTGCGAATTGAATGTTTCGCGCAGATTGATTATACGAATCCATACAAAAATTCATGAAATATATACTTCTTTCTGAATTCACTCTCTGTACCTTCTGCAATCATTTTTGAGGTGTGCATTTGCATTCCCAGGTGCAGATTCACTTTAAGAGGCCTTGTTCAAAAACACCAACCAACCTGTGTTAAATAGCCACTAAAAGGCACGAATGCTATCTAACCGAGTCAGGGCAGGAGTTCAGCAGAGAGGTTTGTGCAGGGGTGCGTCCGTAGGAAGCAGGCGCATCAGCGATGGTGGGTATACTCGTAAACAAAGATTATGGAAAAACAATGCTTTCGCGATACAAAGATATCTTTTTGTTACATTCGTCGCACGTCGCATTGTTCTTTAGTAATGTACCGCTACTTACAGAGTCGGATCCAGGATTTTCTGAGGGAGGTGCACCAATAACTACCGAAATAATCAATCACACTGAAACTCTTCAAAGTAACATGCGATGATATTGTATATCCCTGACAATGTTGATACATAGAACAGAGAGAGGTAGTATTTTAAAGAGGGTCGCAAGTGATATGCAGGAAAAAATGTTCTTCTTTCCTCCTGGCTTCAATGTTCTTTCCCTATTTGCGCAAATGTTATATTGTTTTGCTTGCTGAATCCTTTTTCTTCAACGTTAAGAAAATTGACTTAACTATTGCTTTTACAAAGCTCTGCTTTTTCTTAAGCCTCAAACGGAAAAATAATTACAGAAAGTTTCGGAAAGTGTTGATATTTTCACTTCTAGACTCTTATTTTAAATTGTATATTTACAACGAAGAGGGGTGCACGCGTACCGATGCACCCCCTAAATCTGGTCCTGGCTACTTACGTTATGAGTGAATACGCGGATACCAGATTCAACCTTCATTAATATATTTTCACTTCATTCGACCTTCGTTAATATATAATTTGAATAGTTGTCCCTGCCAAGAAGGAAAATTTTCTTCTCCAGGGGCAATAAATTTTTCTCAGAGAAAAAATTCCTGGCATTGTCGCAAAAATTCGCACACTGTATATAGTAATGTACCCATTTGTTCTTAATTTAACGTTCAGCGTTTACATCGGGTGCATGAGGCTCTTGCTTCAATCCCAGCTCGCGGCAAGTGGGATTTGTGGTAGATAAATGCAGTGTGCTTGGGTTTTCCCGGGATTCTCTCGTTTCTTTCTACTTTCTTCATTTCACTATCTCTTTCATTCTCATCATCATCATCTCCTTTAGCTTACGCGACACAGCTATGGGACATAAAACTCAAATATTTCATTTTAAAAAGAAATTAACATCCCAAGATTGTGCTCCAAGGCTAAGGAAGACAGTGATAGAGATGAATAATAATGGTGTAGTGAAAAGGAATTAAGGAATGTAATTTCCTTGCGTAGAAATGAAGGTTTAAATGTGTTATATATTAAATAATATAACTGTAGATGTTTATTTAATATCAATTCTGTATGTACTAATAATTTGATTTTTTTTTTTTTTTGCATGTTTATGTTTGTTTATACCCTTTCCCTTCTCCTTATCTTATTTCAGAACCGTGTTTCCATCCACCGTTTCTCGCTTTGGAGAAAAACATTTCTCAAAGTTTTTGAGAAGTGTGTTTCTCAAAGTCGGGGTTATATGCTTCATTTTCTCAAATTTTCCTTTCTCAATTTTAAGAAAAAATACATTTTTCTCAAATTTGAAAAAGTATTTGCCTCCTCAGAAATGAGACATAATTCCTCGTCTTTGAGTCATTATTTCTCAAAATGATTTGAGAAAATCGAAATCTCACTTTTAAGAATGTATTACTCGGTGCACAGGTAAGAAACGTATGTTCTCGAATACGAGGATTTTTTCTCGAATCTAAGAAACCACTTTCAACAGTGTGGATTTGTAAGTAAGTCGCCGACTTACTATTGAAAAATTAGAAAACAATCGCCAATCGGGAAAAAAATATTTTTTGTAGGTATCCTGCATGTCAAATCCCCTAGATTTAGCGACATTTTCCCATTGGCAACACTGTCCGATGGTCTGATGCGTTGAGACCACTGATTACCCTGATGAACCACTCACTATATTCCTAATGGAAATTCAAATCATTCCCACAATGCAACAAAAGTGACTCTGCGACACTACCGGCTAGAGTTGTAACTAACTGCATCGTCTGCTACTGGCAGTAACTAAGTGTATCATTGGCTAATTCTATGAGACTCACGCGATCTGAATGATTTGATTCGTTCTTGCTCTTAGTAGTTCGTGGTACCCAACTTCCTTGAGTGGCGGCGCCACCAGTCTCCACAGTTTCAGCGGGAAGAGCAGCTGAAACCTCTTATACTATATTATTAGTCTATGGTTGAGACAGTGTCAAGTTGGAACACGTTCCGATGCCAGTCAGCGTCCAGAGCCGCTAGAGTACGGTCATGTTTATCTTGTCCGTCTCGCATCAGCAACGCGTGAACATTAAGTCCCGTTTCAAGTTGCAAAGCAGTGCCAAAGAAACTCATGAAATGTTGAAATTGGTGTATGATTATAATGCTGTAACTCTGAAAACTGTTTATAAGTGATATTTAAAAGTGGAAATAAGTCGGTAGAAGACAAGCAACGTTCGGGACATCCATTGACCCCAGAAACAGAAGAAAACGTTCAAAAAGTGCCAAAGATTGTTCGTTCAAATAAATTAATATCTATTCGAGAACTTCCCAAAAGAACTAAACATCTCGTACGGGGCCGTATAAAGCATTTTAACTACCGATTCGGAGATGAAAAGAGTGAGTGCGAAATTCGTTACCCGACATTTGACTGACGAAAAGGAGTTTTTGGCTGAAACATCTTCCTGTCTGTCCACATCCAGATATAACATGAGCATATAACATAACATGGCTCTTCCCAAAAACTTAAAACCGTGCTTAAAGGAAAACGCCTGGACGCCATTCCTGACATTAAGAGGGCCACGACAAAGCAGCTGAACACGCTTCCAAAAATGCTTCCAGTGATAGATTCAATATTGGGATAAGTGCATTGTTCGCCAAGGACAGTACTTTGAAGGAGATTCAATCAAATTCCATGTAAGCTTATTACTTTGTGTTTAGTTAGGGTTGCCAGATTTGTAAAATCAGAAAGGAGGACACTTTGACTTTTTTAAAAAATCACTAAAAAATTGCTTTTACCGAAACTTAACTTTGCTTCCAGATTATATCAAACAGCACATTAAAAGAAAAGAAAAAATAATATAGAAATCAATACATTATTAAAGTAAACTAATACAAAAAGTACAACTACAAAATGATGTCTATTAGCAGACAACAATACTAATGATACTCTTTTATCCGTTTGAACTGCTTGTATCAATGTTTTGTCACTTAAGAACCTATTACACATTGTGGCATCACAAACATGTTTCAGAATCACCATCACTGCTATAATTCATACAGATTTGAAGTTGAGCCTTCAGAGTATCAACACTAATTCTATTTCTAACAACCGTCCAAAGTAATTTCATTCTTGAGAATATTCTTTCACATTCTGCATTACAATTCGATATGGAGAAAATGTAAGATGCTACGACGAACATTCCTTAAAAATTCATGCATACTTTCCTTCATCAGATACAAGTTCCTGAAGATTTCTAGACGAAATTATTTCCTTCAGTAAACAACATCCATAATAGAATTCATCCATGTTAAGATCATTAATTTTTAGCTTTCTAACAGCAGATAGCAAGGAGTCAAGTGAAGGAATTTGGTTCGTTAAATCATGGTGCTAATAATTTATTTATTCTATCTCCATTCTGACAATCATAAAACTTTGTTGCCTTGTTTTATTAATTAGTCTCCAAACTCGAAAAGGAAGACAAAATTGCGTCGGGCTTGGGTACAAACCCGGACATCAATTATGTCCAAAAACCGGACGGTCCGCCTAAAAGCTGGACGTCTGGCAACCCTATTTCTAATATATTCACCATATTTTTTCGTCACACCTCGTATATCATTGAACTCGTCTCCTGACTTTAGACTGTCCATATCCTGGCCAAAACTGATGGTGGCCGAAGTAGTTCTTGAGACTTGTGGAACATACATACAGACAGACGGAGTAAATAATAGGAGTTTTGGTAACTATCTTATGTTAGAAAGAAATTAAAGTATAACGTTGCTACAACAATACAGAAAAAATGTATATTAATGTTTCTGTGAAAGCGAAAGTGAAATCCAGCTGCTTCCGTGCAAGTTAATATTGTAAATTATTCTAAATGGTGGTGGCAGTCACCTAGCAAGGCGTTGGTAAGTTCGTAGGATCAAAAGCTATAGGATTTTCGCACATTTTGTATTGCAGTTAGCACATATACTGTACGATTGAATCAGTGAGTAAGTAAGCACAAGCACACCTTCTACCTAATGATTGACTTGAAACAATGAAATAGAAAATCTATGGATTTTGTGTTAAATAATGCATTATTAACATAGCCTTATTTACAATTTTAGCAACAAAGATAAAAATACAAGATACTTCACTTGATCTATCATGAATCAACAATTTATCATTTATCTTTCTTCTTTTATTCTGAGTGTTGATATGTTGGCAGAGGCTTCAGAGAAATTCCAAGTAAGTGTTCCCAGTTTCAAGTTTCATTTTGCTATGTTCTTTCTTACTGATACTCGTAGTGATACTAAGAGATTCATTTTTATAACAAGTAACAGTGCTACGTGTACACAATGTGAAAGAGTTTGGTTTGCATAGCGTGATATTGTCTCAATATTGAAAACGGAAAGTTGTACTAGATTTCTACCGCTTCCAGCTGTAATAGAGAGATTCATGTGAACATGGAGTAATTCTTGAACAATTAATTGATTGCAGAAAACTGCTTTTCGTTATTATTACCATGTTTACTATATAGTAATTAACATTAAAACCGGAAGAAGTTCGCTTTGGGCACTTCCGGTTTGAATAGAAGACTAAGCGACAAAAATGGTACATATTCTTAGAATAATAAATCGTTTTAAAAAAACGCTTCTTGCTAACTATTAGAGTTTTTACTCTATAGTTATTAACGTAAAAACCGGAAGTCGTTGGTTTCTTCCACTTCCGGTTTGAATATTTTTTTAGAAAGAAGATTGTAATTATTCTTAGAACGCTTAGTCGATTCTAAGAAAAAAGTTATCACTGTCTCTTATCGTTTTTGCTCTATCTTAATATTGAAAGCGGAAGTTTTAGCGAATTTCTATCACTTCCGGTTTTAGTAGAAAGTAATGAATGTGGCTCAAATGTATTCTTGGAATAGTTAATTGATTTCAGGAGACCATCTCTCGCTGTCTGTGACTGTTTTTGCTCTATAGTGATCAACGTTGAATCCGAAATTGGTTCATTTCTACCATTTCTGGTTCAAATACCATCGCCATTAATGAACTTTGGCCCTCTGTAACCTCTATCGAATATCCATCCTGATCCATCAAGTAGTTATCAAAATTTTTGCCTCGCGGACGTTAATTTTTGGTAAACCAAATTCCTTAACGTTAGAAATGATGGTGAGGAAACAAAATTAGATATTATTAAGAAGAGAAAGAGAAACGGTTGGGAAATTGGCTAAGAAGGAACTATATCATGAGGGACGTGGTAGAGAATATGAAAGCAGGAAAGAGAGGGAGGAGGTGACGAAGGCAACAATTGATGGACAATATCAAAAGAGTAAAATTGTACGTGAAAACAGAGCCATGCCGTGGGGGGAGCGAGCGCGGCGACGGTCCCGGGCGCCGAAATAAGGGGGGCAAAAAATTCGGGAGAAAAGGGAAAAAAGATAGGAAAAATTGCTTGGAATATATGTATGGGGGTGCTGTCGTATACTCTCGCCCCGGGCGCTGATTTTCCACGGCACGGCCCTGCGTGAAGACGAATAGGTTTGGAAGACTCTGGAGCATGGAAGCTTCCTTGTTGCAGCAAGTGACCTGCCAATAATGGCAGAATACCTATGATGATGATGACGAAATTCCTTAATAATGATAATTGAAATATTTAAATGCCAAATAATCTTTATATAAAAATTTATACATAAGTGTAAATCTACTGAGTCATTCACTGATTACCTTTTCACCAAATCTCTTAAATTCTTGTGCATGGAAGCTTGGAGCCTTGTAAAAATCTTGTCTTTGCTCCACAGGCTGTAGATCAGGCGTAATTTTGCGAAGCACTGGCTAAGGTACTTTGAAAATCTCAAACTTCTACGTCTAATAATTTTGGGGATCTGGAGGACGGGATGAAACATCCCCCATTTTCTCGCTTTAGGAGTTGCTTCCTGTCTTATCTTCCGTCTAGAGCGGTGCTCCCCCTAGCACTCTCTTTTCTTTTTGGATCGAAAGATCCAATATATATATTTCAATCAAAAATTTTCTTGGTATGCTTATATTTGGAGAACTACATACAATGTAGCCAAACCCAAACTCTCACTTAACTCAATATGATGTACTTATTCTGTAGAAAAATACGAAAACTTGATTTAGGAGCCGTTCAAAAATTTTGTGGCTCTGATCCAAGATCCAATATGTTTCAATCAAAAGTGTTTCTTTCATTTCTTTCCCCCTTTTTTTCTAGAAAACCATATGTAACATAATTTGCTATTTTGCCCATGGATTTACTGTATTGTTTCGGTATGTGTAAATGTACCACTTATCAAAATCATTCCTAAACATGCTTTAAGGTGACCGCACCTTTTTCGTACACTGTTGTCAGCATTTCATGAGTCTCTTCTGCTGATTTTCCTAGTTTGAAACAGAACAGCATAGACTATTTGTTCGTTGCTCCATTTTTGGTTTCGACCGTGCGCATTCACTTTCACTTTACAGTGTAGTGTTTACACATAATAAGCACACTCGGCAGCGCCACCGCTCGGGAACTTGTTTAAACATGTCTTGACCTGTCCGGCTCAGAATGCGGCACTAGCGTGCGCTTACGACCGTGAGCGGTATGATGTCATTGACCGAACTTTCTGGACAGAGGTTGTATACTCGAGTAACTACCTCAGTGCTCCTTTCTCAACCTCAGGAGGCAGTCAGAGCAGAGTCTTGTAATAAGAAATATACATAAGAAGAATACAGGAGGTTCCAATCTGAGATTATGTAGAGATGACTTATAGTGTTATGTTAGGCTGTTTATTGATTTTCGTCTTTCTTTCTTTGGAGTCTTTAAGTAGGCTATATATTTTAATGCTTTTTAAAATTAATCGATAAAATTTTGATGCAGATATGATCCCAGGTTCATTGATGAGGATTGGGCTCTAAATAGCGGTTCTTAAGAAAAGCCATCGCTAATAATAATAATAATAATAATAATAATAATAATAATAATAATAATAATAATAATAATAATAATAATAATAATAATAATAATAATAATAATAATAATACACAAGAGTTAGTACAGGAGGTACCGGTAAGCTCTTTTTTCTTAGATTGTAGCGACAAAGTTTAAACTTTGATCGATACGAGTTCCTTCAAGTGCCGCCACTAATTCTTCTGTTTAACCTCCCATCAATATCTCCAGTTATTGTTAATCTCTTCAACGTACAGTTTTCTTAACTTTTTTTTCCTATACAAATACGTGCCTCCAAACGACACTTAACTTCTTGTTATAGAATCTTGCGTTACATTGTTCGCCATCTGCCAATCTCTTCAAGATGTTCGCCTCTCCCAACTATTTTCTTCTTAGCAGACTCAACGTTTCAAACATTTCTAACGTATTATTTTTGAAACTTGTGATATTCTGTTAATCTCCCAATAAATCCATTCAGCTACTGCATATCTCTTCTGTATGTTTTCCTCCCTTAACTTTTTCTCCTATGCAGATACACTCTCCCAAAGAATCTAATCTTGTCGTTGTCAAAGCTTGTGTTCTACTGTTAATCTTCCGTCAAATTTGTTTAGCTACTTTAATCTCCCTAACATGTTCTCCTTTTTCATATTTTCGCTAACACAGTATGTTCACTCTATAGGAGTGGAGTTCAGTAAATGCCTTTGAAGGTCTCATGCTGAATTTTACATTATCCCTTCCACCTTCAATCCCTATTTTGACCGCATTTGCGGAGTTGTAACATCGTAACACCCACTATGTCTGTTCTTTCTTCCCAATACTATGGCTAATATGAAACCGATATAAAGCAATGTAAGAACAAGGAATCTGGTCTTGGGAACAGAGAATCAAGCACAAACTAAAGGACAATATTTGGAACTGTGGCAACTAAGATTCGAAGTGGATTTGACAACAGACTGTCAGTTGTTTGAAATGAGGGTTCTGATTGACCATTTAATTATTGGGATTTTTTTCCGCAAGAACCCTCAGAGTATGACTTATTTATGGCACGAGTCATCACACGTAGACGACGGCATTCTTTATATACGAACTGCATTCCGGTTGAAGAAAACAACTATACAAACGATTGCCACCTTCTCATTATTGAAGATAGATTTTTATTGTTCATCTCCCATCAATCTGTTTTCAGTTACTCCTAATCTCTTCAACATACTCCCCTTAATCATATCTTCGTCGAAACAAGTGCAACCTAACAAATGATCGCAACCTTCTTATTATCAAAGTTTGATTTCTGTTGTTAATGTTTCGTCAATACCTTCATTTTCAATTAATCTCTTCAGTATATTGTTCTCTCTCATCTTTTTATCATATGCAGATAAGCTTTTATAGAGATCCAACCAGTGGTTTGATCAATCATGGGTTCTACTGCTAATCTTTCTTATATCTGGCCATCTTGTGCACATTAGCAATATTATTATTGTATATTTCTAACTTCCTTCATAAACACTCAGAGAAGACAGTGAACAAAACAAAGTAACTTAACATATTAAACCAAATAATCTGTTAGATATTATACTTTCATATAACATAATCAATTAATAAAACTTCGTAACCTACTATTGGTATTATAGGGAGCTAGCTTTAATGCGAGGCTGAGGAATTCAGAGTTGATTGGCAGGTTCCCCACCCCGTCGCCAAGAAACGGTCACTCGACGGTCCTGGGCGGGGTTGCCAGTGCGTTGTCAAAAAATTCAGCTAATACTCGCTTAATTCAAAGAGTTTATGCAATTATGCAATCCCTATCGAAGATCCCTATATACGTGGACACACGCAACTTAGGCTGTGATAACAAATGCTCCAGTTTTTTCTCCTTCGCTTCTTCGTCGCACTGCACTATGGCCTTCCTTATTACTTCTCTAGCTTTGCTGTGTATAATTTGCCCTCTCTTACGCTGTGAAGCCATTGTCAAATGAATAATAAGCAACAAAACAGCAACCACAACAGCACACAACAAATAACCAACTCAAACTACTCTTCAGAATGACATTCATGTGACAAATTTTTAACCCTGGCAACGCTGACATATAGAAGGAGGGTAAGGGAGTATTGCAATAGCTCAAGTAGCTAGCGTGGTTACAAAGTGAACGGAAAATATCTGACCAAAGTCTGTAAAATATTTAGTTTTCGATGCTCGCTCTTCCTTCCACTAAAGTTTTAAGTAGAGACTTCTTGGTGTATACCAAAATGATAACCATTGAAGAGTATCCACGGCTGTTGTGCTGTGACTTGGTCAGCACTTGCAGCGTCTGTATCACTGCATCATTTTCTAATGTATTCATTCTGATAGACCACACTGCACTTTATTAAGGTAAATGCAGTGGCGCGTGGAAGAAATCGTTACACATCACAGAATATAGTAAACAAAACCAAATTATCACAAATAGAAAATAACTCTATAAGATTTTTCGGAGCAAAATGGTTTACATTTAACATTTAGGATAAAAATTAACCAAAATGGAAAGTGTTTTTTTTTTTTTTTTAATCAAATACGAGAGTATAATTATAGTTCTACAAAATTACTTGTATTATTACTATTATTGAATGCCTTTCCACTTCTCATCCTTAACCCAAAACTCTCTCTCCCCTCTTATTGTATATATGAGTGTGGTTTCTCATTTCCTCTTTTAGTGGTGAACTTTTCGATTGTCCTTTTTAACTGTCACAGTTTAAAATTCCTACCTCCTCCCTTCCCCCACTTTCTTTCCAGAAACTGTAATTTATCCTTCAAAGTCTAATTTCCAGAAGCCTGCCTCATTGAAGACATTAGAGTCAGAATTCATTTATCAACGGAGGGACTCTTCTTCTGTCGAAGGAAGACAGACGAACAGTAACTGAAGGAAGGAGAAAAGAGGGGGTAGGGGACATACGACGATGAAGAAGAAGAAGAAAATGCAGATGGAGTAGAAAGAAGAACTGGATATTTTTTCTTCTTTTTTAGAACGAAATAAAAAGAGAAAAAAAGAAGCCCTTTCAAAATCTTAGACATTTCATGTCAGAACATTTATTCTGTAATGGATCCAAAGAGAAATTACATTTTTCCTTCCCATTGGCTACATTCGAAAAGATGTGGACAAAAGATTCAAAAAGATCAGGGAGCATGATTCCTTTTAATTTCGTTGACATACAAAATATAATATATTCTCTCTTTTGTCTACGAATACTCAAATCTTTTATTATTATTATTATTATTATTATTATTATTATTATTATTATTATTATTATTATTATTATTATTATTATTATTATTATTATTATTATTATTATTATTATTATTATTATTATTATTATTTGAACAAATTAAGACTCACGTAGTGGGCATTTCTTTTGTCTTCTGATATCATATTCAATCTATATTAATTATGTTTCTTTTCTTACATATAAATATCTTCATTCAATGCAAGAAGTGTTTGCGTGACTTTTAGAACTATGAATATCTTTCTCAGGATCATGTATGTATGTAACTATTAGGAGCAGGGCCGCATTTAGGTTTTCTGCGCTCGTAGGCACTTTTGCCATCGGCGCCCCTCCTACAAATCCATTACCTCCTCTTCCCTTATTCTCCACTTATACGTTTCCAAATTAATTAAACGTTAGAACCATGCATGGCAGAGAAAGAGAAGGATGCTGTATCGTTATTGCGTAGACTCTGGGCGATTTTGTGGTAATATAGAAGAGCGTTTGTTGTGTATCTATTACTGCAAAAATTCGAAATGGACGGCTTTTCTATCGAACTTTATAGATACTTGCTTCATTTTGCTCTTAGTCTTTCAAAAATACTAACTAAAATGTTTCTCATTTTTTTTTTTAAGTTGCGCACTTAAAAAAATTTTGAGTTCTAGGCACGGGCCCAGTTGGCCTAACGGGAAATGCGGCCCTGGTTAGGAATGTGTACGCCAATGTAACGGAAAGACAAACAAAAAACGATATACTACAGCTGCTACTTAATTTAATTTTTTTTAAAACATACACAGTATATGAAGAAACAATCTGTCCCAGCAGAGTAAGGAGCTATAAATTGCTGTTGGCATCAAATGATATACGTACTTTTTAAAACAATAAAAGCTTTTTATTGATTTTGTCAAAAAATACGCATAGGAATTGACCGTTGGGTATGTCATTTTGTTCAAATCGATGCTCTTTTTCCATTCCTATATGTATCATCTTTGAACAATATTATACGAGGATATGTCAAAAATTATCCACAATTTTATCATTAGTTTTATTATATTGTTCACACTGAACTTCGTTCTAATTTATTTTATTGTTATGCTGCTGTGGTCATGCTATAAAAGTTTGATCCTTAATTCCTCCATTTGTCTTCCTTTTTGGTAGATAGATCATGGCCGCTCCATGTGAGAAGTTTGGGCCAAAGAGGAACAAAGAACAATGTTACGGTTTTTGTGGTCAGAGAGTGTATCAGGGGGCCGCAGTCCATAAAAGACTTTCAGCACGATACGGGAGCAGTGTCGTGCCGCAACGGAGTGTCTACGAAAATGGATTGAAAAAATCATAAATGGTCGCACAAGTATTACGCATAAGGAAGAAGCCAGACGACCATCTACGACCACAAACGATGACAACATTGAGCGTTTACGTGACATGGTTCTGTTAGACAGACGAGTGACTATTGATGAAGTGGCACATCGTCTGAAAATTACATAGTCATGGTTCCTGATACACCTTCCGACCACAAAATCCGGATCACTGCTCGTTGTTCCTCTTTGGTGCAAACTTCTAATGGGGCAGCCATGATCTGTCTGCAATAAAAGTAGGGCGAATGGAGAAATTAGGATTAAATTTCCATAGTATGAGCACAGTAGCGTAACAATAAAATAAACGAGAACAGAGGTCAAAACGAAAAATGTAAGAAGAGTTATGTCAAAATTGCGGAAAGTTTTTGAATTATCCTTGTAATTTTAAAAAAGTTTAAGTTAATCATAATTTTGTCTATACAGGTATCTCACTAATCTGTTGCCTTGCTTGGTTTCATTTTACTACTTCGCTCGGTTAGCTTACAACATCAATTTTTACGTATGCTGAAAACTCGTTTCCCACTACTTTTACGAAAACTAGCTAAACGGGATCTATCATCTGCTATGTGGCTCATTTTGAACAATTTTTATCTTTTTAAAGATAATAACATTGTACAAGATAGCCAGGAAGTCCCTAAATTTACCGAATTCAGTTTTGATTTTTTTTTTTTAAACGGGAGAGGTCCGCATTTGGACAAAGTGCAGTTAATAACCTCATATGCACCTTCCTGTTTCATGTACACATTTTATTTTTAGTCATGGTCTGTATGGTAAACTATACTATACCAGTATATTATTCAGAATGTATAGCTTTTCAACTTTCTATATAGGGATGCGCACGAGACGAGTCGAGATAGGATTTTCCTGACAAAATTCGAGTTGCGACACGGCTCTTCCAAAAGAAAAACATATATTTTTCGAGTCGAGACATCACTTTTACCGCACATTTTCGAGACGAGACTGCCACAAATCTTGTCTCGTGCGCATCCCTATTTCCATATACTAACGAGTATTGTTCCTTTTTCTCAATAATCCCTTGAAGTTTGGTGTCAACAGTTTCACATCTTCTCCTACTTAACTTCGTGTTATTTGTGAACCAGCATTGTTATCCAACTACAAGTATATCGTTGAACCATTTTGTATAGCTATGACATTTTGTATAGTTTTTTTTCTTCATATTGGATTGTAAACTTTATGTTTCATTTTGCATAATTTCAATTGGGATGAACTCTGGATCGTAAAATAGAACTAAATATATTCATAATGCAAGCAAAGTTTTGTTGTAATAACTCTTGACACTTTCTTCAGAAAAAAGGCACACACGTGTTTCATATTTTTTGAGAAATTTGACTTGAAATGTTGCCCCAGTTAACTCAATTCTAGAACTGTTCCAAAATTATAATTCTAGAACTGTTTTCTTCAAAGCGCTCCATAATTATAACTTCCGTCTCACACTACATCTTATATATTCTACCCTTTTCCGCTTAGTTTTTTAATTCTTGCCACTTTTATCCTCTTCAGTACTGACATTTCGAGTTTAACTCTTTGACTACCATCTTTTTTAAATCTGAATATTCTTTTATATGTGCATGTACGACTCCTTTAACGTGGGATATTCCTGACATCTATACACAGTTTTGGATACAAAACTCAGTCTCCTGGTCACATCTGAACCGATGGGAGAATAGCATGTATTTCTTTTTTTAGAATTTTCTAAACAAATCCAAACTACTTTTTAATTATTCGCATGGTACACATGTATCCTGTTGGTAGTCAAAGGGTTAACCATTCGATTTAGGTCTTTATTCTTTTTCGGGATCACATGATTTGTTCATACAGAACCACTATATAAAAATATAATGTAGCGCCATATACTTTGAGATGAATTTTGTCGTCAGCAAGTCATGTAACAGCAAGTCGTTCCGGTTACGTATACAAGAATGTGATCGGAGAGCTATAGACTTCGTAATACCTGATAATCTCAACTATTTTAACGTCAATATCCATTCCGGCCACAATGAGATTCGTTCATTTTGATGTGGAAAACAAGGAAACAAGGATATCGATGTTTTTGGTCTTCCTACCTCATTCATATAGCCTCGCTGCTGAAAAGGACGTTAAACTCAAAATCAACTCTTCTTACCTCACAATGGCTACCGACTACCATTGCTACCGACTGGAAATTCATTCCAAAGCTTACCAACGCCAAAGTCACCCCTTTCACAATTTCTGACTTCAGTGTCTTCTACATCAACTCCTGCTCAGAGACAAACCTATTCACCCACAAGTGTTTTTAGCACAAATGCTGCCCTACGTATAAAAGATAAAAAGGAGTTCCATAGCAGAGTCTTACAATCTGGTTCACACAGCTAGCTTGCACCAAGTATCTTCCCCGTCTAAGATACATTTTTTTTTTTTACTCAGCTAAGTAATCATTTCGGTCCAGTAGGCATCCATCACCATAACCGGTATGCATTTCCAACAAATATATTACTTTAACAGATAAAACCTAATGATACACAAATATACTCTGATCCAAGCTATCGGCTTAAGCAAAATAAAGAAATCCTAATTTTTAAATTCACCAAAAGCTATCTTCAAATGTGCTCATCAAGAAGATTTTGCCATAATTCATTTTATCTATTCAACCATTCAATTGCAGCATGAAACAACCAAGAAGAAAGTGGAGACAAATTAAAGCAGTAATGAGGAACTTGCCCATCAAGATATTACCACATATTTCCTTCAAGAGAAAGCATTTCCTGGGTTTTCAGTACAGCAACTGATAATCCTGAACCGTATCATTGGAAAAGGCAAAATAGCAATGCTCTTGTTTTGGTCAATCTACAGAAGACATTGTACGCCAAAAATCTTCAAAGAAATCTTGCTATTCCATATAAAAGTGCATAAATCAATATGATACGTACAATGCCTTAAATGTCGAGGTTAAGTTATGCTCAAGCTACCTATTAGGTCAAGCCTAAGTGCGTTAAACGAGCAGGTTTACACTGTACCTACAAGGGCACCAAGAAAAATCACGACATGACAGCCAAGTGTGTCAATTGTCAAGGGGATCACCTCACGATATCCAAGCATTCAGTGTCTACTATAATCCAAGCAGAAGAGCCAACTGGACCAAAACAAGTCTAACTCAAGATACCACCAAGATAAAAATAATTCAATCAAGTCTACAAAGGCGCCCAGCTGCGCTACTACATCTGCTATCAGAAGGCGCCCTCCAAAATTCATTGAGAATCCAATGAAGGGACTCTCGCTTCAATAAAGGAGCTGATTCAACTTCTACAAGTCATAAATTTATTACAGATATTCCAAATACTTCGAAATTACCTCCCAAAGCTGAAGGCCGCACACGACTTACCTACTTACCTAATTCTCAATCTTCATTAACTTCATGGCAGTCATGGTAGACTAAGAAAAATTCAAGCTAACTACAGAAGACAAAGTGAAGCAGTGCTTTATCAGAATTACTTTACCTGAGTGACACTCTTTGAATCAGTATGCGAGCTTTGCTGTTCATGCAGAGGGCGTCTTCTACTACGAACAACAGCTTGACTCACTTGCAGTAGCTCTACTATCCGAAACTCAATCATTCTTTCTCCACATGTGTGTCAGGTGTTCCATCAAACTCCCCACTCCATCATCTATGAATATCTAGCATCCGTCAGAGAAGTAACGACCATCACATTTCCAAATGATTTCCAATACCTTCACTACAAATACCTCAACATATCAAATATGAGGCAAAGACTTTCCCAAGAAGCCCGGAACTCCACGCAAGGGACTTATCCATTAATACCTCCGACGTTTGATACACTCCAATTTGAATAATTTTTGATCAAACCAAGTTGAGACTGTGCTGACAAATCAGTGTTTTATCAAAATCTTGAAATTTTGGATTTTCAAGGGCTGAAAATAGAGGCTTTGCGACGCGTCCACAACTGCTGTATACTGTAGATGAGTCATCACTTTCAATGAATTTGGCATAACGTATTTTATCCTTATGCAAAGTGTTACACAGAATGTTTTCCTCCGTGCACCTCCTTACCACAGCTCGACCCTAGGTAGTGCCTCGAATAGGAATGGAAGTGTTCTTGTTATCTCAGTTGTGTTTGCTCGTCAGATATTTTTCTCGTTGCACAGACATTATTAGTTTATATAAACGTACGACTCTCAAACTTTTCCCTAAATCTACACTAATATCTATTCCAAATAAAGAAGCAAAGTTATTTACAACCTCTTCATCAAAATACTATCAAATCTTTCCGAAGATCATATTTCTGTTTATCTTCATCTGAAATATTCTCTTCGTTACTACAATTTTGAAGTCGAACACCAGAGGGTACAAAGAATTTTGATAGCAATAAAATTCTATGTAAAAAATAGAAAAAAATGAACATGATCATTGATAAAGTTATCTTTTAGGTTTCTATCTTCGAATACTCATACAGGATATGTTCTTTTAGGATAATAGCATTTCAAAATGTATTTTGCAGAAAGAAAAAGAAAAATATTGACTTTTACTACGAAGATTACCCAATAAAAGAAACTGTGTGGGAGCAGATAGATATCAGATTAAAAATGTGAGGTCATTTTCATTTTTGTTGAGAAATTTTACGGTTAAAATATGTTAATTCATAGCAGAGGAAATGTAAGTAAATTCTATACTTAGATGAAGAGCATGTAAATCACTGTGAGCATAGAAACAATGATAAAAGTGTGGTTCTATATTATGCAATTGTAATGAAAAGCTGGGTTGTAGTGACCACCTAGCACAGATTGGTGCTTGTTTTTTCATACTTGTCTTTCTGCTCACTGTTGCTAATGCGGCTGATTATGCGGGCACATCTTGCATGGACACTCCTTCTTTGCCCTGCCCTGAGCCGAAATTGGAGCAAAACTAGCTTGTAGTGAACACCTAGTACAGTGTTTCCTGCTCTTAAATTTCTGTGGCATATAAGTTTTCAGGCAAAAGGCTATATGTGCGGGGCATCTTATCATCTCTGTAATCTTCCTATACACCTGGGAATAATTAGTCAGATTTCTCTCTCGGCGAGTCACAATCGCACTTCGCATCTCTCCAGAACTGGTAGCTCATGGCTGGATGAGCTTCCCTTTTTCTTCATATCAGCATTGCAACCTTCTGCCTTAAGATATATAGAGCCAAATAGGCTTGGCATTTGCAAAAAAGAGAAACTGCTCCTTCCCTGTTTAAATACATTACTCATTATGATTACATATAGTTATTTATTTCTAGTATAGTTTCTGACCACAATCTCCAACAAATTACCTCGTCTGGTGTGTATGAAGCAAACCAGAAACTAGAGTAAAATAAAATAAAATAAAATCATCGTTTTTGAATCACAACCGTAGTGTATTCTTTATCACTCTCGTGTTTGGTGAGAGTAGTGACGGTTTCGATTCCCGATGGGGACATTCGGTCGAAAAAGAGTAAAAGCTTTTTCAGGCAAGCGATTCTGAGTGAGGTTTTCCTGGGTTTTCCTCACTAACATCCCAGGTCTCAGAACGCTTGCTTCCTCTTCCAATCCTTTCTTACTTTCCTTTCCTCGGATAGTGTGATCGCTGAGGGACATTATCCCTCAAACGTCACTGGGAGACATGGTGAGACATGGCCATAGATGCCGAAAGCCCAGAAATCTAATTCCTAATCCTAATCAAAGAAAAAGAAATAAAAGAAATACATTTCGGAATAAAAGAATACAAATATCATATTATCTTAACTATAGGGTCTATATAAAACTACATGAGCTGACATAAATTATTGAGCACTTCCAGTACGGCTAAATTTGGCATGATTGTAGCTTTCCGGAACTAACTAACAGGAAAATTGCCAAAAGTGAATATTTTTAAGTTTTAGGGGGTCTAAGGAGGGGATGAAGAATTCCCCCATGTTATTTAAATGGGCCTTTTTTAACCTATAATCTCATGTTTTAGGTACTTAGAATTGAAATTAAAACTTGAAATTCAGCATGCTTCTACGTTTTCGTCAGCACTACCTAAGTGAATCAGTAAAAAATAAAAAAGTTTCAACTTTAGAGTGGTTTTATAGGGAGCTGAAAAATCTTTCCCATCTTATTTATATGGGCCACCCTTAACACCCCCAAATTATTGAGCACTTCCTGTAGGGCTACAATGATTAAATCTGACATGATTGTAGCTCTTCGGGACAAACCTACAGGAAAATTGCCAAAAGTGAATAATTTTTATTTTTAGGGATTCTAAAGATGGGATGAAGAATTTCCCATGTTATTAAATGGGCCTATTTTGGACCTATAATCTCATGTTTTAGGTACTTAGAATTGGAATAAAAACTTGAAATTTGGTATCCCTGTACGTTTCCGTCAGCATTACCTAAGTGAGTCATCAGAAATGAAAAATTCCAACCGTAGAGTGGTTTTATGGGGAACTGAAAAATCTTTCCCATGTTATTTATATGGGACGTTTCCTACACCCCAAAATGTTTAGGCACTTCCGGCATGATTAGAATGATGAAATTTGGCATGATGGTAGCCTTCGAAGACTAACCGACAGGAAAATTGCCAAAAGTGAATATTTTTAATTTTTTAGGGGTCTAAAGGGAGGTGAAGAAATCCCCATGTTACTTACATGGGCGTTTTCTTTGGGTACAAAATCTTATCTTTTAGATAGTTGAAATAGGAAAAGAAACGACAGAATGGTGGGTTCAAGAGGTGCGAGGCCGTAGGTCGAGCAAGGACAGTGTCTGGGTTCGAAGCCCCCAGATGGGCAGATTCAGGAAATATGTAGAGGAAGTTCACGAAATTCACTGTTGATGCAAAGGGCAATAGATAAGAAATGAGAGGCCGTAGGCCAGGCGAAATTGGGGGTCTGGGGATGGAGCCCCCAGCTAGCCAGTGGCTAGTTTATATATAAAACGATATATCAGCCGTAAGAATTGTTGTTATATAGAAGGCGCTAAAAGTTGCTGATCATTACACAGAACAAATTCTAGAATATCATTTGCGTATTACGGAAACATGTACAAAGATGAGACACATATCAATAGGTAAAAATCATTAAGATGAACTTGGTGACTCAGTGGCATAGTGGTCACTGCTAGCACATGGGATGCCTGGTTCGATTCCCGCTCCCAACATCTAGGGTTTGTGGCGGTGAAACAACACCGTGTGCGTGTAATTTCTCCAGGTTCTCTCTTTTCCTCCCACTTTCATCATTCCACCTTCATAATCTATCCCATCTCCCTTAGATGGTGCATAACATGGGACGTTCTACTTTTAAAAAAAAAATCATTAAACTAAAGAAAATTATATGGGTGAACCTTGATATGTGATGTTCAAGAAAATCGAATAAAACGAGTAGTTTTATAAATTCTATTATAAGCACGCCTCCTATTATTATTATTATTATTATTATTATTATTATTATTATTATTATTATTATTATTATTATTATTATTATTATTATTATTATTATTATTATTATTATGTGACTAAGAGTTTTTCTTAGGTTCGAACCTGAAAGTGCTTGTTCAGTATTTCTAGATCTTCCGCTTCCCATTTGAATTCCCAATCTTTTCTTCTAGTTTTCGAATCAAGTTAATAACATATAGCACAAAATCATCATCAACATTTAATTTTTCCTTAAACTTTCATTTAATCAAACAATGTCCTTAAAAAGAACGATTGTTTTGAGATCCCCGCTATTTCTGTTCCGTAAGTTGGCATCACCGAACGTTACACGATTTTCATCTATTGTCCTTGTGATTAGTAAAGACTGGATGTTAATCAAAATGCCTATTCTCTAGAGATGCGCAGGAGACAAGTCGAGACAGGATTTTCCTGACAAAATTGGAGTCGAGACACGGCTCTTCCAATAGAGAAATATACATTTTTCGAGTCGAGACATCACTTCTACTGCACATTTTCGAGAGGAGACAGCCACAAATCTTGTCTCGTGCGCATCCCTACTATTCTCTAATATTAAAGATATGATCAAAAATAAAGTTTCAAGCATATAAGGGGGGATATAGTTTCGATTTAAGAAATTTTATTTTGTCTATTTTGCCTATTTCGCCCCTTAGTGCCTAAATAATTGCTTTAATACCTGATGTTGCCTTTTCTATGCATTTTCTTCAAAATAAGGCTACATTGGGAAATATATAATATAAAATACACACACAGACATCCATTAGGTGTTTGTAAACACGAACACGTGGTACATTGATATATATACAGTGGCGTATTTAGGGGGCTTCCGGGCTTAAGACCCCCCCTTCCCCGACTATAGTGAAGTATATGAAATATCTTGCAGAATTTTCACAATTGCAGGCAAAGCCCCCTCCCTCCGAAAGTTAGCAAAGCCCCAAAAACAAAATCGTAAATACGCCAGTACATACATATATAGCAATACTTTCGTCGGTGCAACGTCATACTATAATGCATATCAAGTTTCGTTTTTATATATACAGTAAAAGAGGATATTAACAGACAGGTATGTTTCTATATTCTTTCAACATTGTCTATGACTTGAATTTATTTTTTTTAATTGTATGAGTATTTATCTTTATTATTTCGAGATACATTTTAGTGCCTATTTTATTGCCTATTTTTAAATTTTAAGTGCCTATTTTACAGGTTTTTAATGCCTAAACATCCGATCTCTAGTGATTAGTAGTCACAGAGCATCGAATAGCGCGTAATAGTCATTGTTTTCTGTATTGGTAGGAATGGAGCGCTTTAGGATGGAACAGGGTGCTGCCATAGCGAAAACTTATCAGAAACGTAATAAGCGCTCCATTCATGCAGAAAACAAATGACGATCATTTGGCGTTCCGTGACTACTGACTACACAAAGACAAACACTTAAAAATCGTGTAATGTTCAGTGCTGCCAACTTACTACAATAGAAATTGTGGGTATTTCAAAAGTTGCGTTGTTCATGGGACACCTTTTATAATATTTTTCAGACACCTAAAACAATCGATAGATCAAATTAACTTCAGCCAAACGAGATACTTGAGAATAAATTATCATGGGCAGTTTTCGAGAAAATTGACAAAATATATATTTTATGGGGACAAAAATACATCGTTCTTTTAACCTGCTGGGACAGATTATTTATTTACTTGTGTGCTCTATACATTATAAACACACACACTATTAACTAGAAAATTGTACCTATTATTATATATCTTCTCCTGAAATAACGCATAAACTCCAAAGAATGACGAATATAACATATATATTACTTCTAAACAAGTTGAAATAATTTGGTAATGTACTGGGGGGGGGGGGGTAATTCAACATTTGGACGATTTTGTAGTTACTTAAAATAACTATTTGAGTGTAATTACACAGCCATACACTCAAAATAAAAAAAATAAATAAAAGTTCTGTGCACAGGAGCGCTGGGTAGCGTTCGATGTATTTTGTTACACAGAATCCAACTTTCGAAGAGGGGCGCGGTGGCTCAGTGGTAGAGCGTTCACCTCCGGTGCTTGGGGTCCCTGGTTCGATCCCAGCTCGCGCCGTGTGGACTTTGTGGTGGACAAACACCGTGCTCGTGGGTTTTCTCGGGGTTCTCCCGTTTCCTCCCACTTCACCGTCTCCTTTAGCCTAACCGGCATAATCGTGGGACGTAAAACTTAAAGATTTCATTTCATTTTCCAACTTTCGAAACCCCAGGACGATTGAACGTGTCAATTTCCTTTTATGGGCGAAAAAATTCAACGATTTGGGTACGGAAGATACACGTATATATATAAACGAAAGTTCTGTACACCGGTGCTCAGGGTATGGGTTCGATGTATTTTGCTACACAGAATCCAAATTTGGAAACTCCAGGACGATTGACCGTGTCAGTTTTGTTTAATATGATGGAAAACTATGTGTTCTTAATATCCAATCGCTCAAAATTTTTCACCCATAAAAAAAACTGACACGGTCAATCGCCCTGGGGTTTCGAAAGTTGGATTCTGTGTAACGAAACATCGAATCCATACCTTGGGCACCGGTGTACAGATTATATATTGCAGTGTTACGTGTATCTTCCGTACCCAAATCATTGAATTTTTTCGCTCATAAAAAGAAATTGACACGTTCAATCGCCCTGGGTTTCCAAAGTTGGATTCTGTGTAACAAAATACATCGAACACGTACCCCGCGCTCTGCTGCACAGAGCTTTGAACTTTTTTTTTTGACTGAGTGGCTGTGTTATTATTGTGAAATGGGATAATACCTCGCAAGTTGATATGATACTCATTACAACGTGTAATTACCAACATATTGTTCATATTTTATTATATATATATATATATATATATATATATATATATATATATATATATATATATAATGAGGGACCTCTTTGAAACTTTCCCATTTAATCAATCAAAATATGTTATACTAGTGTAAATTATAAACGGATTGGTATAAATTGTACACTAATACTGTAAAATTTATTTGTATGATTTTAAGCATAGGTGGCTCGTGAAAGAAATCAGACAGATAATAAAGAAAAAAAAATCCTTGAAACTAAAAGAAAAAAAATTCTTAATGTACTAATTGCCGTATATCTACAAGACAAGCCTTTAGCCTCAAGCGATAAAATTTAAAACTCATGAACCCCCTCTGATTTAAGGTAATATTTAAGAATAACATTTTAGATACTTTTTTTAATAAAAATAAATGTGTTATAGAGGATTGTAAAATATATTTAAATGAAATGTATCAAGGTTGCAATATCACAATTTGTAAATGAAACATGTATTCAATTTAGTCCCCTGCAGTAAATTGTTCGAGATTTCTGCTTATTTATTCGCATTCGTTTTAAAACACCAATGAACTACAATCATACTGTATTACTCTAGCAGTGAAACGCAATTTATATATTCATAGCTTTAGAAGAAGGGGGCAGGGGAAAATTAGTGAGAATTTTCAAACGTTAAGGACATTTAGGCAACTATTTTATTTTTTTAAAAAAAAATAATAATCTCTCCTAGTATACGTTTTGTACCCGTTGTAAAGAAAATTATATATATGCAGTCAAAAAGGTATATAATTGAAAACACTCGAGGAGAGAATGAAGGCAATTTAGTGAACAAAAGTTGGCAAGAGAGAGTGTGATGGGGTTGGGGGTGTGAGAGGCAACTAGGAAACCGTACATGGTTGCCGACATGATAGGTCGTGAAGCAGAAAATGGATGACGAGTGACGATGTTAGATTGAGGATAACAGCCTGGAAAACGGTTTTAGACGAACACACACACACATACACGCACACACACACACACACACACTGTCAAGACCATTGTATATATATATTCATTGTATATATATTCATAAAAACACCAAGCAGTCAGTACGTTGATGGTTTGATGGTGGATGACTATAGTAAGTACTACTGGAAATAGTTTTTTTTCCCTCTCACAGTTTTTTCCCTTTTCACGTGACGGAAACGGGGAACTAGGGGGAGAGATATATATTTTAACCTCTCTCTCTCTTCGTATGTCCCTCTCCATTTCCAAATTTCCCTCTCTCTCTCTCTCTCTCTCTCTCTGTCACACACATATACAATTTAAAAGCTACTTTAACTCTTACCTTCTTCTTCTTTTTTTTTTCAATGAATTTTGAGCTTAGTCGGATCCTGATTTTAAGGCAATCTATTTCTAACATCTGCTGCACCCACACCCACGCACATAAACAACACACGCACAACTAACAACAGGTGGTGATTTTGCATAACTCTTTTTTTCTCTCTCTCTAATGTTTCCTTTCTTTCTATCATATCCCCGCTTTTCATTTTTATTCCCTATTCATGGTTCAAAATTATTCAGCATATAATCAAAGCTAAATCAAATTGAAATTAAAATAATACATTTCTGATTGATGTTTTCCCACCTCTAATTAATCTCACTAATACACTGTTAAAAATAATTCTTAAATTTAAAAAGCTGTTTCTTATCTGTGCACCGAGACAATATTTTCTTAGAAATGAGATTTGGCAATTCTCATTCATAAGGAAAGCAACATTATATTTTGTCGTTTCGCTTTATACAACCTCATCTACTTTTCTTCATTTCTCATTAATGAGAGTTTCAAACTCTTGTTTCTTAGAAAAGATGTTCTCGGTGCACAGGTAAGAAACGTTTTCTCAGATTTAAGAAAGTATTTTTTACAGTGTACTAATAGTATAAGGCTGTTATACACTATGAGATAAATCTTAGGAAATCTCTTACGATTTGTCCTAGAGTCAAAATCTCAACGTATATGCCATCAGATCGCTTGTCATTTCCTCTCTTGTTCAGAGCATGTTCTATTTCGGAAAGAAAATTCGTAAGATTTTGATTTTAGCGATATCAGGTGAGAGAAAGTGAAAAGAAATTTGTTATCTTCCCGCCCGCAAATATGCTATTTGCGCACATATTAGTGCATATGAGGAGCAAACATTTTTATATAATACAAAGTCAACGCTCTATCACAACAGACATACAAGGCAGAAGGCATTGGTAAACATTGCTAACCGAGTGTGTGTTGTGATCCTCTGCGTGGCACCTTTTGATATGAAGAAGGATTACACGTGACGTCATCCGAGGCAGTGGCGTCACCATCAGAAAGGGGGCAGGTACGAAAAAGAAAGTGAATTGAATTTAGCCCTTTCTAATTTTATTCAATTGCTCTTATCGTCTGGTTTGCAACACGTAGCCATTAATACCAGTTTGCCAAGAATAAATTCAATTCAATTTATTTTTCGTGCCTGTTCTCCTCCCTTCTACTGGTGACGCCACTGCCTTGGAAGACGTTACGTGTGATCCTTCTTCATATCCTTCATTGTGGTCGTCCCTTCGTTTCTCCTTGGTCCAAGATACTTCAAACTACACAATCTTTCCTTCATTGTTGTCCAACAAGTTGTGGCAACGTTGCGTTTTTCTTTACCATTGGGCACTATACCAGTGTAGAGCCCAAATGGTTGGTCCAATTAGAAAAATTCCAACATTTTAGATTGAAAGCACATATTTTCCAATAACATTACTCTCTTATCATTTTTTCTTAACTCCAATAGTTACCGAGATGGCCTATGTAAACGGACTTATGGGACATCCTATATCTATCTATCTATCTATCTATCTATCTATCTATCTATCTATCTATCTATCTATATATATATATATATATATATATATATATATATATATATATATATATATATCGGGTGTTGCAGAATAAGTGTTACAACTCTTGGGAGGTGACTCCTGCCACTGAGACAAGAAAAAAAGTTCTCTTGAACTTTCGGCTATCGGACATAGTTTCAGATCTACAAGGTGCCGAAAGCGTGGGAAAATGACTTTCAGACGCCAATAATTCGGAAACTATCCAACATAAAGAGGGCGGGTAAAAAATTCACTGAAGAAGTCATACCTGCTCTATTGAATTTTGCATGTTTCACAATTCTACCATGCACGAGCAAGGGATTCCCCAAAGGAACGTAGGGAGTCCCGGATAATCTGCCAAATGAAACTTGGTCTAAATGGATATGAATTGATAGGCTTTCTACCAGGCAACAATAATTCGTTTGTATTAAGTCGATATCTGGAACAAATACGAAATGGCGGACACCTTCATGCCCGTTGCATAATCGCCAGGTACGGATGCTGGCCAACAGTGACGTTCTGAGTATTAAGCGTAGCGAATTTGTACTCAAATGCTCTAGAAGGACATCTGGAGTGCCGGTAGAGCATAACAGATGAAACAAGGTGATTCACATGTGTGGAAACACTTAAAGAAAAATGCCTAGAAATGCACTCATACTCAGTAAACGTGAGTTCAAAGCGTCGTAAATGTAAGGATTAGCGTCAAGAACATGAAAGCCATTGCTAATTCACGAATAATATTCCCTCAAACCGATGCAATATGATGTGCACGGTTGCATACCAATAAGGATGCAACAACTGAGGCCAAGTTGAAATTGTGCAATTGGACCCACAAAGAAACTGGGCAAACTAAATGAATGTCACTAGTGGGATCGCATGATCGATATTGAAATGTGGCCAATGTGTGTGTTGATATCAACATATACCTAATGGACAAATGTCAACATGTCGCACTACTGCTGGGACACCATCTCACGTGCGAAAACTAGGAAAATAACGTTGTACATTCTGCTATTACATCTGGTGCACCTTTTGGTAGAAGGTAACTAGAACACGATTGTATCAATGTCCCTCTTTGTTTGGGACATTTTCCCACAGTCGACACATATGAAAAGAAATTTCTTAATGCACGGTTCAAATTCTGATAGAGCGTGAAAATAACAGACTTGTATCATGTCCCATGTCTTCTGGGTCATATGACGAACTCGAAATATAGGAAAATACTTCCAGAAATTCGTATTTTACACACAGTGCACATGCCAAGACAAAGACGAAAATGAATCGATTTGGCGCATTTAACACTACAGCTGGAACACCATACATATGGAAAATAAAACGACATGAGAAATAGGAAGAAACGTCTTAAAGCTCTGATTGTTTACAACTGTGAAGTAGGAGTAACAAAATGAAACACACAAGCATGTCGGTAGGCTGTAAAAGAGCGCTTGCCAAACAAAGTGGGTACTCCTCAAAGAAATGAATACAGAGAAAGTGAGGCTCCTTCAAACCTCAGGGCTAGAGCGCTCGCTTTTGCTCGCGTAGTCGCAGTTTCCAATCCTACTGGGAGCCCACGGCTTCAGATTCAAGACCCGAGCAGTTATTTTCCTATTTTTCGCACGTGGGACGGTGTCCCAACAGTAGTGGGACATGTTGATATCAACACACAGATTGGCCACATTTCAATATCGATCATGCGATCCCGTTAGTGATATTCATTTAGTTCACCCAGTTACTTTGTGAGTCCAATTGCACAATTTCAACTTGGCCTCAGTTGCTGCATCCTTATTGGTATGCAACCGTGCACATCATATTGCATCGGTTTGAAAGAATATTATTGTTGAGTTGGTAATGCCTTTCATGTTCTTGACGCTCATTCTTACATTTACGACGCTTTGAACTCACATTTACTGAGTATGAGTGCATTTCTGGGCATTTTTCGTTAAGTGTTTCCAGACATGTGAATCACCTTGTTTCATCTGTTATGCTCTACCGGCACTCCAGATGTCTTTCTAGAGCATTTGAGTACAAATTCGCTACACTTAATACTCAGAACGTCACTGTTGGCCAGCATCCGTACCTGGCGATTATGCAACCACACACAACGGGCATGAAGGTGTCCGCCATTTCGTATTTGTTCCAGATATCGACTTAATACAAATGAATTATTGTTGCCTGGTAGAAAGCCTATCAATTCATATCCATTAAGACCAAGTTTCATTTGGCAGATTATCCGGGACTCCCTACGTTCCTTTGGGGAATCCCTTGCGCGTGCATGGTAGAATTGTGAAACATGCAAAATTCAATAGAGCAGGTATGACTTCTTCAGTGAATTTTTTACCCGCCCTCTTTATGTTGGATAGTTTCCGAATTATTGGCGTCTGAAAGTCATTTTCCCACGCTTTCGGCACCTTGTAGATCTGAAACTATGTCCGATAGCCGAAAGTTCAAGAGAACTTTTTTTCTTGTCTCAGTGGCAGGAGTCACCTCCCAAGAGTTGTAATACTTATTTTGCAACACCCGATATATATAGCCAAATAGTCTTGACATTTGCAAGTTGGGAAGCTATTCCTTCCGTCTAAATGAACACTCATTATGATTAAATACAGTTATTTATTTCTAGTCTAGTTTCTAACTACAATTTCCATCAAATTGCCTCTTCCGGTGAGTATGAAGCAAACCAGAAAATAGAATAGAATAAAATCAAAACCGTTTTTTTTTTTTTTTTAATAAGATGTTCCGCACATATAGCCTTTTGCCCTGATTCATATGTGCTTCTACCGAAATCGAAACCTTGTCTCCTGAACCGAAGATGCGTACTAAAATCATATAGCCAGGAGATAACTTTAGATCGGTATAATGATTAAAGTTTTTAATACAAGAGTATAAAGTAGAATGCATTGTAGAAAATCAATTCCAAACTGTCTCGTTTTATCAGAATGCAAAAACTACCATCGTTTACATCGTTGCACCATTTTCTGCTAGAAAAATTCACTATGTACGTATTTCTGAATTATATCTATGTCTTCCTCGTATTTTTGAAATATGTAGCAACTAAATTGGACTTTCCTTTAATCTGAAAATGATCAAGGACACTGATCGAAATATGTTTGCAAAATTTATTTTGGTTAATGGAGGATATAGTACCTTCTCTCGTTTTTGTTTCACATATATTATCAATTATGTTTTTTCTCTTTATCCCTAAACAGACACGAGGATAATTTATCGATAGTATGCACCAACAGCACCATACGAGAGATAGGAAAGAGGTGAGGTGGGGTGTTGACGCTAGATAGTATCTAATATTCCTGCTGTTTTCAAGCGCTAATTAATTTTCAAGCAAGCCCTTTCTCGGGAACCCTCAGTTGGAAATTGATCACAGGAGTAGTTACACAAAGGGTCAAGTACTAGGAATTCAGGTCAGGAATGTTGTGAAAAAATGGATAATGTGGTTAAATAGTTTATCACTTGTTAACATGTAGTAAGATTCATATCTGTAAACTAATATTAAACAAAATCTGTTTGTATGTGTATGTTGGTATGTTGGAGGAAAGAGACTGTAGTCAATATACAAAGCATAATCTCTTGTATGGTTCCTAAAATGCATATAAAGCTTGGAAAAAGCGAGAATTCCTATTAACATCTTAATGAAAAATAATATTAACATATTTTATAAAATAAAGTCAAAGTAGTAACACTGAACATATATGTACCTGTTAAATTATGAAATGAAATCCTTGAGTTTAACGTCCCATGATTATGCCCTTTAAGCTAAGGGAGGCGATGATGAAAGCAAGTAAATGATTATGAAAGAGTTAGCCGAATGAAAAGTGGGAGGAAACGGGAGTACCCCGAGAAAACCCATAGGCATGATGTGGTCCACGACAAAGTTATCTGACTAGGGATCGAACCTGGGACCCCAGGCGCCAGATGTAAGCTCTCTACCACTGAGCCACCACACAAAAACTTTCTTCTGTTAAGTTTAATTAAAACAAACACATTTGTATACTTAACTGTTAAATAAAAGGTGCTGGTAACCGCATCAAGCTTTCTCGATCACATAGGGCCTATATCAAATTAAACGTTCATTTATGAAATATGAAGAAAATTATAACAATACATTTTTGGAAAACTTTGTCCGAAAAAAAAAAGTCGCCACTTCACCAGATGTGTAAAGGTAACCAAGAAAGTTCTCTCCTTTTCCCACCAACCACCTTCGAACATAGATATGTCACCTAAGACGTACCTGGAAAATCAAAAATAGGCCTCATCAACATCGACGGCTTTCTGCCAACGTTCTGGAAGGTCATGGATTCCATCAGGGTACAACTAAGAAGGATGTGAAGTGAAGAAGGTATCAAGTGCATTTTGCACCTCTACTAGGTATTTGAACTGATGTACTCTAAGGTGATTTTCCAAGGAACGGAACAGGTGATAATCGGACGGTGCAATGTCCGCGGTGTATGGCGAATGCAACAGTGTTTCCCATCCAAGCTGTAGAATGGTGTCCCGGGTCATCCTAGCCATGCGAGGCTTAGTGATGTCTTCTAACAGAGGACTTCTTTGCGATTCAGAAGAGCTGGTTCTAGAGTTTCAAGTTTTTTCTTGAACACGGCTCAACTGCTGACAGAACACAGTTGCGCGGATGGTCTGACCAGCTGGTAGAAGTTCCCAATGCAAGATGCCGCGAGCAGTCACCAAACACACAGGAGGACCCTTCTTTTGTTGCAGTGCTGGTTTCGGCTGTTTTGGAAACGGTTCATGGGATGGTAACCAATGATGTCGGAGCCGTGGAGCTTCGTACAGGTCCCGCTTCTTATCACATGTCAACACATTGTCCAGAAATGGCTCCTTCCTCAGACAAGACAGCAGAGGAAAACAGGTGTCTGCTCACGTTAACTTCTGGCCCAGAGTAAAATCATGTGGTACCCATGGACACATCTTCTAGTGCTTCCCAAGTTGACAGAGATGCTGCCGAATGGTGTTTCCACTCACATTAAATTATAATCCCAGTTCATCACATGTCTGGTCACTGTTCGCTGAATTTCTTCCTTAGTATCTTCAATTTGTACATGTGTTGGTCTTCCGGGACGAGGTACATCTTCGAGTGTTTCATTACCGCCCCTGAACAAACCACGGGTACACTGTCGACGTAGTCATGATACCCTCACCAAAGGCCTGGCATATCTTCCGCCCCGCTGCAGTGGCGTTTGACCCCAGTTTGAATTCGTACTGCTTAAACACCCTTATGGCGCTTGTAGAGGTCCCATGTTCACTCTGTCCTTACGCAAGTTCACGCTGTAACTGAACTACCACAACTAGGTAGTATGTTGGAAATACCCACACCAACAACTGACCTTCGCCTTATCTCCATTTGCATTCAACACAAGGTCTGAGGGCGAATTGAACACATATCTCCACAAAAAGCGACAGAATTTTCTTGGTTACCTTATAACTACACCTTGCGATTTTTTAAAATATAAAAATGACTTGTCCTATTGAATGGTTCTTGGGGAAATTTGGTGAAAATCAAGTGAGTAACTTTGTAGAAATCATTTTAAAAATCTCATTCTGAAGGGTAAACTATTGTGTGTGTATGTGTTTTTATTTTCATGAAAAAAATATGCCATAGTTTAGAGTTGTTAATGAAACGTTTATTTATGAAATATGAAAATAAAAGTCATATGATTAGGTCTCCAAAAAATCATACAAAGAGAACTCACCCACAAGAAGAAATTCCCGTTGAGAATTTTTTTCCGACGAATTAATTATATAAAATACTACTGTTAGGTTTATTAATAATGAGGTACTGATTTAAGAAAAATCTTTAAGTTTCATATCCCACGGTATGTTGATTTAAGAAAAATAAACAAAATCATTAGAGTTGTTTTCGAGAAAAGTACATATTTTTATTTCTATTCTTCAGTAAAATCCCTTATTTCGGAGTGTAGAAAGATTTTTAAAAATTGTGAAGAATCTTATTAAGAAATCTTCGTATTTCAAATTTTTGCTGGGGTACATTGAATGGTACAAACTTTAGGTGAGTGTCTATACATCAAGATAAACAGACGGAAGGAAATCGAAAAAAGTAACGTTTTCGGTATCGAGTCAGGGAAGGTATAAAGCCATCGAAATCTCTCACGTTCGATTTCTTTTTTTCACTATTATCATATTTTATTCTCTCTTATCTTTATTCCAAAGTAAAACTGGAAATTTGATGGTTCAACTTTATTTCTAAATAATAATAATAATAATAATAATAATAATAATAATAATAATAATAATAATAATAATAATAATAATAATAATAATAATAATAATAATAATGTTTGTATGTGTGTCTGACATCAGCTTTTCTTTTCAAAAAGAATCACCTAAAGCCATTAAATTTTGTCCACAGATATATCTTCTTCAGATCTAATTGTGTACAAAACCGTGATTTCGATTTCAGACATGGGAATATAATTCCCGGGATTCAAAATATGTGCAAAAGTATATGCACCTTTCCTGTGTATGAGAACGCCTTACATGCCTGCAACCAACATTACATATTGTTATGCGGGCTTACATAAGAGCAAAGGATTAATTACAGGGAGAATACAAATATGTACAGTAGAACAATCCTCATCCTTTCTGTTTATCCAAAATCTGGTAGACAATGATGGTGCTTTCTGCTTGTATGCAAGTTCTGAACTAAGACCCGCCAACGACGAGTGCTTACAACTAGTTACGAATAAACTTATGGCTAACAGAACGTGGTGAGTAGAAAGATGGAGAAAAGGAAAATATTCTATTATTCAATAAAAGATAGCCTGTAAGTCATGGTGATAGGAACGAAGCGATCAGTGTATAATATAGAAAATAAAACAAGTGACTCGTTTTCGATACCTAGGTAGTATTATTACTGATGACATGTAGAGCGAACATGAAATAAAAGCAAGAATAGGAATGGCGAAATAAGCCTTTAGAAGGAAGAAAAGTCTGTTTTGTGGGACCTTGAATAAGGAATTTAGAAAAAGATTAATAAAATGCTTCGTGTGAAGTATTGTACTGTAAGGAGAAGAAACAATGACATAACGAAAAAATTATGAAAAACGTCTGGAATCTTTCGAAATGTGAGTGTGAAGAAAATGCAGAGAATTAGCTGGGTCGAGCAGAAAACGAATGAAAGGATTTCAGAGAAAGTGGAGAATAAAGGAAGAATTTTAGATATTATTAAGAAGATGAAGAGAAACTGGTTGGGACACTGGCTGAGAAGGAACTGTATCATGAGGGTTGTGTTAGAGAGTATAGTGGCAGGAAACAGAGGTAGGAGGCGAAGGAGGTTCCAATTGATACGAGTAGACGATATCAATATCAAACCAAAAAATCGTAGGTGAAGACGAAGAGTTAGCGGAAGGTTGTGGAGCATGGAAGCTTTTCAGTTGCGGGTAGAGATCTGCCAATAATGGCAAAATACCTGTAATGATGATGATGATGATGATGATGATAAAATGTGCAAACATCTACAGAACTCTTTTTGAATTGTAGAGCTCTCCTGTAGTTGTATAGTTAGCTATACGCTTTTAGTGAAGAAGACTAGAGTTTGATTCTCGACTAGTGTTCACGTTGTTTGGATCCCATTTTCAACTGTAGGTCCAGGTGTTATATAGCTTAGGTGGTGAAAAGAACATTCCAGTGGTAGCTTAGTCGAAGAGCACTCACTCCTGGTTTGTGGGGTTCTTGATTCGATCCCAGTTTGCACCAATTTGGTTTTATGGTGACCAAACACCATATGGGTAGGTGACCATAATGGTGACCAAACTGGAGGTTTTCGCAGCCCGTTTCTTTCCACTATTTCGTTCATTATCATCTTTCTCCGTCTTCCTTAACCTCGATGCAAAGTCGTGAGACTTAAAACTGAAAAAAAAAAAAGTATTCCAAACTCGAATCCAATTCAATTTATAAATTTGTAGAAGATAAGAACTGCAGGCGACAATTGTAAAAAAAAATCATGGTGAAAGAAGCCCTGTAAAATGAAAAAAAAACTTTTGACGATTTTTTAACAGATTTTAGTAAAAGTCACAGATGAAAAGTTATAGAAAAATAAACTAGCTCTTAGTGCAAAGATGGAAATTCTTTTAAGATTCTTCATGAGTCTCATCAATGCAATGTTTGTGTAAAAGAAATGCCATTTGAAGTAGATTGTTTTGTATAACAAAAGAAAAAGGGCATAGATGCTGCAGTTTCTCGTTTCACGCGGATAATCTGATCTCGGTTTCTGGTGAGAGTGGCAAAGTTTGGATTCTAGGTTAGAATTACATTCAAAGTAACACCATTGCAAAAAAAGAAAAAAAGAAAAGAAAAGAAAAAAGAAAAAGGAAAAAGGAAAAGAAAAAAATAAAAAAAGAAAGGCTCTTCAACTCTAAGTAAATAAACAAGTTCTGTTTCGCATTACGAAATAACAATGGACTTCCAAACCATATTTGTTTACAGTAGCGTAGCCAGGATGTGTGTTTGGGGGGGGAGCCCAAGTGCTGTTATAGGTACTCCCATGCGCACAAAAAATTGCGCGTATACTGTAACTTAAGATTTTTCGCATTTATTCCATTTTCCTTGCGTTTATGGGTAAAATTCAGTTATTAGTATGTGGAGATAATAGAAAGCAATCCATCTAAGGAGATATTTCCAAAAAATATAATAAAATAAAAATATAAGCAAAAAACAAAATTATGCTCGGTTTTGTGTATACTGGCAACGATGATTTCTAGGGATTTTTTCAGTAGCAGATCACAATTGCAGTAGGGGAGTCGAGGAGTTGGATCAAGGAACTTGATACTGGAGTAAAATGTTGCATTTATTGGTTAAAACCTAGTGTGTAGATTGCCTGCCAAATATAAATTAGCTTGTGTAACTAAGATGTCGTACGAAAATATAGAATTAAACAGAAAAACTCTTATCTTAAGGTTCGAAGCGATACGGACCATGGTTATGAAGATTATTTCTTTTAAAAAAGGAACTAACACCACGTGGCCTCCGTGGTTTGGTGGGTAGAGTAGCGGAGTCTTAGTTATTTTATTATTTTGACACCACATCGAATCCCATCCCATCCCATCTCATTTCCTTTTCTTTTTTCTTTTTCTTTTTTTTTTACAAAACATTATAATTTTCATGTTAATAAGAACCAAAGCAATATAATAATGACAACTTACTAATATTTTGCTGTAATGACGTTGACTTTCCAGGATTAGAGAACTATTGTTAATAGCTATTGTTTTCTGTTCATGCTGTTGTATAGTTTCTCTCATCCTGTTTTCATGGGGAAAAACAATTTTGTCTCCAACGAAGTGTGGAGGATATATACGGACAGAAAAAGACATCTTAGTACCAAACTTGATTTATCGTGATGAAGTGGGCTAGTTTGCCATTATTAAAAAAAAATGAAGTTGGCTTTTCTTTAGGTTTTAGCTAAAAAAATATTTTTTTCTTTATGAGACTATATTTTATGAGGCAAGGTGTGTGATCATACCCACAAATTTAGCTAGGGAGTGAAAGATAATTGTTTATACAAATATTTTACAGGTTTAGGTGCGTGAAACACCAATACACCATGGTTTCGCTTATCCAACCATCCTTTGTTCCACATACCGTATGATCCGATATATCATTGCAAATAGCACCAATCGGCAAGAAAATCTGCAAGTTGTGGTCTTAATCTATTTTTCATGCTGTGGAGTCTATCGCCTAGCGCGCCCGTCTACACCTTGACTCATACGTCTATCATTCAGTGCAGATACGTATCCAGGTTTTCTATTCGGAGGGGGCCCAACACGAATCCTCGTAAGCACGTAACTCTAATGTTTTTAAATAATAATAATAATAATAATAATAATAATAATAATAATAATAATAATAATAATAATAATAATAATAATAATAATAATGCAACAGTTCTGTACTTCTCTCAAACTTTTTCCTACTTTTCATTTATAAACCGGTTTATTTTGGAAACTGCATTATAGCACAAACAAAATGAAACATATTTTCGAGAGAAATGTAACTAAAGAAAACTGTCTGCTACGTATATCACATAACAAAAATAGCAAGAAGACATGGAGTGTATCGTTCTAATATATTAAAGTTAAAAACAGAACGGAAACGAAATGTTAATCCTATTTAAAACTGTTCTTTAATTCCACCTGGTCATTGGCGTATTTACGATTTTGTTTCGGGAGGGGCTTTGCTAACTTTCGGGGGGGGGAAAGCTTTGCCTGAAAATGTGAAAATTCTGCAAGATATTTCATTTACTTTACTATACTAAGTAAGATTTCTTGGGGGGCTTAAGCCCGGAAGCCACCCCACTAAATACCCACTGCACCTGGTATAATGGCATTATGGTATGTTCTTAGAATTATAACAAGACAACAGCACATTGATCAAAGTTTGGACACTGACTACTAGTAAACTGATATAAAAGACCTCAAAAGGGTAAAGGCAAGTTTATTAAAAAGTGCTTGAGTTTCGAAGAGAGACAGCTCTCAGGCCCTCACGCTGGATACGTCCCTGATTCAGTGCAGAGCAGTTATTTGTTATAAAACATTATTATTACATGCGTAATATTTAAAATTATTTCATAAGTTTTACTTTTAATAGGTCTTTTCTTAACACATCCATATTATCCAGCGTTCTGCCTGCCTGTTTATGTCGGATAAGCGAAACTCTACTGTATTTCCAAAGCTAGCATATACATGAACTAGAATTGTATCGTCCTAGAACAGACAATAGTGTGAAATGCTTATATTAAAAGGCTGGAATAAAAAAGCATAAGTACTGTTTTGGTAGCGTGAGAACAAATTAAAAACAATTCAATATATTTCCTAGGTATCAGATTATCATCTTATTATGTCGATGTGTATTCTTTTTTAAACATAGTTTTAAAAGTTATACCATTCGCAATATTCCTAAGGAAATCGAAAGAAAAACTCCTTGTGCCTCTTATGGCTAAGCGGCTTAAGTGCATGGTCCGAAACCGATTCCCACGTTAAGGTATAGATAAAGTTCCCGTACTTCAAACATGCAAATCCGGGACGCTACTAAATTACGAGAATCTTTGAAATGCTTAAAACTGAAAGAAGTGTTGAATACTAATTTACTTTCCTCCATTAGATAGAGTTGTTCAAGTATTACGTTATCACATTTTTATTCATTTCACTAGATCTTCCAAGGACGCCAATTTCTCTGTAAATTTAGGGGGGGGCATTCAAATGCAGAAGATATATATATATGAGGATTTTAACACAAATTACACTCAAATTATGCCAAATATTGTATATTCATAAATACAAAGGAGGCCTATATGAGCTTTGAGCGGGCCCGGCCCCCCAGGATCGGCGCTCTTGCCTTCTTCCTAGTTAAGCAAACGTAAGCAGATGATTTACTCCCTCCCCCTGGTAAGCAAAATTGTTTTTTTTTTCCTCAAGATCTGTTGTGTTTCGTGAAATAACAGCAGGAATTTCCTGATTACTTAACCACCTAAATGAATGTTTTCACTTAGAGCCATCCCGTCGAGTCGCGTTGCCTAGGACTAAAATAAATTAAGGGTCAATAATGAAGATGAGACTTCAATATCAAACATGAAGAGACATGTGGATCGGAGATCTTTCTTTGTTCCAACTTTGATTTTTCAAATCCATGATGGGAAATTATATTATGAGTACAATTTTCGAAATTAATAGTATACAATCGTAAAAATATCATACAAAACTATGATTTATTGCAAAATACTTTGACTCAAAGAATAAATTACAAGTAATAAACTTGTTACTTTTCCTGAAGAGTCTAAGTCTTGAATGAGACGGAAGCTGTCGAGCGTAGTGCTTGGAACGATTGCCTCACTTGTTCTACCTTCCCGTGGCGCAGCCTTGATTCGACTTGATCCTAAACGGATTATTCAGAAGTCGAAGTCGGAAGATGTTTCCCATTTTTCCAAAACACTCTTGGGTGATTACAATCTGCCTCACTCGTGAGGGGACAATCCCATGCCGTAAGCGTCGGTGGACCACCGATAGGCAACTAGTGACATGTCCCCAAAAATTGGCGGTCCCGCAACCAAAAATTGGTCCCACTTCCGTTTTGAAAATTATACCACCACCGGCAGAGAAGCGACGGAACGCCAACGAACCACAAAATTATTCCCCTAAAATACGTTAAATCGCCTATATGCGTAATTTCTTTACATCAAGATGAGTATAAAACATTTTTTAAAAAATAAAACGAAAGTGCCCTGAGCTGGGCGTGATCCATCAACCTTAGGGTTACTAATTGCGTGTTCTTCCGAATTCATCACGGAGGCGATTATGAAGACACAGTTTGTAGAGTGATAAATCGTTGATGTCTTTTTAATATTTCTAATCAGAGTGCTCCTTTAACCGTGTATATTTGAAGACAACTGTTCGGAATCAAATCAAATGTACTCGTCATGTAATTTTATAACAAAATGACAAGCGTCTATTTACTTTTATCATAGTTCTCCCATATTCACTTGCTAGTGATCGGTGACAGTTGCCAACTAAATTCATACAATTATACCCACCCACCTCAAGATTTTTCACTTCCTGATGTAAAGGCAGGAGTTACTCTTGACCCCCGGAGCTCAAGTATTGTCTTTATAATAACAATTCGTCAGGGGAAAATAATATATAATAATAACCGCATGCACATGACTGGCGATAGTTCATGTTGGTCCCTTTACGATTCTCAGGGACAAATCAAACGAGCGCGAACCAAAATGAAGTCTTCGTTCTTACGTGGTGGTAACTTCAATACCCCTGATTCTAGATATCGGCTTCGACTCGGCGAATCCCTGCCACTAGTGGCACGCTAGCGGCAATCCTTCGACGCGTCGCTATATCGACGATCACCATTTACCGGCAAGTGGGCTACTAGGAGTTGGCGAAGTTTACGGCATGGGGAAGCTAATAAACAAACAAAATAATAATAATAATAAATCTAAAGCCATATAAAAAAGTTTTCCGAAAAGTTACATCTAGCAAAATCATTTGTTGGCATTCCAGAACTGTGAATTCACCTTTATTCATAATTTACTTCTATCGTAGTTTTGATATGAGAATGATATGTCTGAAACTGTAACACAGGACATTAATACTTTTTTTTTTTTTTTTTTTTTTTTTGCTTTACTCAGATTTAGCAGTTTTACTTAACAGTCAGTCAATTTGGATCTGTGATATCAGAGTTTTAGAGATTTCTTTAATTTTTTTCATTTCTAAAAAAAGTTTGCAACTAACACCATTAACGTATCTCTTTCGATATTTCCATATGTAATGGCTTGGTCACTCCCAGTATATTTCAAACAATAAAATATTTACGTTGTCTTACTCCATTAATCCGCGCTACATTTTATATCAAACAACTCTGTGCATTTTTCCTTAGATCTGCAAACTTTCTACTAGGTTAAAACTCAGTATTTTCTATTTTCTTCCTTTCTTGCTAAAACGAAAGTGTTCTTTAGACAACCTGGAATGATGACTCTATACTACATTATGTTGAATAGGGCATTTTATGTAGCATATCATTTGACAGTTGGATACTTTCTTTTTATATTGAAAGCAACAGGGATTAAGTCCTTCTACACTTACATGAGAAGTAAACACATTCTTTTTAATTCGTGGAATTGTACCAATGTACTAGGTCCAGAGAGTTTTTAATTTAAGATAATAATAATAATAATAATAATAATAATAATAATAATAATAATAATAATAATAATAATAATAATATTTATTATTATTATTATTATTATTATTATTATTATTATTATTTTATTATTGACTTAGGTTTTCCTGAATATTAAGTAACATTTCACAAGAAGCTGGTATTTTTAAACAAATGTGTTCGATATCAAGTTTTCATAAAGTAGTCACTCTCTCCTATAAATAATTTCAGAGGGGCCACGGTGGCTCAGTGATAAAGCGTTCACCTTTGGTGCATGGGATCCTTGGTTCGACCCCAGCTCGCACCAAGTGAATTTTGTGGTGGAGAAACACCATGTGCACGGGTTTTCTCGGGGTTCTCCCGTTTTCTCCCACTTTTTTCATTCCACCATTGCATTCATTTCTCATCATTACCGTGTCCTTTAGCCTAGCCGGTATAACCGTGGGTCGTAAAACTTAAAGATTTGATTTCAAATAATTCCAACCCAAAGAGTTACAGGAAGTATGTCATTTCGAATAAAACAAACTACTCTATAAAATTCTGAGTATTATTATTTTTTATATATACAATTCTAGCGGACCTTATTTCTAAATCGAAGGGTAAGAAGACTAAATTCACTCTCTTATTATTATAAATTCATTTCAATTGAAGCAGTTAAAATAGTTTTGAAAAATTAGAAAGCCATACCCTATATTCCAGTGTGCCACAACCGGATAACGTGGCACACTGGCGTGCCCAGCAAAATGAATAGTGTGACGCAAACTTTTACTTATTATTTACAAGAATATTTGTCGAGTTTATTTTATTTATTATTATGAACGATTCTTCCACGGATCAGCTGTCTGTATACAGTTAAACAAACAAGTATCACATCGAGGGAATGAGTGTAATTATTTACTTTAATAATAATAGAAATGTATATTTTCTTGTATTTTCTACCGGGAATAACTTCATCCGGTCTAGAAAGCTGGGACTAACAACAAAGGAATCCGATGTGCTAAACACACACCACCTACGCACTTCCATACACCAACGACGGTGCAGACTATTCATGAGTTAAAGTTTCTCACCCAATGTATTCTCCTAACATGTCTCCCAGCGATTACAACATTTTTTGGTATCTCAATCACTTCCTAGTAGGATAGCTTTACCTAGAGACCACTGATTAACCTAGTATTGGATGTTTCACTTTCTTACCTTTGGAGTTGACAGTCATCGGTTGGACAATCTCACACGCAAATATCTAATATTAACAACGTTTCTTCTATAATTTCGTAATACTGTATTATTTCTTTGTATTATTTACTAGGTTGGTTAGGCTTGTTTCAACACTTTTCTCTTTGCACCTACTTATTACCTATACCTTAACGTTGGATAAAAATACTAGCTCTCACCGGGAATCAAATCCAGAACCAATGGACTTGAACCATTTGGCAACAACAAGGCACATTTAAATAGAAGTTTCGATTTTGTTAGGAAAATTGTGATTAGGTGTAACATTTAAAAATATATTTAAGAATAGGTATGGATGAAAAGCACTGAATTTTCTCGCTCGAATTTCTTAAACTGACTCGTGTTAGGCTGCAGCTATTACTGAAACATTTATTTGGGAAATGCGAATAAAATAATGTGTTTCTGGAAAACTTTGTTCGAAGCAACTTATGTCCAAAAGTAAAGTACCCATTGGTCATATTTCTGTTAAAATAACTTATGCCATATATTAGAATTATTAAGGAAATAATTGTATGTGAACTATGAGCAAAAGCGTCTGAGTACTTTCTGAGAAATCGTCAAAAAAGTCATCCCCAAGAATAAAATATCCTTTGTGTATCTTTTCAGGACAAACGAGTTATGCTATTTATGAAATACGAACAAAATTGCCAGAGACATTCTCGACAAAATCGTAGGGTAAAAATTGCCCCGAAAAGTAATATACCACTTCTAGCTTTTTAGGATGATGGAATTATACCATATTGTTAGGTTATTTATGTGACATTCATTTATGAAATATGAACAAAATTGCGTCAGGCGTTAATGGGAAAATCGTTGGAGAAGAGTAAACTACCTCTTCTGAATGTTTACATAAAGAACGAGTTGTGTCATATTGTTAGGTTATTAATGATATAATTATTTATGAAATGTGATTGAGAAAATTGCTCGAAAAAACGCATCCCATACAGTAAATTACACCTTATGTATTTTTTTCAGAGCAATGATTCAAACTATATTTGTAAAAAAAAATAAGCAAAATCTTTACAGCTATTTTTGAAACAATTTAATTATTTTAAATTTCCATCCTTCAGTAAACTACCCTTATTTTTAGGTGTCGGAGAATATAGAATTCGAAACGATAAAGTGTTATAAAAACTTCATGTCTAGACTTAGGTCCAGATACGTCGAACAGTATGGCCTCTATTTGAATGCATGTAAAAGCGTGACGAACCAACAAACAGATGGACAGACATCAAAATCACTTTTTCGATATGTGGGGGCGTGAAACTTGAATTCACTGAAATCTCGGATTCGATTTTTATCACTATTACTACAATTTCTTCTTTCGTCGCTTGAACGTGAAAAAGAATAGGAATACAACGACACGTAAGGTGATAATTTGTAATTCCCAATATTTAACGAGTTACGTTTAATGTGTTGCCATTCTAGAAAAAAAGCTTATGCCTGTTTGTTATATCATTTTAATATCAGTTTTTCACGCTACTATATAATGTAGAAATATGGTATGATTATCGTTCATATTAATTCTATATTTGGAAATATTCGTGTTCCGCATATATAGATCTGTATAATTTAGTTACGTTCAACGAAAGCATTCTTCCACTTGTGGATATAAAAAAAAGAGAGAGAAAGTCAATACTCTAAAAAGCAAAAAACGAGCACACACACACACATAAACGATCATTTAACATCAGGTCGATATAACAAGGGGTAAGACTGGACAGACTCTCAAGGTCGCGTATATTCTTCCTGACACACAAACCCGAAGTGAGTTGTCTGCTGTTCAAGAACGGGAAGTAACATACAAGACTATAAACTGAAAACAATAACTGTTTCCAATAGTTCACGTATTCTGATACTGAATAAATACGTCGATTAAAGGATACTACCAATAAATTATTTCCTTATTATGTTTTTTCGGTTCTTATTAACATCAAAATTATACACGTCCTATAATGTTTTGTAAAAAAAAAAAGGATGGGATGGGATTCGATGTGGTGTCAAAATAATAAAATAACTACGACTCCGCCACTCTATCCACCTAACCACGGAGGCTACGTTGTGTTGGCTCTTTTTTTAAAAGAAATAATCTTCATAACCATGGTCCGTATCGCTTCGAACCTTAAGATAAGAGTTTTTCTGTTTAATTCTATATTTTCGCACGACATCTTAGTTACAGAAGCTAATTTATATTTGGCAGGCAATCTACACACTAGGTTTTAACCAATAAATGCAACATTTTATTCCACTATCCAGTTCCTTTATCCAACTCCTCGACTCCCCTACTGAATTCTCTCCGCAATTGTGATCTGCTCCGCAATTGCAACTGAAAAAATCCCTAGAAATCATCGTTGCCAGTATACACAAAACCGAGCATAATTTTGTTTTTTGCTTATATTTTTATTATTTTATTATATTTTTTGGAAATATCTCCTTAGATGGATTGCTTTCTATTATCTCCACATACTAATAACTGAATTTTACCCATAAACGTAAGGAAAATGGAATAAATGCGAAAAATCTTGAGTTACAGTACACGCGCAATTTTTTTGCGCATGGGAGTACATATAGAAACATTACAAACAAATAAATATATAAACATAAAAATATATAAAAAATTACAAACGTCAAAGTACCAAAGTACATTGTCGGACCTCTTTGGGGGGGCCTGGCCCCTCTGGGCCCCCCTTCCCTACGCCACTGCTTGTTTATTGCTGAAATTGGATGAAGTAGCTCTGTAAAAGCAAGCTCTGTATTCCAGTTGCAATAGAGATATAAGTTTACAGGTAGAACCTATTAATGCTGAACCCATATACAAATAAAGCTTCTGACTATCCCTTACTATTATTACTATATAAGGTATCAGTATTGGACCGGGAGTTCTGCTAATTTTTAATACGAGGGGTGTTCAGAACGAAACAGATCTGTAGAAAGAGCGCTCCAACCGCTCCACTGCAGTTTCTGAGCGCACTGCCATTTACTTCGTTTCACTATGACCGTTAGTCGCACAGCTATAGCCGCTGAAGTAAGCACTTGCACAACTTGTTCGTTGGAATAATGAAACAGTGACACTGAAAGAAATTGAAGAACAGCATGTGTAAGTGAAAGTTTGATACAAACTTGGTAAAACATTTGCAGAAATGTTTCATTTGTAATTCATTCTGGATTCCCTTGTCCAGAAAAAAAAACATGTCTGACTCGGTCAAATATCCAGGTAATGTTGATGTTGTCTTTTGATTCAAAAGACACTATCCATCATAAATTTGTATCACGTGGTCAGATGGTAAACAAACAGTTCTACCAGAACTTTTTTAGCGCGGTTGAGGAATGTTATGCGCAGGAAAAGGAAAACCAGACTTGGGTGGTGCCAACGTGTCTATTCACGCTTAGCTTCTCATCCGAAGTTATCTGGCTAAACACCGGACTCTCGTTGTGGCCTATCCACTTTATTCTCCGAACCTAGCCCCAGCAGATATTTTTCTGTTTCCCAAACTTAAAATCACTTTGAAAGGACATAGTTTGCAAACCGTAGAGGAACAATGCGACAAGAGACCTGAGCATCATCCCAGAAAGTGGGTTTCAGGCAGAGATGGGCATTTTTGCTAAAACTCACCCTCAATCAATTCCCTCACACTCACCGTCAGCCACTCTCACCTTCAATAGACTCCCTTAAACTCACTCAGAGCCACCCTCACCCTCAATCGACTCTCTCACACTCATCTTCAACCACCCTCACCTTCAATGGACTCCCTCATACTCGCCGTCAGCTACCTCACCCTAAATCGACTCCCTCACACTCACCCTCAACTACCCTCACACTCACTCTCAATCATCCTCACCTCATCTACCAAAATGAGGGTGAGTGAGGGTGAGGGTGGCCCTCTTGAGGGCAAAAATTAGTGAGGGTGCCCATCTGTGATTCCAGGAGCCTTTCCAAGAGAGAAAGAAAGGTTGCTAACGGTGTATTGGCACCAAAGGGGACTGCTTTGAGGGAGACAATGCTTAAAATTTTGTACAATGATCAATAAAGATGTTATGGCAAAAGTTCGGTTTCTATTTTGAATATACAGTGCGTCCCATTAGCTTTCGAACCCGAAAAAAACATTATAATTTCCGAACAAATGTACATAATAAGAAAATGAAATTTACAATACACGTACCTTGTTTCATGCTAAACACGAGAAAGGGTTGACCAGAAGCGCACACGTCAAAACAAAGACGATAGGTGGCGCCAGGGAAGGTGCTGCTTGGCGTGGTGGGCGTGCGTTAGTGTGACTCGAGTCGCTGCATCGCGAGGATGGTTCTGTACACCGTACAGGAACGCGTGTTCATTGTTAAAAAATATTGGATATCGGGAACGTATCAGACCGTTCAACGTGAATTTTGCCGTGAATTTGGATGCCGTAAAGGAGCATCGAAATCATCAATACGTCATTTGGTGAACAAGTTCGAAACAACAGGAACGTTGCTTACGGAATATGGAGGCGCGCGTCCACGGATATCCGAGGAGACAGTACAGAATGTGCGGCAACGTCTTTTGCAGTCCCCTAAGAAGAGCCTGCGTCGATTATCACAAGAGATAGGGATGTCAAGGCAACTGTGCAAAGAGCCGCCAAAATAGCCAAGCTGTTTCCATATCGCGTTACAGTCGTCCAGGAGTTGAAGACTACAGATTGGGAAAAGCGCGTGATGTATTGTAGTTGGTTGCAAGCTTTGTTGCATGACAATCCAGGAATCCTAGACTATACTTGGTTCACAGATGAAGCTTGATTCTATCTCTCCGGTTATGTGAACTCGCAGAATACTCGGGTGTGGGCCGCCGAAAATCCGCATGTGTACCGTGAGATTCCACTTCATCCCTTGAAGGTGGGAGTTTGGTGTGCAATTTCCCGACAGCGTAGCATTGGACCCATCTTCTTTGAAGATACAGTAAACACACAAGTTTACTTACACATCTTCAGTGAATTTGTGAATCAGCTGGACGATCAAGAACTGCGTCGCGGAGATTTTCAACAAGACGGAGCAACATGACATACTTCCAACGTGGCCATGGCAGAAATTGAGTCCATTTTTGGTGACAGGATAATCTCCAAAGGATTGTGGCCGCCAAGATCCTCAGATTTGACACCATCTGATTTCTTCTTATGGGGTTTTCTTAAAGGTTGTGTCTACAGAAACAACCCACGATCACTGCAAGAGTTGCGAAACAACATTGAGAATGCGATTCGTGAGATCACACCGGAGACTCTACATCGGACTTTTCACAATATGGAACGCCGTGTAGAAACATCTCTTGACGTCCAGGGAGGAAACTTTCAGCACCTGCTGTCACGGTCATGGATTCAGCATGAAACAAGGTACGTGTATTGTGAATTTCATTTTCCTATGTATATTTGTTCGGAAATTATAACGTTTTTTTTTCGGGTTCGAAAGCTAGTAGGACGCACTGTACCACGTACTGCAGTTGAAGAAGAATAAGAGCTGACTAGTGCGGTACTTTCTACTTTTAAAATCCTAAATACAATTAAAAGAAACGTTTAACGCTCTACCAAAGTCAATATCGGAACCGAAAGTGATAGGAATTGTTACTACTCTTGGTTTCAACAGAGGAATAAATTCGGAAGCAGAACCTATTCTTCCAATACTGAATCCATATTAAAAAGCTGCTTTTATCCTCCTGTTATCTTCTTTTTACTGTGGTAATCATTATTATTGAAGCCTGAAATCGTAAGTATCTACCACTTCCGGCTTGAATAGAGGGATAAAGAACGAGATGAAACCTTATCCTTGAGACGTTGAATCCATATCCAACAGCCACTTGCTGCTAGTTGTTACTATTTTTGCTCTGTAGAGACCACTTTCGGTTTCACTGGAGAGATGAAGTTATTCTTGAGATTGTAATCCGATTCCAAAAGGCCACTTTCCACTGTCTATTACAATTTTATTTTCGCAGACGAATACAACTGTTCTATAAGGCTTCTGACACGTGCATATAGCATAGTTTGGAAATAGAATAAAGGAGCTACTATTATAATTATGTTTTAATCTATATTTATATAAAAGAGAAAAATACACTGACCAACCAATTTCTCATCGTTATATGTCTGAACCGATTACAACCTCGAAATTTTCGATAAATATTCTTCTTTCACTCTAGAGTCTAGATAAGATGTGGTTTTACGAAATCGAATCCTAATGAGGATAAAGTGTAACGCTAATTCTGTCGTGAACTTTATTACATATGCCCTGATTCTAAATGTTTAGGCAATACACGAGATTATTTGGAAAAATTCAATACAATAATGCACTTCATATATACATATATTATTATTCTTGGCTTAAGTTTAGAGTTGCCCCTCCAGTCTGAAGGCGCCCTTGGACTTTGCAACATACAAAAAACAGTCCTTAAAGTATTGAAAATTGTTACATTTCACTTAACTTTAGTACTCCATGGGCTTCACAAAAATTTAAAAGGTTTTCTTCATTATTTTTGAGCATCCGTTACACTTGTTCGCTATATTTTACAACTACCATGCTGCTGAAACCTTCCGCGAATGCTTCCGCATCCGGCAAATAGTAGCTACTAATTTCCACATACCTTTTCTCGTATTAAACATAACTCTCATGCCGAACTTACATTCCTAAACACCAAATAAAAACTTCAAATTATCATTTCTTACCTCATTTCTCCTGTAAATTTTCCTGATTTTTATAAAAAGCGGAGGGGTAACTCTAAACTTAACCCTTATTCTTCAACGTATATCTTGTTCGACACCTTAAAATATTGTATATACATTCAGATTACACAAGATGGTTCCTCGTTACATCTATATCTTTCTATTTATAGTTACTATAGCAACGACATTAAAACAAGTAAATAAAATCGTCATAGCAACGATAACAAACAAAATCTCAATATAATACCAAATATTTAAATTATTTCTTCATATAATTTCTTCTTCTTCTTCTTCTTGATAGCTTGTGCCTTTCTAAATAGCTCATTTTGCCCGTAAATACAAATAACATTTAAAAGTACATAAGAGTTATACATTATCGTTGTAAAAACTACTTCAAAGTTTTTTTTTCCTGTCGTTCTCCAACACCCCGAAATTATCATAAGTGAAACCTTGAAGTTTTGAACTAATATTTTTTCCCCTTGCACCATACGTTGTAGAGACGCCGGAGCATTGCGAAATATGAACACTAACGGGGAATACGGGGACTTAAATAGTTTTACACCGTTCTCACGAAGTCCCGATCCACAAAATTATAAGGAGTAGAGGATTGACATTTTTTAAATAATTGTTCTCCTGGAACCCTAGATTGCAGGTAAGACGGAGTATTTGCAAAATGTGACTCCTAAGGGAGAGGGGAAAGGAATAAAGGGTTTGAATTATCTTTCTGTCGTTTGTCAGATCTCTAAAATCTTGAAATTTTGTATAAATGTACTCCTTCGAGTCCTTCCTAACCTGTAGATAAAAAGAGATTTTGTGAAATGCGAACCATAAAGAAGGAAGTGAGGTTTGAGCGTTTCTTTCCATTTACCAGATCTACAAAACTGTCAGAAGAATTTTGAAATCTTGTATACATATTCACATTACATCCTAGACTCTAGACTAATGGAATTTTGCAAAAGGTATCCCTCAGAGGTAGAGATGCAAGGGCTCGGAAAAAAACCGGCTTTTTTGGGAAAAAACTCGGTTTTTCTGCTTCGCTTTTTTGCTTGGGAAATTTTGGGCTTTTTTTGAAAATTCTGCTTTAAATTGATAAACCAGATTTTGTTTCGCTTCTCTACAACACAAAAAGTCATTTAATTAGTGGTTGATGCCGTTAATAATATAAAACCTCGAAAATAAACCATGAATTTCGAAAAGATATTTCAAACAGTTTTACTTCTCAACATATTTACATTATGAATTCCAAAGGATTAACCAATGTATATAATAAGATTTTTTTAACCTCCTACATACAAAAGTAAGCAGGGTTGGCAAGAGCCATGGTTGTTTTCGAAAATGCCAAAAACCCGTTTTTTGGGGGGAGTTTAAACTAGGCTTTTTTGGTTTAAACCAGGTTTTTTTGGGTTTAGATATTTTGCTTTATGTATTTATATTACATATTGACAGAAATAAGTTTGTTTCGCCTTGGTGTTATTATGCAACAACGGGGTTATGCTGGAAGAGGTCACATAAGCTTAAAGAAGTCCGGTCAGTAAATTTCTTAAATTGAGAAACTCCCGCCCTAGCGATCGGGAAAATCCTGTCATTACTCTAAATGTAAAACAATAGCGGAAAAAATCCTGTTCTTGTTTTGCATGTAAAATTTAAAAGTCAACGTATCATAATCAGTACGCTAAAACTGAGGTATTAAATTACAAATTTAGTGCGTACATATCATTGAAAATACAATCCAAGCTAATGTTGGAAGCTACGTAGGCAATCGATAAATTTTGTCAATTTATATCAGTATATTTAAGCAACCTTGGCTTCTTTATAAAACAACAGGCATTCAGGCATGCAGAAATATACAATTTAGTTTCGTTTCGTATGTTCAGGCTTAACATCCTTACGTAATACCGAGGTTATCAAGGAGAAGACTTTCGCTTAAAGTGACATCCGAACCGCTACTTTGTTTACGCATGAAAGAAGGGTTGTGGTTCGATCGAGAATTGAACATGGGACACCTTGATTAAAAGGTGAAAAGGAAATAAAACTAATGCAGATGGTTTGATGTATGGAAACGTCACCATGAAGTTCACACGATTCGCATTTTTCGTACCTTTTATTTTTTTTTCTGTTTAAACCAGTTGTTTATTTTAGAAAAAGAAGAAAAACAGCTGGTGTAAACCAGCCAACCCTAAAAGTAAATACTTCTTTTAAAAAAATACTCAAATAAGTAGCAAAATTCTATGTAGTATTTTTACTTCAAAATATTCCATACCCTCTTTTTGGAACAAAATAAAATTAAAATAAAACAAGAAAAATACTTAGATTTATAGGATACACTTAAAGGCTGCACACCTAGAGCTTCTGGTTTTGTATATTCTTGAAATTCTACAGTTTTATATAAGCACCATCACGGTTTATTCAGTCCTCAAGTTTTCTGTATTTTTAACAAGAGGGATTGAACATGAAGGGTGTGAGATAAGAACATGGTAACTCACAATTTTACTATTTTAAGAAATTAGAAATTTTCTGCTGCACAATCCATTTTGAAAGTCGGAAAGCTGATTTTTCACATAAGTCTATACATGAGGGATTAAACGAAGCGGTATGCGTTGCTGCCTATCTGATGCTGCGTAACTCAGCAATTGAAAATTTGTTAGTTACCATGTTCTTGGCTCACACCCTTCATATCATTATGGGACTCTCCCCACCCCACCAACACACACACAAAAAAGGAGTACGGAATATATTTAAGTTAAGATAAATACAACTGCACAACAAACATGATTGACTGGAGCTCTTGCGCTTCTATCGAGAAGTCCGGAATTCAACTCAGCATTCGACCATTCTGACAAAACTTTTCTTCATTCCATCTATGAAGTAGAAATAGTGCGTGTACTGTGAGTTGGCTGACTTCATTTCTTATTGTTTTTAAATCGTTATTATTACTAATTACCAGCAGTGACGGTTTTGCGAGGGTGGGGGGGGGGGGCGGTCTTTCGGACTGAAGCCTGTTCCCCAAAATTACGGAATGTCTAAAACAAACGAAATATCTATTAGTTATGCCTTTACTCATTAACTTTAAGCTGCTGTCAAATAAAATTAACGAATGTTTAGAAAAACTAAACATTAGTAAGAAAAAAACCCTCCCAAAATACTTTTCTAAATCCGCCACTGATTCTCAGTATAAAATGATCTTCAAGGTTGTATCCGGAAGATTATCGCTAAATATATAAACGAAACGAAATACAGTATTAGTTATGCCTGTACTCATAAACTTCAAGCTCCTCCCAAATAAAATTAGGAGATTTTAGAAAATGAAACAATCAGAGAAACCCGTCCCAAAGTACGTTTCTAAATCCGCTACTGATTATTTGTATAAATTAGTATTCAAGGTTGTATCCGGAAAATTATTGCTAAATCGTTGCACAGCTACAGTATAACAGAAATGTGGAAGTACGGTTAGACGGATATATTGAAAAACGTACGCTTTGACGGATATATAGAAAAACGTAAGTTTAACTTCTGCGTTAGAAGCTAGAGTACTAAGCTCTTAGAAATGAAACAGACGACAAACTGAAATGATATCAAGAAGAAAAATATCGATAACTCAAAAGTTAAAATAAAGTTAATAGCCTCTAAAATTGCCCTCAAATACTACATTCTTCATGTTAGCTTTAATTCGTAAAACATGTGCTCCATCCATCTTGATGGTGAATTTTAGAGCGAAATATGGCATTTAGGTCATGGAATTGTTATCTAACTATAGAATATACTATAAGAAACCTATTTAGATAGAAAAATCAAGAAAATGAAAAAAGCCAAAATTTCCAAAATTCTCGCTTTTTTCCCAAAAAAGCCGGCTTTTTATGTGAAAAAAACCATCGATTCAAAAAAGCCAGCTTTTTTGCATCTCTACTCAGAGGAGATTTTTCTTCTACGGTAAAGTTGCACGCAGAGTGAAAAAGGGATTAAAATTATTGTTCACGGTGAAAGACAAGGTCAAATTCCTCTCCATTGTTTCGTAAGTTATCCACTTTCCATCATTCATGATCAACCACTTCAGAAATGATTCGGGTTCATTACTTTTCAGTAGAACTTCGCAGATGGAAATTCAATGTAGTAAAAATTTTTGAGTCAGATTATGTGGCACCTACCCGTCGAGCTTCTTTCTGTAGCAACTTCCTTCAAATGGTACAACACTGTTTGGTAATGAATGAATGTTTTGGTTAATGGGGTTGCTATGCTGGTCTTGCTCGACTTCTGCTAGAGTATAATTCACTTTTGCTATGATGAGTCTCCCAATGGAGTATTTTGGGCATCGACATTTACAGAACGAAAGCAAGTGAACCATCTTTCGGTTGTTATTTCTGGTCATGTATTTTGCCTATAAACAAAATAAGTTTCTTGACGGACCTGCTCAGCATTTGCACATTTATCGAAATGAAATTGTAAAATGTAGCGTAGGTTTGCGGAAAGTTTGCTTATCTCCACGGCGCAATATATTGTGCCTGATTATAAGAATGCCAAGAGTTTTGCATATATTTAGCTTCAATTGGCAGGTGTCAAATGACATTATTCCCGACCCGCTGCGACTCATATACATTCAGTTTTGGAACACTAAAACATTTCCGTGCGCAAAAGGTTCGATGTTTTCTAGGCTACTTAATATAAGAAATGTGTTGTTGGACGTTCGAAAACAATTTATTAAGACCCTAGTATGGAGGGTGGAGTATTTACGGATCAGAGACGTGGACATTGAGAAAAGCTGGAAGCATTTGAAATGTGCTGTTGGCGCAGAACATATCATGGAGCGAAAGGAAAAGGAATGAAAACGTACTAAAGGAAGCTAATGAAGGACGACAGATCATGGAGATAACAATAAAAAGAAGAAACAGTATGCTTGGTCATCTTATTCGGTACTCCGATTGGATTACCGTGCTGATAGAAGGAAAGACAGAAGGAAAACCAGGAAGAGGAAGACCAACGACAGAATATCTAGATGCAGTTATGAAGAAGAGACCTCATTAAAGTATATAACATCTCTTCTAAGAGAGAGAATAGTTTTAAAATTTCCATGTTACTACCAACCTATGGTTGAGGAGAGAAAGATGACCTAATATAAAAATATTGGAATAGTCCACGTGTCGCATACTTTTTATATTGATATTACGATATACGTATGAAAATATCAATGAAGCAAGGGAAAAAGACTGCATTTGACTGCCAAGTTCTAACAGGGTAATTTGTATATCGTGACAAAGATTTTAGTGGCTGGCAGAATTTCAACTTGTGTCAAGTGGCCTTCCAGCTATGACAGAATATTTTTGATGATCATAATGACTCCAGGTATACTTTTTACTTAACGAAGTCCATCTATAACTGAATACAGTTTGTAACAGATCTATGTAGCTTAGAATGATGTGCACTTGTAGCTCTGAGATCAAACAGAAACGCCCACACGCGTTGTCGTAACTATATGTATTTCACTGACCAAAGATGAGCCACATACGGGTGTAGTGACAATATGGTGACAAGGATTCTACGTTTGTCCATAGAGGATTGAAACAACCACTTTACCGTCAAGACTAACACATAGATAGCACCATTATTCAACAACAAATACACTTTGTTTGTATACCTAACATACAACATTCGTCGGGTGACAACATTTCTTGTTGCTTCCAAAAATGTGTTGGTATCTGGTCATCATATTTGAGCTAACGCGTTTGCTATATAGGATTTCAAAATCAAGAAAAGTTGTAACTTTTCGTCGGGGAAAAAGTAACAGAGAGATTATTCCTATTTCATTATTTCTTCTGTAGTTACCCTCCAGTTCTGTAGTCAGAACTAAATAAATTACAGCGATTATTTTCAGTTATGTTTAAGAAAAAAAGAAGGAAGCAAATAAATAAATATCAAAAAATTGATTATAATGACCTGTTTAACTAAGATGTATTTAAATAATAGAATCTGAATGGTTGAAAACAAGATTAGAAACTCATAGTTTAGAAGGTACTGTATAGACAAAAAACAGTTGAAAATTTTCAAGCATGAAAGCAACTCACAAATAACGTAATATGGAGAAATGAAGCATAAAGCTATTATTCCAACCTCAAAACTGGCGATAAACATCTCCTGAAAAACGTTGGGATTTCTAATATCGTAACAGGTCCAAGTGTGAGAGTTGAAAAATAGGCGATCATCAAAATCATATTTTCCTCTTTTTAAAAACGCCCATGCTCTCATATTTCAGTTTCATAATTTACGGTTGTAACAATATTCCATTGCAGTACATGCGTGATTATTGTACTCATGTCATCATATGATACATTTTTATTATTACTTAATATCTTTTAGAAGGTAGGTGTTAAAATCCGATAACTCCCTTGCATATGTGATTGCTAATATACTAAACTACAATAAAATTCTGTCTTTTAGGATAGTAAACGGGAAAGTTGGTATTTTGCCAATCACCTTTTATTATAAAATTTTCTCCTTATAAACAGTAGTAATAAATATTACACGTCAGTGTTCAAAGTGGAAAAAAAGCAGAGGCGAAGGCGGTATGTTTCATTACTTTTTTTTGACTTGACATACCGGCTATCTCCATGTTGAAATACAGTGAGAGTATGTTGCCTAAAAGATGGCATTTCTATTTACATAATGACAAAACCATTGGAGTGCTTCTCTGCAGTAACGCGGAGGGATATGGAGAGACTTTGAGCCCCTCCAACAACTGTCTGAAAAAAATTAAAAATCCCTTTATGTTGTATTATAGAGAATTATACACAAAAATACTCAAAAACCGAATGAGAATATTAACAATTTCCTGTGAGAACACTCCCGGTCCCCCTCTCGACTGTGGGGTGTTCCAAACACCCGGATGGTCCGCCCCCACAGCAGACAACCCCTAAGTCCACCCATGCTCAAAACACGGCATTTATATGCATTAAGACAAGAAGACACACACCATACATAACAAAGAAACAATTCAATATGGCACATCAAAATATAAATAGGTGAACTTCTTTGAAGACATCTCATTTTAAAAATAAAAGGTAGGAAAAAGCTAAGAAAAATGTCGTTGTTGTCAACCTAGAAATTATTTCTACATAAGAAATAAAAAATCTTTTTTACATGCAAAGATATTTGTCAATAAAAATGGATTTATTAAAGGTTTTGACATCTACCTTCCAGTGACGGTATCTTTTAGTCATTGAAAAACCAGCCACCGCACCGCATACCGTCTCACTTTGACCACTGTTACAGATAAATTATAAGTTCTTCTTAGATATCTTGGTAGTTTTCTGGTGAATTTGTAGGAGCTCAATGACCAAGCGTCTTAGGGTGATAGGAACCAAGGCTCTTGCGGCTAAAGTCTACGTAAATATCTCTCAGAGACCAAGCGTCCTAGAGAGTGGTAAGGATAAAGAATTCCCAGAGACCAGGTGTCCTAGAGAGTGGTAAGGATCAAGGAGCTCTCAGAGACCAAGCGTCCTAATGAGTGGTAAGGATCAAGGAGCTCTCAGAGACCAAGCGTCCTAGAAAATAGAAGTGATGATCAAATCGATGCCTTCTGAGATGTTTTGGCTCCTTTTATCCAGAAATGTTGTTGATTTCATCAATCTTCGTTATTTGACAATCTTCGATAATGTTTCGTTCATGGTTGTCATCTGAAGTTGTTTACAGCCAGCACGTGGTGTGGAAGCACGTGTAGAGCCTTGCAATATAAGTGAAATGCAGTGTAATCTGTAACGGGACCTGACTTCGGAATCAAAACATCAAAACTAATATTATAATTAACATTGCTAGTTCCAAGTCTATCAAAATAGTGTAATGTGCATAATATATCTACTGTAGTACATATATGCTGGTCTCGGAGTGGAAGTAGTAGACTCAGCATTCATGACATTCAGTAGTACTCAACGATTGAAACGCGTTGCATCGGTTATCGTTGACACTCTATGTTTACCACTCGTACATTTGCTGGAGCAGCAGACAGGAATCCTCATACTGTATCTTCATTCTGCGATGAACATCTCATCAACTATTCCAAAAACCTAATCGCTGCTCTTTTCTCCTCTCTAAAACATGCCAGCAATGAAGTAATCATTTTGTTGCTGTCGCTGACGTCACACTTCACTTTAGACTACATGCGCTAGTACCTACAACGAAATAGAATATATAGCTGTTATGCATATTCGATCTCAACTGTTGAGCACCTTCGTGGCTAAGCGGTTATCGTACGCTCCTTTGGTATGGGAGACCCGAGTTTAATTCCCAGCTGGAGCTCATGTGGTTCGGATTCCACGTTAATCAGTAGGTCCACGTCTCATATAGCCTAGCTGCTGAACGGGACGTTAAACTCAAAATCAACTCAACTCAACTCGATCTCAACTGACTATCATATCATTGTGTATTTTTTCATTAACGCATTAAATTTATTGACTCTGATTCGTACTATTTTTTTCAACTGGACCAACTCTTTTCCGGGTTTCGATGCAAAAGTTCTTTTTACGTAACACCTTACGTATTTCTTTAGTATCCACAGCAAAAAGATCACTCGACTTCACTGTCTCTTCTGATACGAACTTCAAACTTCTTCACAATCACTCTAACTCTGAGATCTCATCAATCTATTTGTTGGCCTAACTGTCTCCTGAAAAATTATAAACTTCCTTGTAGCTCATTTCTCTCTCGAATCTCATCAGCCTCGTTATTGACATTTTTATCTTCGGATCTTTCATCTTCCTAGCCTTCTCTGTCCGCAATCCAGTTTCATCGAATGTTTTGTCTATCTTCATAATTGCTCGCATATTACAGCCTTTCTTGTACCCTTGATATTCTCAGGATCTCATCTACTTCCTTGTGGGCCTCTCTGTCCTATCGGAATCCTGGTCACTTCTGTACCCTCTCGGATGTCATCGATCTCTCTGTGTTCTAGGTTATTGTAAGATTCCTTGTCATCCCTATTCTCTCTCTGATTTCATCGACTTGTTTATAAACCGATTTTTTTCTTAACGGCTCCTTGGTCATCCGTGTACTCAAATCTCATCGACCTTTTTAGTCAACCATGTTTACAGGAGACAAAGTCATGAGAATTGGGCAACCGAGTTGATATTATCACTACAGAAATTCATTTTTGTTAGACTACAAAATTTAAAAGTTTAGCATTCACAGGAGTATGCTTATGGATAATGAAATATGTTGTTTAAGTTCTATTTATCTAAAAATTTTAATCGCTGTTCAACGTTGATTGAAAACCTCTGAAATGTAGCTTCGAGTTGGCTAGTTAGTTCGTATCTAAAATGGTCTAATGACATATATTGGACCATGACAAATTGCGGTAATGGCATCTCTACATTAACACAAATATTACAATATGTTGCTTCTACAACGAAATCGAAGTATAGCTAGTCTTTCAAATTCCCACGTTTAAGCCACGCAGCTAATCTTAAATGGTTTCTCCTTATGCAGTGTTAAAACGAGACCGAGTGAAAAATTTGCCCTAACAGTTTAGAAGAAAAAGACGTAAACCGAACCGAAATGTACTTTACGAGGAAGCATACAAATGTCTAGCCACTATCTAGTCCTCTATAAGAGAAGTCCTGTACACGGTAAACGTATTTGTATATTTGTATATATATTTGATTAAACTCTTATATTTAATTAAAATCCAATCAAATATTTGTCATTGTCATTGTCAGCAAATAGCAATGCATTTCTTCAAGATATTTCAACATGTTGATTCTAAGTACAGTATCTTAGTCAGTGGACTGTTTATTTTCAAAACTGAATCAACAGGTGGCAATGACTACAAATGGTGCTCATCCCCGCGCTTTCGACGTTCAAATCTCTCTGCTCCCTCTATCTCCTGAGCTTTTTGGTGGGTCACTAAAATATTCCCCTGTTAAACAGTTATAACAGTGATTGCAATTAGCGCCGGCCTTTGTTTCTTAATCCTCTGTGTTACTACCCTGTCGTCTGTTCTCGCTATCACTCGATCCGGCTCATGTGCTTTCCAAAGAAAATCCCCGTTGAACATCTTACCCCTAGCAGTTATACAATACTGCCAAGTGTGCAGGCATAAATTGTTGCATAAGTTTAGCCCTTCATTTACAAGTAGTGTGTGCATTAAGAGCATGTATCACCGTTAAAAAAAAAAAAAAGAAAAAGAACAATACTTACAATCTGGTAGTTAACAATGTATTTTGTTACAATACAGTATATAAATAATTTCTTTTAGCAAAATAAAAGCTTACAATTATTATTGGAATAATATACGAGGTTGACAACTAAGTTTGTGAACTCGCCACCGTATGTAACTGAGAGCAGCACTATACAAACAGTTTTCTATTTTTACAGAAGCTTATAATGTATTTTAGGATCACCAGTGTTTTCGTTGACGTGTGACGGTTTCGTGCTGAGTGGCATGCATTGTCGTTTCGTTTCTGCTTTTACATGTGTTCTGTCATGGAGATGTCTGAGCTGGAATTGGAGTAACGAACAAACGTTAATTTTTTGGTGAAGCTAGGAAAGAAGAGCAGTGAAATACAGGACATATTAAAGCAGGTGTACGGCGAGAATGCCATGAAGAAAATATCAAATGGGTTAAACGATTTTTGCAGGGCAAGGAACAAGCTACTGATGACAGGGTAGCGCGTCCAGTAACGAGTTGAACAGACAAAAACATTCCCAAAATTCGTCAAATTGTGCGTAAAATTCGGCGACTGACTATGTGATTCATACAGAGACTACGCGAAGACTTTTGCATGTTCAAACAGTGTGCTAAAATTGTCCCTAAGGTCTCACATATAAACAAAAGTCAAAGAGGGTGCATAGACCTGTTGAGGAGTTAAAACGAAATTTAGGGCCGAATGATTATAGGTGATGAAACCTGCGGCTTTATGTACGACCCTGAAACAAACCGACAACATACCCAATGCACGACATCCGATTCCCACGATCAAATTAGTTCCGGTACTCAAAATCACAAATCATAGCAATGTTGATAAGATTATTTGATATAATATGTTCGTACTAGTATATTATTGTATAAAATATCTAGTATACGAATTTCTCATTTAAAATAGTGGCATAAAATATTCTGTATTTTTCTGCTGTAAGATGGCAATACTATGACTAAATATGAAGTGCAATATGAGAGCGATAGTTCACCTAGTTTTCTACTCCTGTTGGTTTTGTTATGAACTTCAAGGAGTTTTGCGATTTTTACAATGACTTAAAATATTGAGCAAAAAGTTTACCTGAAAAGTTATTTCCAACAGAATTTCATGTGCAAAATCTTCGAAACTATTGAAAAAGACCTGTGGTGAATCAGTTATGACCAAAATTTAAACATACGAATGATACGGTATACGGACAAAATCTCGCGGCCGAAACATCGCCGCCCAAAATCTCGCCGGCCAAAACCTCGCGTGGCCAAAACTTCGCCGCCCAAAACATCGTGGGACAAAATCTCGCCGGGCCAAAACCTCGCGTGGCCAAAACCTCGCCGCCCAAAACCTCGCGGGACAAAATCTCGCCGGGCCAAAACCTCGCGTGGCCAAAACCTCGCCGCCCAAAACCTCGCGGGACAAAATCTCGCCGGGCCAAAACTTCGCGTGGCCAAAACCTCGCCGCCCAAAACCTCGCGTGGCCAAAACCTCGCCGCCCAAAACCTCGCGGGACAAAATCTCGCCGTGCCAAAACCTCGCCGCGAATGAAACTTTTCTTTAAAATTTACCCAATGTGTTTCCTAATATGCAATTCCACATTACAAATAATAATAATAATAATAATAATAATAATAATAATAATAATAATAAGATACAAAACATCGTGTGCGTGGGCTTTCTCGGGTTATTCACGTTTCCTCCCACTTTCTTTATTCGATCATTTCCTTCATCCTGGTCATCTACGTCTCCTTTAACCTATAGGACATAATCAAGGGACGTCGTAAAAACTCATATATTGTTTCATATTTTCATAAATATTATTAGATTTTTGTTAAAATTTTAAGTTTTTGGATATTCCAAAGTTCACGAAACTAACCTCGTTAGTTGTCATTACTTTCCTTATGCAGACTTTCTTTCCCTATAACCAGTTTAAAAACATCATGTCGCCCTACCTTCACATTGAAATCCTCTAATACAGAAATAGAATTTTCATATGGTATCGCGGGACTTGGTCAAATACCCGTGATACTTCTTCTGAAACAGCGTCTTTTATACCGTCATCCTTATCATCTGTTGGAACATTTACATTTTGGTCAGGCGAGATTTTGGGTATGGCGATATTTTGGGGCGCGAGGTTTTGGCCCGGCGAGATTTTGGCCCGCGAGGTTTTGGGTGGCGAGGTTTTGGCCAGGCGAGGTTTTGGCCCCGCGAGATTTTGGCCCGCGACGTTTTGGGCGGCGAGGTTTTGGCCAGGCGGGCTTTTGGCCCGGCGAGATTTTGTCCCGCGAGGTTTTGGGCGGCGAGGTTTTGGACAGGCGAGGTTTCGGCCTGGCGAGATTTTGGGCCGCGAGGTTTTGGGAGGCGAGGTTTTGGCCAGGCGAGGTTTCGGCCTGGCGAGATTTTGGGCCGCGAGGTTTTGGGAGGCGAGGTTTTGGCCAGGCGAGGTTTTGGTCCGCGAGGTTGTCGCCGCGAGGTTCTGGCCGCGAGGTTTTGTACCCAAACCGAATGATACAAAACATTCAAAGAAGGTCAAGAAGTGTTTGAAAATTTGACTCTTTACCGTCGTTCTTCAATGTCTTCAATCGATGAAAACTTCAACAAACAGTGAAAGAAATCGTGGTGGAAAATCATCATATGAGTTTGAAACAGAATATTCCACAAAAAACCGTTCACATCATTCTTATTTAAAATGTAGGCACGAGAAACGTAGGCTCGACTTGTTCCGAAAGAGATTAAATTTTACCTCAAAATGAATTCCAAAACCAAATATGTTCGATCGGTTCAGATCCAATCCTGTATCTGTGAAACGCGTTGTTACGGGAGATGAGGCATGAGTTTACGAGTTTGATAAGCAAACAAATCAATTGACTGTTGAATAGACATGGAAAATGAACAAAAAAAAAAAACTCAGTCACTCCAAAATCAAGATGATGCTGTCTATTTTTCTAATTTATTACCGTAGTGTTGTGCATTCAGAATTCCTGCCAGAAGGACCAACAGCCATCAGCGAGTACTACTTGAGCGTCATGAAGAGTTTACGTGAAAATATCCGTCTCAATAGACCCGGACAGTATAAGAACAATTCGTGAATTGTGCATCACAATAACGCACCATCACTCAAAGTCATTATTGTGACCGAAATTTGGCGAGAAATTCAACGAATGTTCTTATCAAGTTCCGTATTCACCCATTATGCCCACAGCTGACTTTCTTTCATATTTCCAAATCTCTAATTACTATTTTCAGGAAGGCGTTTCAACTCCATTGAATCCATCAAACGAAATTCGTTGAAGAAGCTAAAGGCTATTCCGGAGTGATTGGGCTAATCTCGGCTATGTGTATTGCTTCAAATGGGACATATTTTGAAAGTGACAAAATAAATTTTTATGATAAAATAGTATTTTGTCGTTTACTGACAAATTCCGGGTACTTTCTTGACAGAATGTATGTATATTGCTTGAAATGAAACGTATTTTGAAGGTGACAAAATAAATTTTTATGATAAATTAACTTTATGCAAAGTTTGTCAGTAAACTCCGAATACTTTCTTGACAGAATGTACGTGTATTGCTTCAAATGGGATATATTTTGAACGTGACAAAATAAATGTTATTATAAATTAACATTTTGTGGTTACTGACAAATTCAGGGCAACTTCTTAACAGAATGTATGTGTATTTCTTCAAATGGGACATATTTTGAAGGTGACAAAATAAATTTTTATGATAAATTTATCATTTTTGTTTACTGACAAACTCTGAATACTTTTTTGACAGAATGTATGTGTATTGTTTCAAATCGGATATATTTTGAAAGTGACGAAGTAAATTTTTATGATAAATTAACATTTTTGTTTACTGACAAACTCTGATTACTTTCTTGACATAATGTATGTGCATTTCTTCAAATGGGACATATGTGAAGATGACAAAATAATTTTTTATGGTAAAATAATATTTTGTCGTCTACTGACAAATTCAGGGCACTTTCTTGACAGAATGTATGTGTATTTCTTCAAATGGGACATATATTGAAAGTGTCAAAATAAATCTAAATTATAAATTAACATTTTGTGGTTTTCTGACAAACTTCGAGTACTTTCTTGATAGATTGTATGTGTATTGCTTCAAATAGGATATATTTTGAAATTGACAAAATAAATGTTGTTGATAAATTCACATTTTGTGGTTTACTGACAAATGAGGTGCCTAGTATCAAAGTCGCCAAATCCATTCTTTTTTTTTAATCGAAATTGAATTATATATTGCTTGTTATATGTTTAATATAAAGAAGTTCCATGGAAACAAAATTTTGTTTAAAAGGTTAGTATTTCATACTAAAAAAACTATTTCAAATATGGGACTTTGTACCCGTGTATATGGAGCTTCAGTGCAAGTTTTGCAAATTACTTGAAACTAAGCGAAATGGATGTGGCGGATTTTGACACTATGCACCTCAAATTCTGGATACTGTCTTGACAGGTGTATTTCTTCAAATGAAACATATTTTGAAGGTGATAAAATATATGTTTATGATAAATTAACGTATGATGGTTTATTGACAAATTCAGGTTACTTTCTTCACAGAATGTATGTGTATTGCTTCAAATGGGATATATTTAGAAGGTGACAAAATAAATTTTTATTACAAATTAACATTTTGTGATTTTCTGACAAACTTCGAGTACTTTCTTGACAGAATGTATGTGTATTGCTTCAAATGGGATATAGTTTGAAGGTGATAAAATAAATTTTGATGATAAATTCCCTTTTTGTGGTTTGCTGACAAACTCCGGATACTTTCTTGACAGAATGTATGTGAATGTATTCAAATAGGACATATTTTGGAAGGTGACATATGATAAATTAACATATGATGATTTACTGACAAATTCAAGGTACTTTCTTCACAGAATGTATGTGTATTGCTTCAAATGGGATATATATATATATATGATAAATTAACGTTTGGTGGTATACTGACAAATTCGAGATACTTTCTTGACAGAATGTATGTATGAAACAGAAACGCCAAAGGAAAATAGTTTTATTTGTTTATTTTTTTATTGTTTGTTTGTTTTTGTTTTAAACTAACTTTCTTTCTCATGATTTAACTTGTCATAGTAACCATAAGGTCCTATCGAAAGGATGACTCCCCTATAGCCTTTTAAAATATATGTTACACACTTGTATTTTAAATTTGTTTCTATATTTGTACAGCAAGGGCTCTTCCAGTACATGTTGAACTGAGGAATATACATTATTAATAGTTCCAATGAATAGCTACTTAGCTATTTACAAAACACGATGGGGGAAAAGATAATCCTATTAGATATACAATTGTTCTCCCAAAATCTGACTTTTTTGGATTTTCCTGTTTTAAACATTTAAACATAAGGGACTTAGAATTCTTTAATATATATATATATATATATATATATATATATATATATATATATATATATACATTGTTTTCCCTTCATCATCAAGGAACTCAATAGGAAAGAATAAGAGGAAGCTTCTTTCTTACCTATTTTCTCGTTGAAGTAGTGTTGGAAACTGTAGGAGAAAGTTGAGGAAAGCTTAAGGGGAAAAGTTGTTGGTAGGTATTTAATGAATTAAAAATAAAAAACTCTTTAGCGCGTTGTTTTGATTTATGGATTACGCTTAAGCAAAGCTTTAGTAACTTAACTCTTATGTCAAGTTGTATTTTAAATACCCACACGCAAAAGCATAATGGTGAGATTATTCTTGCTAAAAAGGATTCTTGTTGTACGTATAAGAAGGAGTAAGTAGGGAGAATGGGGGGACCAGGAAATAGAGAGATGAGACGTATTGTGAGAGAATGTAACACCTGCGGTAAATTGCTTTTAATGCGATGGCTTTTTTTCTGTAATATATGCTGTTTTTCTTATGTAAAGAAAACAAAGTGACGTATATAGATCTTTCATAAAGTTTTCAGTTTTAAAAACAATTTTCATTCTCCATCTTTCTTTTTCTTTCTTTCTTTTTTGACAGTCCAGAAAGTTACGATGTTGTTATATTCTTATTACGAATTTTCTTATCCCTATTATTTAGATTAAACAATATTTTTAAAACAAATGTATTAAGAGATTATTTATAACTTGTCAACGTAATCCTTGTACTGTTTTATTCAAAAGAAAAACTTTTTTAAAAATAAAAATGCAAGATTACTTAAAATAAGAACTTATATTCTCGATCTGTTAGTTGGGAGCATTTTTGTTAATCCTATCTTATGGAAAAAATTATTAATAAATCTGCACTCTTCTGGAGTATTTTATTTATTTTGTGTTCCAAGGACGACCTAATATAAATTAAATAGAAACTCAGGATAAATCTGCTATATTACGTTCCATGTATTACATAAAAATGAATTGTTCGTTTGCGGACTGCATCACCATCGCCTTTGAAAACTACTTACTTTGTCAATAGCGATTTACAGTTGGAAATAGACGCTAAAGAGTATAACAAATTGTTGTAATTAGTAGAAATCGTACCAGATTATTTATAAAAGTAACGTTTTCTCATCTTATATATATATATCTTTTGCACTAGAGACTAACTAGAAGTTAAATTTAATGTTTACCACAGTACATCCTTTTTTTGTATGCATATGTTTCCATAGAAATATTAATATATATATTATATTTCTATGAAAAGTAAAATTGAAAGTGACTACCTTTGTGACTTAAGAACTTTTGAACCACCAGACCGATCTCGATCAAATTTTCAACATAGATGAGGTTTGGGCCTGGGATGGTTTTTATCATATCACTTTGACGGTGCAGGTTAGGAGAGGGGGAGGGGGATATATATATATATATATATATATATATATATATATATATATATATATATAATGAAATGATCGAAAATAACCGATATTAGTGCCGAACCCATAGTTTTTGGTGTCACTAAGATGAACAGTGATATTTCCGATGCCGTTTAAATCCAAATTCAGCCCAGCAATTTGAGGGAGATTTATACGGGAGAGAAAATACGGAATAAATATATATAAAAAGTACAAAATGCTCTCATTGATCCAATCATCAAAGCAGTTTTCTTTCTCTTTTATATTGGCTTAATCACTATTATAGAGAATATTAAAATGGCTTTAATATATTGTAGATCGGTCGTTGTATGTTTAAAATTAGTGATTGTAGTGTCTAAGAGAAAAATGAAGATAGTTTCTGATGTAGTTATTCTATTATGGACAATAGTTTATTGGAGTTGAAATCAGAAAATGAATTTAGAAGTTTCTAGTAATATTGATGCAGTTTCAATGTGTGTGTATTGAGCTTATAGATAATGAATAGGTTTTTCTCTAATAGGGTAATCAGAATAAAATCTACAATGTTACTAGCGTTTAACAAGAACAGGGTGGTAAAAACTATTGAACAAACTTCGGGAGCTGATTCCTGACACACCGAAACCAGCAAAAAAAAAAAAAAAGTCCTCTGGAACTTTGGTCAGTGAGGAATAGTTTCGGCGATAAAGGTGCCGAAAGCGTGAGAAAATGAAATTCAGAGAGCTATAATTCAAAACCAACGCAACATATAGAGTGCGGTTTAGAATATGACACACGAAGCCGTGCCAGCTCAATTGAAAAACGTATGTTTCAAACCTCCACAATATGTGTGCGAGGGATCCTCCAAAGGAACATAGAGATTACTTGCCAAGTTATAGGGAATCCCTACGTAAATCTAAAATGAAGCAAGCATTAATTCGAATTGGAGATTTCAAGATTGGAGAGCAGAACATTAATGAGATCAGGTATGCAGATGATACGGTTATTCTAGTTAGAACCGAAGAAAGAGTACAGATCATTGACAAAATACTTGACACTGGGAAACTATACGGAATGGAAGTCAACGTTGAAAAATCGAAAATGAAGAGAATATCCCGTGGAATATCCCGGGTCAGAGTAGAACAAAGAATACCTAAAGAGGTCGACCATTTTAAATATCTGGGAAGTATTCTGACAAAAGACGCTTACTGCACCAAAGAGATCAGGTCACTAATTGCGATAGCTAAAGAAGCAATCAGCAAGAAGAGGTCACTCTTAACTAGCACCCTTAATATTGAATTAAGGGAGAAATTGCTCAACTGCTACATCTGGAGCATTGGACTTTATGGTTCAGAGACTTGGGCATTACAGAAGTTAGAGAAGACGTATTTAGAAAGCTTCGAAATGTGGTGTTGGAGGAAGATGGAGAAGACAAAATGGACAGAAAGAGTAGCAAACGAAGATGTTTTAAAACGTATAGGAGAGAAGAGGACGCTTCTAGCGACCGTCCTTCGTAGAAAGGCCAATTGGATTGGACACATGTTCCAAAAAAATTGTCTTCTTCATACCGCCATAGAAGGAAAGGTGGAAGAAAAGCGAGGAATAGGAAGAAGAACACAGCTGATCGATTATTTGAAAAATAGAAGAAAATATTGAGGGTTAAAAGAGGAATCTGAGTATCGAAAAACCTGGAAATGTCCATACTGAAAACTAAGAACGGGAAAAAGTCCCAGGACCTACCAAAAGGCAGAATACTTAATAATAATAATAATAATAATAATAATAATAATAATAATAATAATAATAATAATAATAATAATAATAATAATAATGGACCTTATGCAGAATCGTTCTGATGCGTGAGCTCCCTCGTGGCTAAGCGGTTAGCGTACGCGCCTTTGGCGTGGGAGATCCGGGTTCGGTTCCCGGCAGGAGCTCATGTGGTTCGGATTCCACGTTAATCAGTAGATCCACGTCTCATATAGCCTCGCTGCTGAAAGGGACGCTAAACTAAAATCAACTCAACTCGTTCTGACGCGTGATTAGTGCCATACAAAAGAGTCGACTAACATATGTTTTCTGCAATAGTCAGGCTTTTAGTATAACGCTAATCATATGTTAAAACGACTCTGCAAAAGGCGGAATAAATCTAAAAATTTACCCTGTACGAGAACCATGCCATTTTATTGATATGTAGCTGATACTAAAATATCATTCTTCATTAAGATTATTAGGAAGGTGACTGATATGATTTTGTTAATGAAATATACTAAAAAAATTTCAATAAATCTTAAATTTTAACTTCTGTTATATATATATATATATATATATATATATATATATATATATATATAATATTGTTCAAATATAAGACGTGTCTATCGATAGAACACAGGAATTCAAGATTTTTGAGAAAAATCTAAGGAAACTTTTATGGCACTAAAATATATGTCATTAATAATTGACAATTTATATTTTGTTACTTATTTACTGTCTATGTAGCAGAAAACACTGTTAACTACCAAACTTTTATATTTTCCGAACGGTGGTACATATATTCTATTTACTATTGCAAAAAAACTAGATATTTGACTAGTACTATAGACATAGTAATGCTATTCGATTACATATATTTTTATGAGCAAAACTACATGTACAACAACTATGACAATGTTGAGATTCCACGTTTTAAATTCGTAATTGTGATATTCAAGCATAGAAAAGTGATTGTCGCTAGTTGGTGGCGTCATTAAAAACAGTATCCTAAAGGAAAACATGTAACGTTTAGGATCTATCACAGAAATTGGAGCCTTAGAGAACTTTCAAAACTGAATCATCTCAGAAAATTCTTTCCTACTGACTACAACTTAAGTATGAAGTGTAAATTCAAACATTTTGAGCGCTTTCAGTAATTCGGAACCTGTCTATGCATAATATGGTCAGATTAGGAAGAGTGTATTGTATAGTCCTTTCTTCCTTATTATGTAACATGTTTCCTTGATACGAAATTTTCAAACCTTCTTATCTCTTAGAATCATGACTTATTATTTCTTTCTTTTCTTTTCTCAGGAACCCTTAAGAATCAATTGCCAAGCATCAGTTGTTGGCAATGATAGCCATTACTCGCCAGCTGTCAGAACAAACACAAAGAAAGATAATGGCGTGCGAGGTTTGCGAATACTTTTGAACAATACTGCGAAGGATACTACTAAACACAATAATTTGTTTGTAGGCAGATCAGTAAATGAGAACTCAAATTATAAAAATCTGATCCGAGGATCATTGTTACACAGAAAGATTTTGAGAAAACGAAATAATCTGTTTATGCATCATCATCTGCCTTACGAAGAATATTTATCACCAAAATATGTGCGAGATTTTTCTATGATGCTTCCAGAAAACGGTTACCAGGACGAACCTCGTTTAAGAGTCAAAAGAGGTCTTGAGATTAATCCTTCCAGAGATGAGAGTATGTTGAAAGAACGCTCAACAAGTCATGATTATTCTACTGCACACAACATACTGTTGTCTACAAATAAGGGACAACACTCTGACCAAGAAGTAAACGGATATCAAAATGTTGCATCACAAAGCCATGACGTCATGGAACAAGAAGCTTTCTTGGAGGATAAAGAACCAAAAAAGTTGATGGATCGGAATGAAGTAGTACAACCAGACGAAGATACACCTAAGAAAAATGGTAATTATTTTGGTAACAAGGAACCAAAACGAGGCACATTTCAAGATATTACTTATATTGCACCTTCAAATCATGAACCAAACTCCGGATCATTGATAAACGCAAAAAGCAATAAACCATTAGGAGGTATGGTGGGCAAAGCTAGAATGAATACAACTCCTTCAGTTGTTGAATTGAAGTCAGAAGTGAGGCAATATGGAAATCTACAGGAAACGTTTAGGACACAACACAGTCAGCACAATGGAAATGACTATTCATTCAACTCTCACCACAATAGAAATGGCCTATCACAAAACAATGCTCAAATTCTAAATGCATCTCTAAGTTTATTACCTACAACGATTACCTTTACTGGAATACGTTCAAAGTTTAGCACAATTGACGTTTCCAATAGCAACAATAAACGTCAATTTGTATCTATAAATGAGAATCAAGTACTTCCAAGCTATTTTAAAAGTACTACAATGAACGATTTGCTTCAGGATGAGACAATTGTTAGGTCAGACAAAAGCCAAACACTTTCAACCATAGGTGATCGTTTGTTTGTGCCCAATAGAACTCTCAGAAATAATCCACAGTTTAATATTCATGGTTACCCTACGCTCATTCGGGATAATGCCAAAATAATTCACATATTGAAAAGACCAATTAATAGCCAAATTTTTCATGGTTTATCTCATGAAGTATATTCTGATAAAAAATTAACAAACGAATTACCTATGATTAATCAAATCTATCAAACAAACGCTGGTACATTAGCTTCTCGAAAGAAGACTTCAAACCAACAACGTCAACACGATGTTGCAAGTGTTGATGAATTTTCTCAATCTCATTTCACAGAAAACACCGCTCCCCACTCTAGGCAGACAGAGTTCTTACGTTCCATCTATAATAAAGTCGCAGCCAGAATTGCAAACGATATATTTTTGTATCTAAACAAAGAGAATATTACAAGTAAAGAATATACGAATAAAAATGGATCTAATTTCGTTGAAGAAAATAAGAATGAGGAATTGTTTGGAGATCATCTCTACAATAATCACCATAAGTTTGTTCTAGATGAAAGTTCGGAACCTTGTTGCGAAAAGAATTACGCAGATAAACCTGTTTCTAAAATGACAGCTCAAGAAAGATATGAAGAAAGAGCTTTCAATGTTATGAAAGAATTTGTGAAAGTAATAGGAAATATAGCAGTTGATGAACTCGGTACGGAGCCCTGCAGAAGATTACCTTTAGTTTATAAGCAAAATTTACGTACCTTAATATTGAAAGTATCACCAACGCGTTATCATGCCTCTTCTCGTAATAGTACACCCAAAGCTACACCATTGTTGCGTCCATTTCGAAGTATTCCAGATGTAGACAATAAGCTCAAAGAAGTTGAGTTGTTAAAGAACCTGATACAGAATTATGATGCAATGTCTGCCGGTAAGAAAGTCAATGTTGAAAGCGTCAGAAATCACTTGGAATCAGAATTGAGAAGACATCAATATGAGTTAAGTATTGCTTTAAAGAAGAAGGCGTTCATTTTGGATAGGTTAAGAAAATTACGTCCGAAGCACAAACATCATTTTGAAGGTGAAGAAACTAAAGGTCATATTTACAACACATCTTCACCGCATCCATCATTATTGCAGAATAAATATTCAGGTCATTTAATTCATGTCCACAACGTCAAGCATCATAAACGGAGTCATGTGAATGATGAAACCACAAAACATCATAAATCATTTCCAATAAGGAATTCTGGACTTCAGAGAAGATATGATCATAGTTATACAAAACTTAGCCATGATTCATCCGCAGGCTTTACGAGGACATTAGATTTAAACCAAAACATATCAAATTCTTCCTCAATCAAATATAAAGTCCGGGACATTAATATCCATCATTTTGCGAATCATCCACGGCATAAATTGAATCACCATAGAAATGTTAGTAATTTGAGAATTCTCCACAGAAAGTACAATAACAATTCTCTACAAAGAACTAGCAATTATGGGTCTAAATAACAAATATTAGAATCCAACGTTGAAACTAGGAATCTAGAACATTCTCGTAATATCATGAACACGCCTCGAACAAATATTCAACAGAATTTTCAGAACGATAACAATAGTAATACAAAAGTTTAAGAAGACGGAGAAATGAAGATCTGAAAATGCGTTATTAAAAGTATACTAACTTGATTCACTAACAGATAAGAACGCAATGTATAAAGCACAAATATCTCTAGGATATTAAAGATGATGATGATAGAACTACTGATTGGCTGAAGAATGATACTAGAGACGAACAGATTGGACTTCCCTGAAAGCTACAATGCTCTTGCTGTGTGTGTGTGTGTTTGCATACTGATATTAGTACCATTAATAAATAATAATATGTAAATGATAATTATTGCATTAAATAATAATGAAAGGTATATTTAAAATGGAATTCATGTTCATTAAATTACAAAGTGATAAATTTAGTAATAATTCCCGAATATAATACATTATTTTTTTGTATAAAAACAGTTTTGTAAAAAGTCGTACTCAATTATAATCACACACTAACCCTTTATACATTTAAAAAAAATATTTCATACCGCATAGGACTGTACCATCTGTATCATTTTCCCACGACGGTGCTGTGTCGTTGCGTAATTAATCAAGGTCAGACGAATATAGTAAATAGGTAATAGTAATGTGTAATATTATCGTACGAGTTGATTAACACCTAAAATTTGCTGTATTGTACATTTCTACTACGTTTCCACGGGTTTCCAAATATATACTACCAACGTCCTGATACTCACACTACAAATTACATTAATTGTTCTGACCTCAATAATGGTATAGTTTCTTAAGATTCTTCAGACATCTCCAATAGCTATGGTTAATATTTTCGTACAAAGAGACAAAAATACGTAACGGAAAAAGGGTTTTGAATGCTGGACTATCAACGAAGACATCGCTTGATCTTCCTGACGATATGCGACACTTTGGCCCAAAAAATCTTCACTAATAGGACTGTGTTTTGGGGTAAACGAGTGCATCGAAGTTCAGTGGAACAAAGTCCTTGCCCCAAAGAGTTAATAAAAGACGAAAATACATTACGATATAGTAATATCTATTATCGTGGTAATTATTAATTTTCACAGTTACTACTAATGTAGCATAAAACACACATACTAATTAAAAATGTTTAGGAATTATTATTATTTTTGTTCTGAAACAAAATAACCAGCCAGTTGAGTAAACGAAATAATAAAAATATATGCCAAATACATGGAGAGGACATAAGTAATTGTTCACTTCAATTTTAAGCATAGAAGATTCTTCAGAATGAATGATGAAAGGGGCCTATTTCTGAACACTATTAGTTTTGCAATACTTATGTAAGGCTTCTGAACATAAAATATTTTACAATTGTATATACCTTAAAATAATGACAAATTAGAGATATTAGCATTAGTATTTAGAAATGACATCTACTATCATTTTAGTATCTCTACTTTACGATATTTTATGACTTATAAAAAACATATTACAAGACGACCAGCTTTGAGAATTACACCCAAGAGCAATCACAATGTTCCTTCTGGTTGGCTAATGCTGATGTAAGTAACATGCAATTAACTAATTAGTTTAGTACTTTAGGTTATAAGCCGTTAGTAGTACTTAATTTTGATTATTAAGATTAGCTTGTGTGCATATGTCATATAGTAGTAGTATTAGTAGAATAATAGCTAAAAGTAAGTTACTTCATATTATTCTCACAAACATGATGGCCACAGTGTTTTCAAACAGTACCGGTGGAGTTTTTGAAAAGAGGTGCACGGTTACCGGTTGACCGATGCTGTGAGACCTTGACATAACCGCGCGAAGCAATCAGGAGAAAACGGCCAGGACTTCTCACTGAACGCGTCATCTTCCTTACAACAACGCGTGCCCGCATACATCCCAGAAGACCATCACTGGGCAGTTTCATCAATTTCACTGGGACATCATCGACCACCCTCCCTACAGCCCGAACCTCGCTGCAAGCGACTTTCATCTGTTTCATCCCTTGAATGAGCACCTAGAAGGCCGTCGTTTCGATTCAGACGAGGAGGTGAATCAGTTCGTGACAACGTGACTGGACACGAAAGAACAGGATTTTTACCAGGAGGGAATCTTCAAACTTATCCCACGATACGAAAAGTACATCAACCGATATGGAGATTATGTCGAAAAATAACCTAATGTATACACTATCTGTTGGTTGTACTGGTTTATGAAGTAATATGTACACGTTTCACTGAGGGCTTTGTAACCTTACTTTCTGTTCATTCCTCGTAGAAATAGCCAACAGGTAAATTCACAAAATAAATAAATAACTTACACAGTCTAAATAAAAGTCGTGCAGATGTAGTTTTGGCGCACAACTAGAAATAGTTGTTGAAAAATTGCAATTCCGTCACTAATTTACTTCTTATTATCTTCTAAAAGATTTGCGATGGCCGTCATGAAAATATCTCACTTGGCATAGATAAAATTCAAGGGGGCCACCAGAGATAATTGTTGAAAAATTACAATTCTTTTGCGATTTGCGTATAAATACGGTTTCCGGATGTACGGCATAAGAAAAGCCGTATGGCATGTACGGCAGTGCAAAAGCACAAACCAACCTGTGCTAGGTGGTCACTAAAAAGCATGAATTCTATCTAACCGAGTCAGGGTAGGTCGAATCTGGCAGGGTGCATAGCGCGGGGTGCGTCTGAAGGGAGCAGGCGCGTCAGCGATGGTGAGTATACGCGTAAGTGAGAACATTAAAAAAAGAAGTGGATTTGGCAAATATACTTATAGCATTTGTCATGGCTTTACACTAGTAACGTTCCACTTGTAAACATAAAATACAGCTTCTCTACCCTGTGCAGAAATACACCGCCGGCGGAAAATAACATCTAATAGAGTCATCTTTCATATGCACTCATTTATTTTATCCTTCATAAAGCACTTTTAACGAGTTTACACTAGTAACCCTACACTTGTAAATCTGAAATACAGCTGTATTAATTTGTAAAAATATTTGTCGCCTGTAGAAGTATGCTCCTTATAAATATATCTTTTCATACAAAGTATTGAATTTCACCTGTAAATCTTCCAAAATGTGGTGCGCCAAAACTACACCAGCAGTATAAAAATGGCTAAAATTACCTTAAACTATTACTAAATTTATAGCTAACACAATTTAGCAGTAAATCTAACAAATCATTTATTAGTTTCACGGTATACCTAAAACATACTGTAGTATCCTTTATGGTATTCTCAAATAAAGTACTTTCATACTTAAAACATAGCACTTTTTGCTTGCATCGCATACGATATGATGCACATCTTTGAATTCCTCCTTTCGTCTCCAATTTCTGCGTTTGTGTTTACTTCATATACGTGGAGATGGCACTGCGAATCATAGATAACACCAAGAATACATTATCCATGCTGAACTTAAAATAAAATTCCCATTTGTAAAAATTATTTGGCATTGAAATTAGCTATAGGAAACTGGAATTTCTGGAAATGTAATTTGCTGAAATTATGCTAGTAATTGAGAAAAATATATAAGATACTACGGTACATTGTATGTAATAAAGTACTTTTGTAATCGGAAACATTATTATATCTGAAATCATTTTTTACTTCGCGGCTTATTTTGACGTGTATCATACGAGGAATGATCGGAAAATGGTTACAAATTCTATTATGGTTTACCTGATAGTAGAGCACACTGAATAATTGTAGTCTATGTAATCACAGTTTTTGTTCAACCGCTTATCACAACGGTAGACGAAGTTTTCTATACCATTGGCATAGAAATCGGTGTCACGTTCTCGCAGCTACCGTGACTAGGGATGGCCACAAAGTTCCGGTTCCGGCGGAACCGGTTCCGCGAGGAACCGGTTCTCGGATATCCGGTTTTCAGAACCGGTTCCGGACCTGGATCCGAAAACCCGGTTTCAGTACCGGATCTTAGGAACCGGTTCCAGACCTGGATCCGAATGCCTCCAAAGAGCCGTAAAGGAGGCACAAAGTTCACCTTCAAAAATAATGCAAAGAGGACCATGCGCTTGTGCTTTCCCCGCCCAGACCCACTTGTGCCCCCAGAAAAAAAAGTTTGGTCCACCAGTGGGTGTTTAGCCAAATGAGTTGGCCAGTTTGCCTGTTTAGCCAATGAGTTTGCCAGTTACCCAGTTTATTTAGCCAAATGAGACAACCTGCCGCCGCCTGGGGGCCTGCCTGTCGCTTCCACCATTTCATCTAGCATACTGTTCACAGCTTGCCAGCAGCTCGCGTTTAGGTAGGGATGGTAACAAAGTTTCGGTTCCAGCGGAACCGGTTCCGCGAGAAACCGGTTCTGTTTTCAGAACCGGTTCCAGACCTGGATCCGAAGAACCGGTTCCAGACCTGGATCCGAAAAACCGGTTCCGGAACCGGATCTTCTAGAGCCGGATCCGTTCAGACCCGAAAACCGGTTCCACCAAGAACCGGTTCTGGCCATCCCTAACCGTGACCCAGCAGTTTTGACATAATCACATATCAGATAATGGTGCCCAACCATTTTTGTTTTAGAATAATGAAGAAGTGAAAGTCACTCGGGCTAGGTCAGGGTTACAGAAGGGGTACTCTAGCTGTTCCAAGCGTAACGTTAGTGGTTGAAGTATTGTGTCTACCGCTATGCCTAGGATCATTATTAACAATATTGGTCCGTCTTTCTTTAAACACCTCTTCCCTACATGTTGCTTTGAAATTGAGCCATCCTTATACACCTCTACAAACTGCCAGTGAATGTCAGAAAGTGTAGTGTTTTAGACCCACAGCAACTGCATCACTGACCACTTTTACACTTGACCAATTTTTCCACGTTGACTGCCAGAGCGAAATCGGACAAAGTGAAGCGTGGGGCAATTTTATTGGAGGAAAATATGTTTCAGAATGATGAAGTAATTTCTTTTTTAAAAAAATCAGAAGCCAGAAACCAAGAATACCGAACATTTTTCTGAGGCCGGAAAATATATTTCCTCAACTTATGTGCTTGTGCATCACCGGTGATTCACTCGGCTTCAAAAACAAGGCTGCAAAACCTGTGAATTACATATGATGCACATGGCTCCGCAAAGTACACCCAGTGTGCAGTTTCTTCAAGACCAGTTTTTTGGGGTCACTGCCCCCCACTTGAGCTCTGACAGTGCCCACCCGGACCAGACCAAATTAGAATAGTACTAAGAGTGCCCCCCCCCCGGAATACTGAGTGTGTCACCCAGGAACATTAATTCTGAAAGAAACACAGCTAATGAGAATCATCGGTGATGCACATGGCGGTCAACGTGTTACAGACAAGACCGCATCTTTAATGTCCGCTTCTCGAATATACATGACCAGAATCCAGAATATACATGACCTTCACCAAGACAGACATGTTATTACTCTACAAATAAATTTTCGTTAATTTACAGTAAATAACATAAAAACTTTATGCTTTTTTGAACTTTTTTTCGTTTATCCCTCGTAGTTATTTTATAATCTCTGTTAGTGTATAGGGAGTGATCGTATGATGTAAAACTATATTAAAAGAAAATTTACAAAATTAATTATTTTTTCAATAGTGAGGAGTGGAACAAATTTGAGGGAGAGTAACTCATTTGTTAGATTTCCTTTTACTGGTAAACCACGAGAAACGGAAAAGATAACAAATCAACTTTCTGTTTGCGTTTAAACTATGAAACTACCGTTTCACTCTCTTTCAGCTATCAGCTCAAATACTTTAAAATCTTCTCTTTTGAAATACCAGTATTTAAAATATTGAGTATTCTTCGTTCTACTGTTAGTCGCGATTCCATAATTTCAACCAGTTTTTCATGACGTCTCTCGAAATTACTCTCTTAATTTATGCTCATTATAACACCACTTATTATCAATAGTGTTGTTCTCTCTCGCATCAATTCTGATATCTATCTAAGGCAGTGATTGCCGAACCGTCGATCGCGAGCTACTAAGTAGCTCGCGGGGATATTTTCGGTAGATTACGTTAGCGCTGCAGTTGGCTAAGCTAAGCTTGTGATTGCCGAACCGTCGATCGCGTCCTACTAGTAGATCGCGGGGATATTTTCGGTAGATTGCGTTAGCGCTGCAGTTGGCTAAGCTAAGCTTGTGATTGCCGAACCGTCGATCGCGAGCTAGTAGTAGGTCGCGGGGATATTTTCGGTAGATTGCGTTAGCGCTGCAATTGGCTAAGCTTGATTCGTCCACTGAGCTGATGGAACTGCTTGTTCCTCCTGCGCAACTGCCATTGTCAGGTTCATCCCACAATTGACTGTATACGCGTGTGGTTGTGCATATTATGTTTCTCCTATGTGTATTATACATTTACCAACTTGGATAGGTTGGTTTTATATCACGAGCCAATAGGCAATTTGAGCTTTAAAGTAGACGTATTTCTATTTATACAATACATACATACTATTTATAACACTTTGAATTTATTTAAAATAAATAATAGGGAATTTATTGTCACTTCACGTGTAAGAATAAAAACAACATTAGTGTAAAACACGCATTTTATGGAGTATTGTTGTATTTAATTTACATTAGAAGTCCTCAACGTATGATCCGCGGGCCAGAGATTGTTTGTAGAGCTTTTGGGGCCAACGCCCTTAACATGGAGATTAAATCAAAAATACATGGCAGCACTTTTGTACTTCGAAATACTGTTATGGTTGCTAGCGAAATAAGAGTTGAAGCTGTCTCGTGTCCAAAAAGAGTCGTGAGTGATATTTCGTCTCGGAAAGCGTATCTATTTTTGTTGCGAGAACTGTGTTTCGTCTCTTATCATTCACGAAAATAGTGTTTCGTCTCGAAGTCCTCTCGGAAAATGAATGTTTATGTTGAATAGAGCTTAGGCATGTGTCATTCCTAGTCCCAAAACTTCCGTATTGTCTTCAAAAATGTATAATTTTCCTATTTCGTGTCTTATCTCGTCACGTAAATCCTGTCTCATATCTCACGGGCGTGTGTGTGTGTGTGGTAGGTATTGGACATACGTATTGGACAACGAAAAAACTAGGGGAAATTTGATAAGAAGAGGGAATTTGTTTGTATGAGACGAGGGAAATTTTCATAAGGAAACCTACAAACACTACTTGGGATGTGTTTTATTGTTTCTGAATTCACTCTGGCATCTTTTGTATTTGTGATCTTGTGATGAGGTGTTTATCACAATATTTTCTATACTTTTATTATTTAGTAATAGTAATAAAGCTCTTTTCGTATAAAATTATTATACTATTTAGAAGTTGTCTCTTCTGAAACATATAAGGAAAAATCTAACAAGAATAAAGTTTAAATTTCAAATACAATGATAAATGGTAGATCTTAGCCAACAAAAGCATTGCCATTTACTTGTCACAAAAGAACTACTATTTCATTCCTTCCCGAGCAAATATGGTTCATTCGTTTGACTCAGAACGCAAACAAACGAAGCTTTCTGTGTATTCTACAGACGCCTTTTGCGAAGAACTTTTTTTGGGGTATTCTTTTCAGTATGCATGCAGGAGGTAAATGATCGATTTTGTTTTTTAAACTTATATGCTCTTTACTTAAATATGCAGAAAGGTAGTGATTCACGGCAGCGCCTATTTGGTGCATGTTTGGATGACTACCTCTCAGGCCCGTATCCACGAGGGGTCTAGGGGACAATGCCCCCCTCAAGTAAATTTTTACTACCTCCCTAAAATTTTCACGATAGGCTTGCAAGTGAACTATAACATTGTTTTATCGCGGCCCTACATTTTTGTGCTGGCTATGGGAAGCTACCTTGAAAGTATGAATACCTGGGTATTGAGTGATAGAAATCTTGAAATGAAATCTTTGAGTTTTACGTCCCACGTTTATACCGGCTAGGCTAAAGGAGACGGTGATGATGAGAAATGAATGAAATGGTGGAATGAAGAAAGTGGGAGGGAACGGGAGAACCCCGAGGAAACCCACGCACACTGTGTTTGTCTACCACAAAGTTCACTTGACGCGAGCTGGAGTCGAACCAGGGACCCCATGCAGCAGAATTGAACGCTCTACCACTGAGCCACCGCGGCCCCGATAGGAAACTTGAGTTTTAATAACTTACAAGCCCTTTAGTATTCGTACCTATTATGGTTTGGAACTTTATTGGAGAGAATTCTCAATTTTATGATGGTTTTTCAAAGTTTTATAAAACTTCACGAGAGATAGTCATGAAGTTTTAATCTTCACCTCTAAAAAAATAAAGTTACTTAATTATATTTTTGTTTCCTCGCAGCCCATTGATAAAGTTGAGTATCATTAATTCGTTTTCTGCAATTGAAGAGAAAGAACAGTGTAATAATTCCATGCCAAGTTGGTGGAAGTGTATGACAACATTGCACTATCATATGATACAGCGCTTAGGTGGTGCAGACGCTTCCAGTGTGGTCAGACAAGTCTGAATGATAAAGAACGATGGTATACTATATCTCTGAGAAGATCCGGGAATCCCAAGAGAAATGGAGATCCTGGTACTCGAAGATCGGCATATCACAATCGAGGCGATAGTGGAAAAACTGAAAATCCGTTTATCATGAGATTCAGGTCATGGACAGATATTCTTTTTTTTTTTTCAGCCCTGCCCTGATGCCTGCATCATTTATTTTTAATATTGTGAAATCACTCCATAATATTAATATTTATTAATAATTAATAAATATTTTTTTACATGCAAGAACAAAATTAGACTAATATATATAGGAAGAAAGAAAACAAAAAGAAAAACGCTTGAGCGTTAGTGATTGTTTATATGTTCGTTTCTTTCGTGACTTTGTTATTTCACCTATATGGAATGTTAAGTGTTTAACTTTGTTTTAGTATTTTTCACATTTGTTTTTTTCTTTTTAGTTTACAATTTTTTGATTTTATTTCGTGTTTTCAGCTATGTTACCGATTTTACACCTGCAATGCTACTATTTTTTTTATTTTTTTAAAGTATAGAATCTGCTTTCACTTCACATTTCACTATTCACAAAGTATAAAATCTGCTTTCGCTTCACATTTCACTATTCATAAAGTATAAAATCTGCTTTCACTTCACATTTCACTATTCACAAAGTGTAAAATCTGGTTTAACTTCACATTTCACTATTCACAAAGTATAAAATCTGGTTTAACTTCACATTTCACTATTCACAAAGTATAAAATGTGTATGCTTAAACTCTCTTTGGGGGAGGAATCACACATTCTCTTGCTTCGCACAGTATCGTGACAAAATGACGCCCTCTACCACCCAGTGCGAGGGTCAGTCAAACAGTTAGTTGCACTGCTTAAGAAAGTAAAACAGGGTAGAAAGTTTACAATAACTTTATTTGTATCATAAAGTTCCATTCACAACCTACTTTTCAAAGTAATTACCTCATTACGATTAAAAGCATTTGTCCAGGCGTGGTACAAGTCTTTCTATATCCTCTGCAAAGGAATCCCGTCCAATGCTCGATAACAATTCTTGGTCTGCAGCTTTCACCTCGTCATCCGAGTGATATCGTCGCTTTCAAAGTTCTTTCATAGGACCAAACACATGGAAGTCACATGGTGAAAGGTTTGGGTTATAAGGAGGATATTCCCACACTTCCCACCTAAACTTTGTCAGAAATTCGCATGTTTGTTGTGCTGCATTATAACGCAGGAGCACAATGCTTTTGGACAATTTAGCTGGCCATCTAGTTTTAAGTACTTTGCGCAATAATTTTAGTGTTTCACAGAAAGAAGATACATTAGTTGACGCATTTCTAATTCGGACGCCACTTGCAGCATTCGAGACATGTGTACGACTGCCAACAATGGTCCTTGTAATTTATAAGATTTAGCAAAGTTGACATGGTGTCATAGGATTCCTTAATCTTCACTGAGTGCCCAAGTGGTATATAAGGTTTTTTATTTCCATTATGTAAAAGGACAGCTTTAAGGCTGACCTTTGACGCGTCGATAAATAACCTCCATTCTTCTGGAACGTAAGGAATTCCTAGCTCCGCCATCAACCCATTTATATCCGTACATACGCACACATTATCTTGCATTGAGAAATAGCTTGAAAATTGAACATGCCTTTTCCTGTACACTGATATGTTCGTTTCTGCATCCAATAAGTTCCACTGCTGGAGCCTTGATCCCAGAAGTTCCGCCTCTTGTTTTGTCAGGTGCAAATCACGGACTAGGTCATTAAGTTCACATTGCCGGATGAAATGTGGCTCGCGAACACAGTCAGGGATGAACGTTGGATCCTTGGATGTACATGTTGATGTCGATGGTTCATCAAGGTCATGATCATCATCAGAGTCTTTTGGCCATATCTCTTCCCAGTTGGTAGGGGGCTCGGGAAGTGGAAGTTCATCCCCGTGCGGAATAGGTCTAATTGCGGATTTAACGTTGGGATAACTTATTGTGTATTTGCGTTTTTTTAGAATGTCCCTTAACTACTGTGAGACAAAAATAACAATCATCCAGATGGTTGGTGGGTTCTCTCCACACCATTGGTACAGCAAATTTCATGAACCTCCGTTTCCCTTTGGCCCATGCAAGTAAAGTGACGTAGCACGACGCACAAATTATGTTGGGTGCCCAAGTTTTGTCCTGATCTCCCACACAACATCCGAAATATATATAATATGCTAGTTTCACCGATGGCGTAATGGATCTACACTGTCCTTTAACTACAAACCGGCCACACACATAACAAAAACTATTTGGTGAGTTAACACACGAACGCCGTCCTCTTGACGCCATTGTACTGATCACAAACTAAACTTCTGGTCTTAGTTGGGTATAATGCCGTTAAGATCAAACATGAAAGCACTCTTAGCAGCAAAGACAACTTTGAAAGTGAAGTAGTGTTAAACCACACGTCAATATAAAAATGTACAAAACTCCCTCACCAGGTGTCAAGAACACAAGAAAGAAAGAAATGCTCGGGGGGAGGGGGGAAACGATACCGTAGTGGAAAATTCAGACTGCATTAGTTCATTGTTGTCAACAATGAGTCTGTATTCCATTCTTTCTTTCTTTTGCATTCTGTTACATTTGATAACAAATATTGATAACCATTTCATGAACAAAACGAAAAAACTTGGAGAATTGTATATATATGTATTAAGATATACATATACTGTACGTTTAAAAAATATATACGTTGGAAGTACATTCTATTTTTATACACGTTTCTAATTTACAGAGAGCAATACAAGTGTGTTGTGGACTATTGTAAATATTCATTTTTATGTCTGTGTTTGTAGTAATAAAGCAAATCGTTTTTACCCCAACTCAGGAGATCTGAAAGCATTACTATCAGGTGCAATAAACAGTGCACACAGTATACATACAAATATATTTATTTCTCTAGAAAGAACAAAGCGATTTTTACGAAACTTTTAGGGTTTATTAAATATAAATCAAGGTATACTTAGGTATAATTTCTATGTTACTATATGTAAGGGGACAGGAGCTAGGGGAATAAAATATCTGAAAAAGGGAAATTTTTGAGAAAATTTCCCGAAAATCCCTCTGTTACGGGAAAACTGTACGTGATGGAGAGAAACCGAGTGCATATTCGAATTCAGAGCAAAAAGTTCCTTTAAGATCAGGTGATTTTTCTCATGTAACAAACAAAAAGTTTAAATTTGTTAACTAGTGTTATCAGAACACTTCTACTTGCCTCGTGAAATCTGCTACGTCACAAGATACAGCTACGTGTCTACAGTGTTGCCACACAGTTTCATCAAAATAGCTTTGACCGAAAGTGTTTAGGAAGGAATGCAACTAACTTTGTGACTGATACACGTATTTCTAACTTCCAGGTTTTGGTTTTGCACGAGTACATTTTACCTATATCTTTTTGTTTAATTTTCCACTTTATTTCAAATTTCCAGGAATAATATACTTTTATAATTTCCTGTTTTCATTATTTACTAGTGGTTTTTCACATACTGACTCACATTACGTATTAATTCTACATTCACTTCACTTTGAGTTGATGTTTCCGTTATGTGCGCTATGTTGGTAAAGGAATTTGTGTTTATTGTCGGTTGATGTAAAGAGTTTTGTGGTATGTACACATTTCTGCTGTAATTTATTTAAGCTGTTAAAAACTTCTTCGTCTTCTATAATTTCTATCGTAGTAAGATATTCTAGAGTTCTTCGCAACTCCTCCACATATGGAATCGTGTGCATTTTAATACAACGTGTTCCGAAGTTGATTCTTCCTCGCATTCACATTTTGTGTATCCAGTTATTCATAGTTTGTGAAAATAAGTTTTGTAAGGGCCATGCCCGATCAGAAACTGTATGTATTCCTGTGTTATTCTCAGGTGTTTCTGATGTCTAGTATTAAGTTGTCCATTCTTCTTTCTGTTTCTCCAAGGGTACATCGTTCTTGCTAAAACATTAACGTTTACTCTTCTATTGTTTCCGTAATGTTTGTGCGTGTTCCTGTTATTTCTTTTACTTTATTCAAGTTATTTCTTTTTAGCCACTAATTTGCCACTCGTTGTCTGATACTTATTGATAATGATGGTGCTCTTATTATCGTCAGTAGCGGGTCTAGAGCTAGAGAGACTGTACTATATGCAGCAGTGAACCTTATCAAACCACCTCTTTGTGTACTATCTACTACTAGACGTAGTGTTATATTTTGTCTAATTCCGTGTCTCCCAGATATTGCTTCCATACTCCATTATCCCTTTCAATACGGCGACATACATGCCTTCGTTGAGAACACTACTTTTCTTCTTTCTTGTACGCGCCAAAAATGGCCTATCACAAACCACAACAACTGCAAATCGTTGAACGATACTTATGCAATCACTGCACACCGTTTCGAAACACAAAAGTAATAGGGGGCACTTCTACATCGATTTTAATCAACCCGCACAATTGTATTCCCCGTATTGAAAGGGTTGAAACTTCCAAAATTGTTTTGTGGTAAGTTTGTATTATGTTTAGTGGTAACTGGAATTTCTTCTGCCCTATATTTATAATGTTGTGCAATACGTTTTGGCTTTTGTAGCAGGTAGTTGTGATATATGTATTAAAATTCCTTTTTTTCGTCAAAATTTACTCCCAAATTTTTTTTTGTTCTAATGTTTCAAATGTTTCAATTTCAATTTCAACACATACTCAGTATGACAAGCAAGAGCTTCTCTCCTCCAGAAAGGAAAAGATGTTGGAATGAGGAGAATTGGAGAAGGTCTCTCAATGGAGGCAATCATGTACAAACTTATTTCCAGCAGTTGTTCTAGATTTCATATTTTCAGCTACTTTCAAGCATTTTCTGATTCATATGTGATCAGTGTTTTTATTTCTTTGATTATACAATATATAACGAAAAAATACATTACATACAATGCAATATTGAGATTAATATATGCTGTTCTTTGGAAAACAGGATCCGTACCATAGAGATTCATCTTAGAATGGAGAACTGTTTCGTTAGTCACCTACTTTACAATGTTACCTGGATAAACACCTGGATCAGGACTACCAACTGCTGTCAGTGCCGAGAAAAGTTACATGTAAGTTGGGTTGCATCTGTCTATACGTTCTCACAACTGCAAATGACTTGGACCCCAAGTAATGGAATTATAATAGTCTGGAATCCAGGTACTTATGTAAGTGACTGTACCACATACTTAACCTTTTCATTATTTTATTTTTCCTTCTATTTCTCTTGTACTGTTTCCGTTGTACTGTCATCTGCATAAGCCATAATTCCTGCTATTTGTACTGGTAGTAGTCTACTTAATTCCTCTACACATAGTTGTAACGAGATGTCCCAAAAATTTTGTCAAGGATTGAGTCTTGAGGACATTCTTTCGACGTTTACTTCTTAATATGTGGGCCTGGTAGTACTACAGTTTTATATTTACAGTATTTCCTGATTATATTACATAGATCTTTGGAAAATTTTAAATCTCTTTAGATTTTTAAACATTGATATCCACGACAAGTTGCCAAAGACACGAGAAATATCTACAACTGGACATTGACGTACATAGAGGTTTAGTTTACATATCTGTGTTAATTATACTCGTGAATTTATTTCTTCCGTAGATTTTCCCTTTCTAAAGCAACCTTCTAACAATTACCAATGTAAGATCTCAATTTGGTCAGTCTATTAACAATGATCTTCTCAAAAAATTTTACCTAGTGTATCTAGCAAATAGTTAGGTCTGTATAAGATTTTGGTTTTGTGTGATCTTTTTCTATCACCTTCAATATATTTATTATTAATTTTGGTTCCTTCCATTTTTTTAGGAAAGATTTTCTCAACCATGCATTTGTTATACAATTTCGTAAGATATGGTACCGAGTAATTCTTTATTTTGTAATATTTCTGCTTTAATGTTGTCAGGTCCAGGCATTTTTTTTTATTTTTTTGTTTCTTAGTGGGTATAATATATTGCTAATTTTATTATTTGTGACTAGCTTCAATATATCTACGTCAATCTGATTATATTTGACGTTCAGTTGTTCTCTTATCTTTTTCTTTATATAATTATCCGCTTCTACGTCATCGTCTGGTAAGAGTGTGTTTACTATTTCTTTAATTGTAATAGTCATATTCAAATACTTTTTACCTAATGTTGTAATCATGTTCATTTATGTATCTTTCTACGAGGAAGAATCAGAAACTAAGATTACAAAGCTGATATTTCTGGACCTTTGTCTGTCATAGAAGAATGAAGCACGTGAGATAATTTTAATGCATGGAGTTGGCAACTAAGCAGAGTTTCAGCCATACACCACCTACGGCGTTAGTTTTATGTAAACACAAATGGGGACTCGTTTGGAAACTGGTATCGCGAAGACGCTGAGTTATTCGATTTCTATGGGCAAAAAATGTAACCGCGGCTGAAATTCAGCGGCGGCTGGTGGAGATTTACAGAGGGATTGTAATGTCTCGTCAGAATGTCGTAGGATAGTGTGAAAAGTTTGCGGCTGGTAGAAAAACCGTCATCGGCGAGGAGCAGTGGTCAATCTAGCACAGCATCACCAGATTTCAGCACAGCTCGCGTAAAGGAGCTAATTCAGAATAACAGGACGAATTAATTCAGGACTTCCATCTGTCCCTGCACTTGAAGGAACATCTAAGAGGCCGTTGCTTCGCTTGAAACGAGGAGATGAAACACTTTTGGCAACGTGGCTGAATACACAAGGACATGATTAAATGGAGGAAAGCTTCAAACCCATCTCACGATGCGACAAGTGCCTCAACCGATATGGAGACTATGTCAAAAAGTAACCTAATGTATATACGAGGGGCATTCAATAAGTAAAGAGACAAATTGCTATAGCTCAATAAAGATTTATTTCGATCTTTCAAAACTAAGGCTATTTTTCAATATAATCACCCTTTACAGTTATGCACTTGTCCCATCTTTCTTGCAGCTTCCTAATTCCCTTGGCCAAGAAATCTTTCGATTTACCCCGAAACCACCTTTGCACCGCTGCCTTAACTTCCTCATTGTTAGCAAATCTTTTTCCACGTAGGGCGTCTTTGAGTGGTCCAAACAGGTAAAAGTCAGATGGGGCGAGGTCTGGGCTGTAGTCAGGATGAGGTAAGACCTCCCAACCCAATTCTTGAAGCTTATCTCGGGTCAGCTGGGCTGTATGAGGGCGGGCGTTATCGTGCTGAAGAATGACTCTTTTTGACAAGAGTCCACGGCGTTTGCTCCTGATAGCTGGTTTAACTTTGTGTTCTAGCATCTCAGAATAGTATAGGCTATTGATAGTTCGCTAATCTTCAAGGAAATCGCAATAGATTGGACCCTATGAGTCCCAAAAGATGGTCAGCAGCACTTTACCAGCGGAAGGTTGAACCTTGAATTTTTTGCGAACTGGAGAGCTAGTGTGTTTCCACTCCATACTCTGCCTTTTGGTCTCAGGGTCGTAGTGACAGATCCAGGCCTCGTCGCAAGTCACTATTCTTTCAAAAAAAGCGTCTCCTTCAATCAAACTTCGTTGTGTTAAGGCTTGACAAATGGAAAGCCTTGATTCTTTATGAGCGTCAGTAAGCTGTCTGGGAACCCATCTGGCACACGTTTTTCTGTACTTTAAAATGTTCCTAATGACATTGTGAACAGTTCCAACACTTACTTGAACTTCCTCAGCTATCATTTCAACAGTAATTCTTCTGTTATCACGAATAAGTCCGTCAATCCTCGATTCCAACGAAGAACCAGAAACTTCCACTGGACGTCCACATCGGGGTTCATCACCTACACTTATTCGGCCATTTTTAAACCGATCAACCCACTTGTACACATTCGCACGGTCCATACAACTGTTACCGTACTGTCTCAACATTCGAGAAAAAAATTCACTTGGTTTTACACCTTCTGCGACTAAAAACCTAATGACTGAGCGCTGTTCTTCTAAGGTGCAATCTTCTAGAGGACTTGCCATGATGAATTGATATTTTTGAAGTTATGTTGACATAAAATTACGAAACAGCAGATCAGAGCATATCCCAAGGTTGCCAGCTAACACCCCTGAAACAAAAAAAAAAAAATGATTAGTGTTAAAAATATAGACTTTGTCTCTTTACTTATTGAATGATCCTCGTACTATCTGTTGGCTGTATTGCTTGTATGAAATAATATATACACATTTCACTAGAGGGTTTATAACCTTACTTCCTGATCACCCCTCCTATTAATTTGTATGGCATGTATTTTGTATATTTTTTCTCTGGGAAAAAGTTGAGCGATTGATTTATATTTACATTTTTTTGTCAATAGTGGGTATATGTAGAACGAGATATACAGTTTTAACAAGGACCTGTACCACTTTCATACGTTTGATTCGTTCTCACCGGGAATCTCAAATGGGGCATTGTGCACCAAAGAAACTTACGAGTCTGAGTCCTCGCGTACTCGACATCGATATCATAGATAAAACTGTGAGTAACACATGTGACAAAATACATATGGGACCTTATGCAGAGTCGTTCTGAGGCGTGATTAGTGCCATACTAAAGAGTTCGACTAATATATGTTTCCGGTAGTAGTCAGACCTTTAGTATGACGCTAATCATACATCAAAACGACTCTGCATATGGCGGAAGAACTCTAAAAACAGAAATTGCGAAGGAAGGAAGGAAGGTCATACCTAAAAGCACGTTTTCTTCGACATATTATATAAAATTTAAAGATAATATATGAATAAAACATGTGACCACATGCACTTGAATGCTAATGACAGGAATGCAAACTGGGAAGAAAGGAAGCACTTGAAGTTTACAAGTCCATACCGGTATAGTATCCTCTGAAGACGGAGCAGAACCGCAGCTTGTGAAATTTTGGGATAAAATACGTAGTCACTTATTGTGCTTCCATTGTTAAAACCTCAGGATATTGATGATCATGAAAAAAAATGAAATGAAATCTTTAAGTTTAACGTCCCACGGTTATGCTAGTTAGGCTGTGAAATGGTGGAATGAAGAAAATCAGGGGAAACGGAAGAACCCCGAGAAAACCCACGAGCACATGTATGTCCACCACAAAATCCACAAGGCGCGAGCTGGGATCGAACCACGGACTTGAAGCACCGGGGGTGAACGCTCTACCACTGAAGTACCGCGCCTCCAATGATAATGAAAATGTCTGAAAACATATTTATATCTAGAAGTTGGATCAATTCCCATGTGACTTTATTTTCTAATTTAGACGTGCCATTTTGATCTCAAGAAAATAGATTTCAAGAGTATCTCAAAAGTCTGAAATTTGATTTGAAAGAAAACCCTTGTAACAGACGTGCAGCCAGATATTTTTGCTGGGAGGCGTCCAATACGACAAGATACTACGAAAGTTTTATTATATTTGATTAAGAATAAGAATGTGTACAAAAGTATATCGACTTACGAAGTTTTGGAGGTGTTATGATTCGGTGGACCCACGCATGGGTGCACCCCTGATTTGTGAGAATCTCATTTTCTAATTTTTCCTATAGTGTTAATTTTTTATAGAATTATAATATTTTCGTATATTAACAATTTTTAATATACGAATTTCGTATATTAATATATAAATTTCGTGTATTAATAATTTTATTTAATTTTTCCAAGTTTTCATTTACGTCAACTTGTTAGTCATGTCGTTATTAAACTTCAGGGTCCATTATACAATGCAGACCGGAGTTTGGTATAGTGGAACTATTGAACCTGAAGCGATACACTAATAATGGTTATACCAAAATGAAACTTTGTTCCTGTATACATTTTTAAACTAGGAAGCAACGATTGAATTGTTGAGTTTATTTTGAGTTTAACATCCCTTTCAGTAGCGAGGCTATATTAGACGGGACCTACTGATTAACGTGGAATCCGAAGCACATGAGAATCGAACGCGGGTCTCCCACGCCAAAGGCATGTATTTTAACCGCTTAGCCACGAAGGAGCTCAAGCAACGATTGAAGACACTAGGAACCATACAGTGTTGCCATATGTAACTGAAGGTGTATTTTTTTTTTTTTTTTTTTTGGCAAAACACGTAAATTGATTCATAATTCATACGTATGGATGTTCTGTCGTTAAGTCGTTAATTTTCAGTTTGTTTAGTTGGAGTGGCTTGGAAACTATGGAGCAGGAAAAAAATCATTTCCACCGATAACTAATCGGATGAGGCCTATGTAAGGGGGAACTAGGGAAATCGTACTTTTCATAAATTAACTCTCTGAATTGGCAACATTGCTGATGTTTCAGTACATCAGAAGGTGTGTTAAGGATCTGTCTACATTATGCAGTTTCTGAAAATAATAAAAAGATACTTTGAAATTATCATGATAAAACTTCTACTTACATGCACCCGGCAACACTGCTACTACCACGAAACGAGTTACCAGCTGTACAGCAATGCTGGGAGTGCCCCTATTTTGATTCGAACACTGGTTCACTCGTTTCACCATGTTTACAGCAACTTTACGATGTACATTTGCAGGTCTTGTATAGCCCCAGGCTTGTTCTTATATACCTCTTGCTTTAAGTAGTCCATAGAAATGAATAGCAGTGTTGCTGGGTGCATGTAAGTAAAAGTTTTATCATGATAATTTCAAAGTTTCTTTTTCGTTGTTTTCAGGAATTGCATAATGTAGACGGATCCTTAAGAGGCCTCATACCGGCGAAAGTAAAATACCGCTAATTTTACAATAATTATGTGATACTAGCAGCGTTCACCCCGCTTCGCTGGGGTCACCCCGGAACGCAATAAACTTTGTTACTTAGATAATTTTTACTTTTTCGCTTTCAAGTGATATGATAAAAACCATAGAAGATTGCAGTAAATGTTAACATTATATCGCCTGTAATTTATGTTAACCCGCCGAGTGACACGGTCATGTGGGTTGCATATAAATACGGTTAGATTTAGCTATGATGAGCTGACAAAGGATTTCTACGTTATGGACACTTGAATGGTCAATTATCTCAAGACACTGGTAATTGAAAATTAAAGTGATATGATAAAAACCATCTAGGGTCCAAATCTTAATAACCCCCCAAAAATGAAAGAAATTGGTTCAGCCGTATTAGCGTGATGAGCTAACAAAGGATTTGTACGTTCTCTTTTATATATATAGATCTTCAAATAGATAAAAGATAATTGAAATATGGAACAAGAGCGCCCTAGACAATATTAATTTTGCGTGAGGTACCGTTATCACAAGTCACCTAGTGGCTTTCTGTTTTCAGCCGTTTAGAAACGCGAAAATAAATGCATATTTTCAAAATGGCTCCAAATCGAAAGCAGATAACTGAATCGTGACAACGGTATCTCATGTAAAATGATATTGTTTAGGCCGCTCTTGTTCCACATTTCGATTATATTTTATCTATTTGAAGATATCACATAATTAATGTAAAATTAGCGGTATTTTAATTTCGCCGGGATGAAGCCTTTTAACGCACCTTTTGATGCACTGAAACATCAGCAATGTTGCCAATTCAGAGTGTTAATTTACGAAAAGTACGATTTCCCTAGTCTTCCCTTACAGAGGCCTCATCCGATTAGTTATGGGTGGGAATTAAAAATTCGTTTTCCTGCTCCATAGTTTCCAAGCTACTCCAATGAACAAGGCTTCATTTTGGTATAACCGTTATTTATGGATCGTTTCGGGTTGAAAAGTTCTACTATCCCAAACTCCGGATTGTATTGTATATTGGACACCCTGTAGCTTATATGTGGGCTAGTGATACTAATGATCAAGTTTGTTACAATTTGAAATTCATATATTTTTAAGGAAAATTCTTCTAAGTGATGTGAATTTATATTATTTTATTATTATTGTATTCTAAATATCCGAGTACATTAATTGCGATAAATATTTTCAAAATTCACTCAGAAACATTCGATGATTATTAAAATTAGCAGATTATATTGTTATTCTTGTATATGTTTACAGTTCCATATGTTCTAATGTAACATTGCCATTGATACAGGCGTATGCAGTGCTGCCACAGTCAAAGCCCTGAAGTGGGCTGAAAAATAGTACCAAATTGAAACAAAAAGGGCTGAATTCATTACTTTATACCAGTTGTAATACATGGCTCTAAAAGAGTAAAGTTCTAGAACACTCCTCCCTTCTTCCCAGGGGCGGATTCGGGGGGGGGGCAATCTCCCCCCAGAAGAGAAAACTATCTTATTTTATATATAAATAAACCCATCCATAAAAAGTTTGGAGCTCCTAAAAGTAGCTCTAAGTAGCAGTATTACTACCGACCGCCCCCCCAGAAGTCCGTCCTGGATCGGCCCCTGCTTCTTCCAAGAGTCTAAATAATGAAAGTGCTCTTTTTAAAAATTACTTTAAAAAATCCAAATAGGAGGATCCCGAACAACCATGGAAGTATATGAAGCTTTTCTCATACGAAGGAAGTATAACATAGGCCGCAAATTAAAAGGGAAAACAGTTATCATCTTCGGTATGTATTGTAAGGAAACCAAACGCGCCTGTATTTCAAAGTAACCAATAAATCTAAACGGTATTATGGTTATATATGAAAAAATACATAAAACGAGGAACAAATCAATCATCTCCGAGTTCGCGTGTGAACAGTATGTTAAAATATTAAAATAGAAATTATTAAGATGCGCCCATCTAGCGTCATTTGTTTCCCGGTATAGTTCGGATTACGAATTTTCTACACAAAGTTCATGGCGTTATGCGATGCAACGTCACAATAAATATTCATTTAAAAAAAAATAAAAAGAGTCCAGCACACAGTATGAGTAACGTGAGATGTAGGGAAAGACTTACTGACACTTTTGAAAATGTGTATTTGTATTTGTTAAATAGTGCTGAATTGGGCAGAATTGTACCAACTTTTTTCACTAAAGGGGCTGAAAATGCCAGCGTGGTACCAACGGGCCGATGAATGAGAAAAAGGGCTGAATTTGGTACAATTGCACCAAGTGTGGCAACAGTGGGCGTATGAACCTCTGATTTGCTGAATGTCTGGGATTGAGGCTAGGTACATCGGTGGCGTTTTAAATGGAAGCCAGTCGTACTTAAATTTCTAATTCTGAATATATTTGACAATTTTTCTGATTGTAGCGGGCGTAAGATATGTTAGGCACCTAAAGTTTAATTAGTAAAGCCCAAAAGGAAGTATTAAACTGAGATTGTGAAAGAAAATACATAAAATAAAACAATTGAAGAAATATTTCGGGTGCCGATATACATCTACTATGTTATTAATTCATCAGTGACCTAATTTGTGCATATGCTTGCTGATCAGTAAATATTGGAGAGTAACGTAAGCTGAAACATTAATTTGGTTGAGGGTTTCTTCAAAATTAAGATAAAACTAGATTTAATGTTTTGGAGGTTTCAAGAGTGCAGTTTAAATTACTTTTAATAAGCAGAAATTGAATTTTGAGAGAACGAGAAAAGCCGGGAACATGATTCCTGGCTAGTTTTATTTTAGTCTCTCCTTCAACAGTGTGAAATAACAGCATTTCCGAGTTTTGGACAATATTTTACTACAGATCAAAATTATTATCTTGAGAGAATGGAAGAGGCTTGAATGGAGAAAATTTTGCGAACCAGTTTTGTTAACAGAATACTAATTATTACTGTACATATGTACAGTCATAGTAAATAAATATCAATGGAAGAAGTACAGTTTAATTGATAATTTTATTTATTTAGAATTGTTCTTTGCTGATATTTACAATAGTAATTCCCACATATATTTAGACTTGACTGCCTTTCTACTTTGATTCTGACACGTACGCATGTTGAGTAGACCAGGAATTATAGTTAGATTGTGGTTTGGTGACATCTATGTTTAATTATGAGTAGTGAAATGTGAAATACAGATTACGAATAGTACATTTTTTTTTATTTATGTAGAGGCCAATATGAAAGTAGTGATGTATGTTATAATATGTGTAGAAAGTATGCAAGGTTATTTCTGTATTTTCGATTTGATATGTACTATACTAACATTGCACGTACAAGAAATAACAATTTAATATCTCAGAAACTATTCGTGTAAACATGTAAGCACAAGCTTGTATGAAAATGTGATTTTTTAAAAATTAATTTGAAGAACTATTGAACTATTGAAAATCGATTACAGCGACAACAATTTTGACAAAATTTAAATTAACCTAAATCAGTTGCTACTAGAAACTCATTGCAATTTTTTTTTCTTTCCAAATGTAAATATATAATTTACAGTGAATAAAGAGAAACCCAATAAATCTACAATTTTATTTCAGTATTTAGCCAAATAATTTACTTGCATTTTCAGCAGTTGTTTCATAACAATTGTTCAGTACATTCTCAGTCATGAGAAATTAATGTTTTTAAAATAGTAAAAGCAGTATACTTCTCATTTGGGCAAAGAGGAATGTGGAACATATTTGTTCAATTACAATTTGAGAGATTTACACAAAGTCAGATTAGCAGTTACGAAAGAATAATAAATATTAATTTTTATTTTAGGTAGAATTATGTTTTTAGTATTTTTAGGGACATATTTCCCAATAGCTGCTAAAACGCTGGCCTTATATTAAATATCCAATTTACATAATTTGTTACACATTAATTATTATTATCAGCACATGTACAATATAAGTAAGTAGTGATTATAGCCTACTTTGAGTAATTTCATAATGAATTGTATTTTGTACTTGTGTCTAGACTTTACAACATTATGAGATTTATATAGGCTTAATTATTTTTACGTGAAAAGTTAAATAATTTCTCTTCTATATTTCTACATCAGTTTCCATACTAATGACGATCTTGAGATCAGTGATGATTTCAGAAGACTTTCTTTGGGGAAACTTTGAATATGTAAATTAAGTGAAATGAAATATTTCAGCTTAACGTCCCACGATTATGCCTTAGGCTAAGGGAGACGGATGATTAAGGCAAGTGAATGATGATGGAGGAACTGGTGGAATGAGATTGTGGAAGGAAACAGGAGTACCCTGAGAAAACCCACGAGCTCGATGTTGTCCACCACAAACTAACTTGGCCGGTATCGATCCCGGGACTCTACGCACCAGAAGTAAGTGTTCCACACTGACCCATCATGGGCCTCAACTTTCAACAGTACTACAAAGATAGTTGTAACGCACATTGAACACGTTCGGAGATATAATTCCAAGGCTATGATATTTTATTCGCCGGGCTAACCGGGCTAATCCCTGAAATCATCACTGTTTGAGATTCAAGACAATGACATCTCTCGTGCATCCTGTGCAAATCTCGAAAAATTAACTTCCTACAGGCTTTCTGGAGCAGAGATAGTCATCCTCCCTCATTTTGCCCTCATGAGGGCCGCCCTCACCCTCACCTGACCCTCATTTTAGTAGTTGAGGGTGAGAGCGTTGGAGGGTGAGGGCGATAAAGTAATTTAGGGTGAGTGTGAGGGCGTCAATGGAGGGTGAGTGTGAGGGCGTCAATGGAGGGTGAGGGGAGGGAGGGTGAGGGGAGGGCATCAATGGAGGGCGAGTGTGATGGAGGGTGAGGAGCGTCAATTGAGGGTGAGGGTGAGGGAGGGTTAGGAAAAATGACTATCTCTGTTCTGGAGAACATTTTTCAACTACTTGCGAAATAAGTATAGAAAGACCTTAACATATCCAAATAAAGTCCCATGACAGACATATCACATTAAAAATCCAAGGGAAATGTAGATGTTTACTTTACAATTAATATTTTCTGTTATCAATCTGAAACTCTCGGGAGAGGAATGGGCCTGAGAAAATTTCAAAGAACATCCCATTTATGTGTTGTATATTGTGTTTGGTAACGTATGATAGACGTTGAGAACTGAAAATATTTGGCATACCTGTATAAACGATGTAATCCTTTTTCTACTTTTTGACACGATAATGGGGCATTTCTATCAAATATCCTGTGCAAAGTTGGAAAGCATTTCTTTTTTTTTTTAACCTCCAAAGAAACTTACATAACTGCTGCGCCCACTTCAGTTATTAGTACACGTCGATTAGAGAATATCGCCATATATATAACTAACATACGATCAGATTATTAGTAACAAATGAGCACTCATTTACAATTTCTAATGTAAAAGAATGAATGAAAGGAAACGAGATGAGGGGAGAAAGAAAACGCATCAATTGTACGAAAGTCTTTCTGCTTTAAAAAAAAAATCAAGAAGAGATGAAGAAGATGAAACAACGTAATTTAAGTAAAAAGAAAAAAATGGAGCCAAAGAAGGAATAGAAAAAGGGAAAGAGGGAAATTGATGGAAAAGGTATAGAGAAACTTTTTTAGGAAAGAGAGAAAGAAATAAGTGATCGGAAATCTAACAATCATGAGAGAAGAGAGGAGGAAATAAGGAGACCACGTGACCAGAGAGAATGATCAGAATAAGATGTATCATTTTGGTATCCTTCTTCTTCTTCTTTGCTTTTCTTACAACTTCTCAGAAATTACTTTTTTTTTTTTTTTTTTCAAGTCAAGTCTTTACTTCTTGGGAATCGGATTGTTAACATGAAATGATTACGGCGTCAAAAAGAAAAAAGAGAGAACAAGTTTGTTTTTAACAAGGAACAAAGTGGCACATGGGGACTGGAGGAATAAGAAGGGGGGAAAGGAAAGAAGAAGACATGTTAAAGTATATAAGAAGAAGAAGACGAAAAGAGGAAAATAGAAAAGCAAGAGAGAGAGAGAGACATGAAAGAAAATAACAATTGGTAGAAATCTATGAGTTTTGTTCGTGAGTTATACCTATGGAATAATCTTGTTATTGATTTCTCTCAGAATATAATATATCGTATGTTCTGTCTCATCATATAATACCTGCTTGATACTTCTTCGGGGAGATCTATAACAACCATAGGACTGTAACTATTATGCTGAACAGAAAGAAATCGTTACTCTCACCAGACAAGATTGTTAAGAGCCTGACATACTAAAAATAATACAAAATTTACCATTTTTCTTTTTCTTGTTTTTCATAAGTGAAAGTAGATAATGAAGTGCAGCTTACCACAACCATAATGTTATTCTATAAAGATAACCAAGCAACTTCTGTCGCTATTTGTGGAGGTTTGTGTTTAATTAGCCCTCACAGCGTGAGTTGAATGCGAATGGAGATAAAGCGAAGGTCAGTTGTTAGTATGGATATATCAGACATACTACTTGGTTGTGGCAGTTCAGTTACACCGTGAACATGCGTAAGAACAGAGTGAACATGGCATCTCCACAGAGCGTCATAAGGCGTGTGTACTGTACGAGTTCAAACTGGGGTGAAACGCGGACTGCAGCGGGCTGAAGATATTCCAGACCTTTGGCAAGGGTGTCGTGACTACGTGGACGGTGCAGCGGTTGTTTAACAAGTTTAAGGACCATGACGAAACACTCGAAGACGCACCACTCACAAAATAAAGATCTTCAGGCAGCAATTGAGTCGAACAATGGCCAGACATGTGAGGAACTGGAGCTATAAATCAGTATAAGTGGAGAAACCATTCGGCAGTACCTTCATCAACTTGGGAAGAACCACAAATATGGTCGATGGGTAACACATGATTTGACTACGTGTCAGAAGGCATCGCGAGCAGATACCTGTGTTTCTTTGCTGTTTCGTCTGAGGAAGGAACTATTTCTGGACAGGGTGTTAACATGTGATGAGCTGTGCGAAGCTCCACGGCGCCGTCACCATTGGTTAACATCCCATGAATCGGCTTCAAAACAACTGAAACCAACACTGCTCGAGAAGAAGAAGGTCCTCCTGTCTGTTTGATGGACTCTCGCGGCATTGTGCATTGGGAACTGCTACCAGCTGGTCAGAGCATCAATGCAATTGTGTATTGTCAGCAGTTGAGCCGTGTTCAAGAAAAACTCAAAACTCAAAACTCCAGCTCTTCTGAATCGCAAAGGGGTCTTTGTAACAGGAAGTCTTTACAAGTCTGAATCCCATGTTTTTAGAGGTGTTTAATAAAACCTGTGCATTTCTTTCTATTGTCCTTATATCATCCATACCAGATTTACATCATCTCCAAAGGCAATATTCTAATAAGTGCCATTGAGTTTTAAGCCCTGCTTGCATTTTTTGTGTTCTTTATACCATATCCCAAAATAAAATTGAATAATAATAACAACAACACATTTCCTTGTTTCATGCCATTCTCAGTGTGAATGCTCTTGGACAAATATTTTACCACTTGAATTTTGCTTTGGAATTCATTTTAACACATTTTAATTAATCTGACTAATTTTTCGATAGACTAAATTCAGTAAGGATGTTGTATAATGTTTCTCTGCTAACCGAATAATAGGCTTTTCTGAAATCAATAAACAATTGATGTACCGGAGTATTATATTCCCATTTCTTTTCGAGTATTTGACGAATGATAAATATCTGGTCGATAGTTGATCGATTTCGTCTAAATTCACATTGATAATTTACAATAACTTCATCTGCGCGTGTTGTCAATCTTGCCAACAGAATATTTGAGAGGAATTTATAGAGTGTTGATAGAAGGGAAATGCCTCCATAATTATTACATTCCGTTTTGTAGCCTTACTTGTAAATTGGAACGATGATTGATTGTTTCCATTCTTGTACAAATTCCTCCTTGTTCCTGATGAGAAGCGTGGATTTATTGTATCAGGTTCCACAATTTTTCACTTCCAGCTAAAATTAACTCAGCCAGAATTTCATATTTCTGGAATATACAGTTCTGCGGTATATTTCACTTTCTTCACGAACATTATTTTTTTTTAGCTTAAGAAAGTTGTTAAAAAAAAGGCTATCAAATCTATCTATTCAAAGTACCAAACGAATCAGCAGAGTGAGGTTGATAGCCTTTCCTAAATTCCTTGATCCCTTATACATGTCCCGAATATATTTGCTTTCAATACTATTTAAGAGCAGATGGGGGAATAATTTTAGAATAGATTTCGCCGAAATAGAAATAAAAAAAAACTAGGAAACTAAATCAAGTTGGCTAAGGAGAATGAAGCATTGAACCTCCATGTTTCATAGGCCATAGGGGAAATTAGTTAAAATCTTCTCTTACATATACAATACAGAAATAAAACTTACCTTTAAGGAATGGTTGATAGTGTTTTTTTTTCGGTTACATGTTACAAGTGTTTAATGTAGGATCTTCTTGTGACACGGCACATATCTAGTCTGTACTCAGTTTTTTCCGACACTTAAGCTTGCATATCCGTTTAGTCAACTACACGGTTCCACTCCTGTGTCGCAATTCAGGGAAGTCGCCATATAGTCGCCATGTCGTGGTATCCTTTAGGCATCTCGCAAAAAGAAATCGCAGGGGGTTAGGTCGGGAGAACTTACGATTGTTGCAGAAGAGCCATGTTATCCTTACAATACAGGTGGGGAAATTCAGTATTAAGCCAATTCCATACTTCACGATGAAAGTGAGAGAGCACGACGTCTTCACGATCCAGTTGAGGGTAGAACTTGTTGGAGCCAAACAAAAGAAAAAGAAAGGGTCTTACAGTTGTTCTTTGTATATTGCTCAAAAGACACTCATTTTTGATGTATCTCTTATATGGTGCATTATTTCGTGTCGATTTTCATACCTTCAAATGCACATTATATGTATCCGGTGACCGCTAAGATGAAATGAGGCTCATGACACTATTGATCACAACATTAAGAAAATAATCATTTTCTATATCCGAACACTTTTTTCGTGGAAACTAGCACGAGTCATATTGTCTTCAACCTGCCCTCAGTTGCAGTCCAAACGAAACTTGGTTTACCTTGTTCCACTTGATAATCTGATACACGTGGTGTTCCCGAGCTCTCTCATTGCAAAGGCATCCTGCATTCTTAAATTCTTTATACGATGGAGGATTACATCCGTATTCTTGCCAAAGAGCACGTTGCTCCAATTGCTGAGCTACACCTTAAAAATTAGCCTGCGATGATAAAAGTGTTTAGAAACTAGTAAGTGATTCTCTTAGATTTCGGGATGCTGATTTCAATGAAATAATCGAAAAAGCTCTATTACGTTAGATTTCTTCACAAACGCACATCTTGCTATACACTGTGGATCTTTCTCTGAACGCTGAGTAGAGAGCACATTAAATATGTTCTCGCTAGATGACAGGAATAGCATTGATGATATAGTTTCAAATTTACAAGGTTAACGTGTAAAAAACAAATACATAGTAATATACTTCATATTATTTAAATTTACTTTTCTTAAGCGAAATTCTGGCATTACTCTTTATTAAATTAAATTTTATGTAATTCTAATGGCAAAGAACGCCATTCTTATTATATGATTATCAGTTTGTTTATAAGTACGTCTATGCTACAGGTAAATTGACTACCTTTGAATGTAAATGAATTTCGTTTTTGCTATATTTTCCATAGTGTTTATGAAGTAGTCTTAATGACTCCAAGGAGTTGTTGGAATTCTCCAGATTCGTTTTGCTACCTTTGTTGAGAATATGTAGTGAAGAAATATCAGCAGAACATAATAAATTTTGGAAAAAAGGGAAAATGTGTATTTCGCTTATTTTGGTGTAAAACCAGGTAACCAAGATAAATCCTGGGCTCCCCCGTTATCCATGTGTAGAAGAGCTTCGAAAGTGGTGGACGGGCACAATACAGTCTTTCGGTTTTAGTGTGCCTATGATCTGGAGAGAACCATACCGATGACTGTTATTTATATCCGTTCAAATTGCAAGGATTAAAAAGAATCACGTTGCTTATCCAAATTTATCTTCAACAAGACGCCACGTTTTGCATTGATCAGAAATACTTACTCCAACCCCTCCAGAAACATAAAAGGAGATCAACTTAAGTTCTGAAGAAGATTATGATCGGGATACAGACTGGATCCAGAAAGTTTGGCCACTTCGAACATCCCTGCACCCTGAAGGTAAGCGGGAAAGCTTAGTTGAACCTAGTAGAATCCTGTTCCTGCCACTTCATATTAAACTTTGATGAAACAATTCATAAAAGCTCTGCCCATAGAGGGAGAATATTTTCAATAATTGACTGGAAAGCTTCCAGGACTTCCAGAAGCTAAATTGAAAGAGGGTGTGTTTATTGGTTCAGACATCAGAAAACTGATGAAAGATAAGAGTTCGATGATTCGATGACCGTGCCTGAACAAGAGGCTTGGAAAATCTTTCACAAATTTCTTGGTAATTTTAAGAATCCGAACTGCAAGCCCATTGTAGAAAACATGTTAGCAGAATTCAAAGATTTGGGATGCTCAATGAGTTTAAAACTGCACTTCTTTAATTCACATTTAGACTACTGGATATAGAGCGAAAGTAACAGGGAAGATTCGACGTCAATATGCTAGCAGATTACTGTTGGATGCTGCAGAGAGACCTTCCACAACCAGCCCACACAAGAAAAAGTCGAAAACGGAGTTTTTATGTAAAAAGCCAACATGAGTACCTGTAAACATATTTGTTCGTGTTATCTTTAAAATCTTAAAGGTGAATTTTCATATAGTATGTTCATAAAGTAAGAATATAAGCTAGTTTACTTGCACTTGACTCTGTTTTATACTTAAATCTTATGTGATATAGGTATATGAATGTCATTTTTGGAATTAGCGTGTCAAAATACATAAAGATCAGCTATTATATTTTAAACACATTTTAATTATCTTAATTTGCAGCCTAGTGTTGCCAGCTACAAGAGGCTTTAGGATTAGGAACCATCGCCACCTTTACGCTCCGTGCTATGGCTGAGCTACAAAACACCACCTCTAAAGTAGAAAAACAACTGTTTAACCCTTTGTGGTCCAGGAACTGAAGAGGAAGAAAACCTTTTATGAAATATATGTTTATTATGATACCGAAAGAAAGAATATTACAATAAAATTTTGCAGCAGTAATTAGAATGTTTCCAAATGTGATTGTTTTACTTTGAAACCACTTGGTAATAACTGCTCTTACATTTTTACTATACGAAAACAAACATATTGCTAAATATTTGATGATACTAAGCAGTAATATCACTATAACGTATATATTGGGGCAACATTTACAGGGTTGCCAAATGTTGTGGTTCATCTTGTAACCACCAGACCACATCTAGCATTGCACTTTCTTATGGTGGTACTGATAAAAGCAGTTCTTATGGTGGTTTTGGTTATACTGAGTCCAATATTGCAAATATTGCACGTTATTCGAACGTGCAAATATTGAACGTTCGATGAGGCACCTGGACAGTGCTACAGAATGCTCTTACTGGCTATGTGAAGCTTTTGAAATTCTTGTTTGAAGTGGAACATATAACTTATATTTACTGAGACGTTGATTGCGTTCTCCTTTCAGGGAGTTTGGTGTTGTTCCAAATCACCCCAAAAATGCAACAAGTCGGAACTGCTTCAAAGAGAATGGTTTCTCACACTGTTCTTTATGAATCAGAAACTCATTACAACAGTCACATCAAGGAGGTGCCAGAAAATTTTTCCCTCCCTCCACGCCCTTCTCCTTCATCAAAAGTGACATATAATTTCTTTACACTATATACAATTTCCATCACTGGAGAATATTAATTTCTATAAGAACACAAATAAATATTCCAATAAAGTGTATGAATTCTAATAAAAATGGTAAAACCTACGGGAAAGAACGTGTGTTGTAACATGTCATTGTAGCTCGATGGTTTCAATCTGAAACCACATATATTTTCAAAAAAAAAATTATAACATATTTTACATAGATAATTCGACAAAAACACTTACAGTATCAATACTATAAAATAAAATATTCATATATTACCTTTCCTCCTGAAAAAGGTGTAAAACATAGCACTTCTCCGATGATGCAACAAAGCTGCTACAAACAACAAACTTTGAAAGTCAATTGGGGATACAATTTCAGTCCCAACGAAAATTCTGAAAAAAAAAAAATTAAACTCCTGTTCCTAGATGACTCAAAAAGTTCATACTAAAAGGTGGTTTCATACTAAAACTAGTGGGCTGCATTAAAAAAAAAAAAAAAAAAAAAAAGAGTTAAAATGTGGTTTCACAATGAAACCACTGGGCCGGAAAAGGTTAAGTTATCCTCCATTTTAAGAGTCTTTATCCCGGCGAAATTAAAATACTGCTAATTTTACAGTAATTATGTGATATCTTCAAATAGATAAAAGATAATTGAAATATGGAACAAGAGCGCCCTAGACAATATAATTTTGCGTGAGGTACCGTTATCACAAATCACCTAATGGCTTTGTTTTCAGCTGTTTAGAAACGCGAAAATAAATGCCGATTTTCAAAATGGCTCGAAATCGAAAGCAGATAAGTGAGTCGTGATAACGGTTTCTCATGTAAAATGATATTGTCTAGGGCGCTCTTGTTCCACATTTCGATTATCTTTTATCTATTTGAAGATATCACATAATTAATGTAAAATTAGCGGTATTTTAATTTCGCCGGGATGAAGACTCTTAAGGTATGTTTCATTTATATGTTACATATGAAAGAAAAGATACATATTTAATTAAAACCTCAACAGTCATTAGGAAAGATCTTGTGTTTATTCTATCTGTCCATATGTCCATCCGCAAGACAGAAAATCTTGAGAAACACTTGATAGATCACCATCAATTTTGGCCAGGGTGTACAAGGTTAAAAGTTAAGATCTGAATTTGTTGATAGCCCTAAAGATACTTCTTGTGGAGTAACATATTTTGCATGATAGCTTCCGTAAGGTTAGGGGCTCGAAAAGTCTCAAAAGCCATGGCAACTCGAAATACTAATTTTGACAATTGCCTTTTTATGACGTTAGTTTTTCAACTTTTTACCTGCCAGTAGTTTTGATTTGCATGTGCTTGGATCGATTAAAAACCAAATTATGAAGGTCGAAGTTTACAGTGTTCCTTAAACTTCCACTTTTATAGCCTACTTGTTCACAGTGCTCCTTAAGTTTACAGTGTTTACAGTGTTCCTTAAGTTTATAATGGTCACGTTTACAGTGTTCCTTAAGTTTACAGTGGTCGAAGTTTACAGTGTTCCTTAAGTTTGGATCGATTAAAAACCAGGTCGAAGTTTACAGTGTTCCTTTATAACAAAATGACAGTAGATTTGTTATAAAGGTCGAAGTTTACAGTGTTACTTAAGTTTGGATCGATTAAAAACCAGGTCGAAGTTTACAGTGTTCCTTTATAACAAAATGACAGTAAACTTGTTATAAAGGTCGAAGTTTACAGTGTTCCCTAAACTTAAACTGAATAGGCTCAGAGAATTTTGATCCATCCACAAAAATGGAAAATTGGTGTTTCAGTGATTATACTATTATAAAACATGTAGATGAGCATAAAGCACACCCACTGGTGCTTTGTAATTTTTTTTTACCCTAGTAACTATAATTTAAAGCTGAAACATAGGCCCATGTATCAAATTCGATTTGTATTATCATAAAACTATGAATTAAATTCGTATTGTGATGGCACCTGGCAATCAGAACTTGTGCCTGCGTCGGAAGGAAATTTTTGTAAATAAAAAATCCCTGTATATACAATATATTAGCTGAAATACTTGTTTCTAGGACGGGAAGGATAATGTAGGCTATATGCAAAATATTTGGAAGTACAGAAATGAGTGACATAAATAATTATAGAAGAGTAACACCTTCATCAGTGCCCCTGTCAATATGAGTGAAATAAACAGATAACGAAGAATAACGCCTTTGGCGTTACCCTTGTCAATTTCCAGGCCAGCTTACATGCTCCTTTCTGTCTCAACTTATGCTTAAATGCCATCGGGGTTCTTACCAATCAGCTTAGTGATCCTGAAAAATCTATGGATTTAACACTAATAATATTCATATTTTTTAATCTTTCTGTTAGTATATATAATGAATATATTCTGCCATTATTGGCAGGTCACTTGCTGCAACTGAGAAGCTTCCATGCTCCACGGTCTTCCGCTAACGTCTTTGTCTTCACGTACGATTTTTTCTGTTTTGATATCGTCCATTGATTGTAGTCTCGTTGTCGCCTCCCTCCCTTTCTTGTCGCCATGCCCTCTAGAACGTCTCACATGATACAGTTCGTTTTTATCCAATGTTCCAACCAATTTCTTTTCCTCTTCTTAATAATACCTAAAATTGTCCTTTTCTCTAACACCTTTCATTCGTTTTCCGCTCAACCCAGCTAATTTTTCTCCACAACCACTTCAAAAGCTTCCAGTCATTTCTCATCATTTTTGCGTAATGCCCATGTTTCTGACGTACAATACAATACTCTACACGAAGCATTTTATGAATTTTTTTCTCAGCTTTATTCAAGGTCTCACAAAAGTAGTCTTCTCTTCCTCCTAAAGTCTTCGTTCGTCATTCCTATCCTTGCTTTTATTTCACTTTCACATTTCATATCATTACTAATAATACTACCCGGGTATTGAAAACTAGTGATCTGCTCTATTATCTTCCATCTATTTCTATATTTGACACCGGATCCTTCGTTCCAATCACCATAGCTTTTGTCTTTCTAACATTTATATATTCATCCCATATTCTTCACAGCCCTTTCTCAAGTTTACTAACATATTGTTGATTTTCTCTTCAGATTCTGTAACAGCACCATATCATCTGCAAACCGTATACATCTAATCGTCCTACCTCCTACTGAAATGCCGTATTTATTATGTAGGCTCTTTTTCACTATTTCTTCTAGATAGATATTAAACAATGTAGGCAAGATACAGCATCACTGTAGAACTCCCCTTCCAATTGCACTCTCCTCTGCCATTTCCTCCCCTATTCTAACATTTACTTATTGGTTTATATGTAAGTTTCTTATGAGTCTTCGATCTTTCCATTAGAACCAAACTTTCTTTAGAACTTCCAGTAACAATTCCCACTTCAAGCTGTCAAAAGCCTTTTCTAGATCAACAAATATCAGTAGAAAATCTACATCAATCAATAAAGAAAGAATTAATACACATACATCACATTTATATGGTGACAGAAAAGTCAAAACAGAGCTATTTATTGAGAAAAGTGCAACAGGTAACATTGGTTTGAGAATGTGCATACGTACTGATGATAGGGGACAACTGTTGAGGGGATTATCAATCTCATCTGTAATCTTCGTATCTGCCATATGAGATTTAGCTCAAATTGCTGAACACGACAAATAAATGTACGATTCATAAAAGAAGGGTGGAATTTTCTCAGAAACACAACGGTCAAGTCGGTTACTTGAAATTCATAGAAACTTTTATTTGCTACTCAGATTGTATAAAATAAATAAAAGGAATTTTGTCCGACGTGGTTATGTAGCGATAATCATGCCAGGTTAGATATTTTACGATCGGTAAACATGGGCTACGTGTTCCTGAATCCTGAATTACATGTGTTCCACGTGGTTCTCTTCAACAACAATATTTATTTGTGTGAGTGTGTGTGTGTGTGTGTGTGTGTGTGTGTGTGTGTGTTTCACAGTATACATATCTAACCTGATGAGAAATTAAACATATTACACATAAAAGAATGGAAAGAATTTCCTTTGTGTTTATCAGTTATATACATAATCCTTTATAAGTCTTCACAAGTCCCTACGGCATAGAAGATTAACACAAATCTGTTCCCAGAGTAAATCTTGTTAGCAGATATTTGCCTTTTTCTAAAAAGAAGTTATTCTTTAAATTTGCCTTTTGTTGTAGTAGTTACAAACACATGACGAGGTTTGAGTTTCTTTTTCATTTTTTTTTTCAATTTTCTCTCCTTTTGAATATGCCTAAAAACAAAAGCTCCAAGACAAATTAGGAAGGCAGAGATCTTCTTAACAAATCTATTTCCATTATCGTCATACAAAGTGGGGAACCTGTTTAAGAGTTGTTTCTGTCTTACATGTTTTACCTTTTTTTTTTGGTAATATTTCACCTTTTCTCGTCACTTCCAGCACGTAAGAAGCTTAAATTCCTTTTCAGCTACAATCAAAAGAAGCTCGCTGACGTGAACGCAAAGGAAGATTTTCCAACTTCTACTTACAAAAAGATGTTTTTTTTTTTCCTCGCAGCTAATAATGAAAAGTAAGTGTATAAGTGTGAGACACACACACACACATATAGAGAGAGAGAGAGAAAGAGAGAGAGAACCAAGTAGTGTGCCTTGGAGAACGCCTTAAAAGATTAAAACATGAATGGTTATGGAAAGTCAAAGCAGTTCATCATCAAAGTATATATATGTCTTTAGGTACATCATAGCGTCTTTTTGTAATGAATAATAATGGAATACGCTATTTCTTTACTGAAAAGTTTTCATCTATTTAATATATTTGTACTAATTGTTATATCATATTTCAAACCAATACGGCATAACAGCTCTTTCTGTGAGCGTTAACCGCTCCAAGTACGTCCAACCTAACGACGAAGACTACTCAGGTGTGTTAGGAGCTTTCTACACCTAATAGTCGTCACATCTTTTATTCACCTGACTCCCCAGTTTGTATCACGACGCTGGGTGGACGCCGAAATTTTGGGAAGCAACGATTGAGAATCGAACGCGGGACCAAGCAGACGTGTGTCTAAACGTTGTAACCAATGGACTAATGTGTCCCCTGGCGTATGTATTGAATTGCGTATTTAGAAAAAAAAAAGCCAACAACTACTAAGATTTGAGCATAAAAACAAATGACCATACCCCACGCGTGGATAAATATCTGTGCAACTTTTTTTTTTTTTTTTAATAATCATTTCCCCGTCCAATGGATCAGGTATACCATTACCATTGGCATACGTGGTACTTCTAAGGTAACAATCTTGACGTCACTTTTCTCCTGATGGATAAATTTAAAAGTATTTCCATTGGATTCAGCATTCTCAAATTCGTATTAACCCTATAATACCCAGAGTGTAATATCATAGAAGCAAAAAATATTTTTTCATAAAAACTAGTTATTTGCATGTTTTATATCTATTATATAACAATTTTCTACAAACTTTCATTTTCCCCATAATCTATGGGGTGTTACATATATGTAACATTGGGTATTAATGTGCAAAATCAGAATATGTCAAAATAGAAGTGTGTTATTGCTAAAACCACACAGAAAACGTGAATTTGTGGATGGTTTTGTGAACTTTCGCTCAGGTAATGTGTAACGTTATGTATGGAATTGTCGGAAGCAGTTTCTATCCTTATTAAAACACAGATAAACCTGGCACTTCTCACACCATGCAAATGAGTTCAATTTTATGCATATTTTACACCGTCCTGATGTTTCTTTCCACACTGGACAGTGGTCAAATTTGTCTTTCTGGCACAGAAATGACAGTAGTAGCTGCGCGTTTCTTTGATTTCGTTATATCATCTTTGCTTGGTCGTCCTCTTTTCGATTTTCTTTTGCCAGCGAGAACCAGTCCGCTGGCAACTTCAGCTTGAAATGTCCGTAGTAGAATGGATTCCTGTCCAAGCATGTGACATTCCTTTCTGTACTTGATCCAGGCATTGATAACTCCAACTGTGATCAGATGCCAAAATATGTAAAGGTACCAACGACAAGATTTGATGTGGTACTTATAGAGTGATGACAACATATCCAATAGGTCAATTCCTCCCATGAACTTGTTGTAAGGACAAATTATAGCTGGTAGGCTAATTTCAATATGTTCCCTTTTGGATTTGTTCCATCGACGAACTGTGTCTAGCGGTTCAACACCTACAAATGATGACAACAGAGTAACTGCCTTATTGTCGAACCACCTGACTGCAACAAACTGATCAGTTTAATCAACAAGACTGGTCACTGAACCCCTCCCTTGTTTTTTCATCGTTTGTTCATCTGGAAGTGGACAATTTATCAGCCTATTTGGGCGAATGATGCCTATGAAATATATGCCTCTGCTCATTAAGGACTGAACAAGAATATCGGTAATGAAGAAATTGTCTGCAAAAACTTTGAAGTAGTGGTTTTCTAGTAAAGTTTCAGTTAGTTGCATCACTACTTGATAACCCAACCTCTTTCCAACTTCCCTCCTGTGTTTTGTGGAACCAGCTGATGCACCCTGATATATATCAAAATCATACAAAAGCCCAGATGCTCCAGCTCTTCCCCACATCTTGAACCCCCAACGTGTTGGTTTGTTTTGTATATACTGCCGTAAATGACTTCTTCCTTTGAAAGATATCATCATCTCGTCTATACTGTGGTTTTTCTCTGGAATATTAGCCAGGCACTGTTTCTGGAATTTATTCATCCAAAGTCTAAATTTACAGAGTTTGTCCTCTTTATCCTTATCTGTTTCCGTCAAATTATTGGTGAAGTGGAGGCCAGAAAGAATCTTTTGAAAGCGTTTGTTGCGAGCCATAACATCAGATACCAGATTGTAGGCCATGTTCGCTTCCCAATAACTGCAAACGCTGGGAATTTGACAAAGTCCCATTCTTAGATACAAACCTATTACCTGTTCCAGTTCTGATATGTTTGCATTCAAAGGAACACCACCATTTTGTACACTATAAATGTTTGATTCCTCAACCAACAATTCTATCATTTGACTTGTGACAAAACACTTACAATATGGCAAAGAGGTAGAAAGCTCACTTGGGGGCAATTCTGGGACCTCTACAAATGTCTGAATATGTGGACTGAAATTTCCTTTCTTTCACTGAAGCCGAAGAGCTTCTTCCATTGAGGCCTCATTCACATCTGTGTCGACAGGAATAGGAAGAGCTGACTCAACGTCAACTGGGCTGCAAGAAAGCAGGGTTTCCTCGTCATTCTCATCTTCCCTAAGATCAGACAAATCGCTCAGATTGAGATCATCCAACACATCCAAGATATCCAGCACACTGACCTGAAACCAGAAAAGAACGTCTGTAAGTACACATAATACAGTAATTTTCAGTTAATGCTCATACACAAATGCATCTTCTTGTGCCCTGTATGTGTGTCTGTGTGTGTAAGTATGTATCTGTGTGTGTATATCAAAATCAAATGAAATGTATAAATAAATTGTGCATAAAAATGAAACACTGCAACAAATAATTAGGCGCAAATTAACTACAAATGTTTTAATAAAAATATAAATAAATTTCTAATACCATGTTACAATAACATTAATAGAGAAATTAATCTCTAAAAGTCTTTTAAGAATTAATCATACTGCTACACTTCTTATTATGGATTTCTTCCAAGTATTGAGTTCTTTGTATGTAAGTTTAAAGGCCAATGTTACACATATTTCAGAGCCCTCATAATAACTTAATCAATTCCACTTTATATTTCTACTACCAACAAACTCTTTTCTGGTACTTCTTTAATAATAAAATATATTAAATTATGACCTTACTTCGAAATTACAGTCTAAAACATCAATTCAACATACCTGTGCGGCCATGGCGTCCGTCTTGTATATACAAACACGTTGCTTCAAGTACTTCTGGGAGCGAAAAATGACAAGAAGTTCAGCCAAAATCCACTAGATGGTGTTGAGTGTACTGTTACAGATATATCACAGTGGGTATTAGCAGCATAAACCCATTGTATTCAATGTAAAGAAGTAAAATCCCAGTGTTACATATATGCAACGCGGGTCCCCGTCCAATGAATCAGGTATATCTTTACCATTGGCATATGTGGTACATCTAAGGTAGGCCTAACAATCTTGACGTCATTTTTCCCCTGATGGATAAATTTAAAAGTACTTCGATTGGATTCAGCATTCTCAAATTCGTATTTAAAAAACGCACTTGAAATATATCTACGCGAGGGTCAGTGGTAACATGCTCGTTAGTTCATTCCTCTTTGCTTTATTGTTTATAAAAATCATAACACTAAATTTTTAAGACACGAAAAAAATTCTTTTAACTTCGTAAGTAAATTTTTATTATGAGTAGATATTTATACAGAATTTAGTAACGAAATGTGTATTAAAAATATTAGTTAGATGTCGCTCGTACGAGTATGTATACCACCATTAGGAGAAGACGACTGACAATAGATAGAATCTGCTACTTAACAGTGACACCGCAAAGCGTAGTTGCTAACATTTACACCTTTCGTGTGAGTGCTCCCGGGTTCAATTTCCAGATGGGGACTCTCGGTCGAAAAGCTATAACAGCTTTTTCAGTCCAGCGATCCTCAGTGATGTTTTTTTCCTGGATTTTCCTCATTCACATCGGGTAAATGCCGGGATGGTATTTAACATGCAGGTTCCACACAGAAAAATCCGTTCTCCAGACAGTGGTATATTGTACTAATATACGGAATCCACTTGCTTATTACAGAAATCAGTTCGGAGTATACGTTATCCGTATGATACATAGGCACTGCCCTTAGATGTTACATCATGCCGTTGCAGGATGTCTGATATCTAATAGTCTTCCTTATATTACATACATATAGGCTATGTATGTTACCTTCGTCAGCTATATGTTATATACGTCCATTTGTATGTGAGATGCTGACCGCTTATATTGTTTCATACGAAAAGTACGTACAGATGGAACACTTAAGTCCAAAAAATACAGGTATTACGCATGTAACTTACCTTTTTAAGTACGCCACCTACATTTTTTTCTCAGTGCAGGGGTCTTCCTTTGTACTTCCCATCCCTTGTCCGGATAGTGAGCTCGCCGAGGAACGTCATCCTTTTTATGTGACGGGGGTAAGGCCATTGATATCGGTAATGCCCAGCAATATGTATATAAATATAAATATAATTAGTAAATATATAAATGCCATATAACAGCATATGTATTTATATACATAATTCATATATATTTTTTTTCTTTAAAAAAATCTGATTGAATAGAATAAAAACAATTAAAAAAAGTGCGGGAAGACAATCTCGACGTCATATTGTAAACGACATTATTTGTAGAGCCCTCGTTTCAGCGGAAGTTCCTTCAATAAAAGAACCAAATGGTTGTTGCCGCTCTGATGGTAAACGGCCTGATGGCAGGACCTTGGTACCATGGAAAAATGGAAAAGCACTAGTCTGGGATTTCACATGTTCCGATACGTTTGCTCCTTCCAACTTACCCCATTCTTCAATTCAGGCAGGTCTTGTCGCCGCTCACAGAGAATCAGACAAAAGACTAAAATACTCAAACCTATTGGACAAATATTGGTTTGTAACAGTAGCAATAGAAACCAGTGGGTCTTGGGGTCACGAAGGATCTAATTTCATTAATGAAGTTGGTCATCGAATAGCAATCAAAACTGGTGATCCCCGAGCTACTGCATTCCTTTTCCAACGTATCAGCATCGCCATCTAGCGCGGGAATGTGTCATCGATCTTAGGCACATTACCTCCTGGTAAAGAACTGGACGAGATTTTTCTTCTTTAACACACAATAAGACGGAAGTAGAGACATCCTAGGAGGCTGACAAACACTTTGACTATGTTCATGAAGAATGTTTTGAATCCAGTTTGGATAAATATAAATTCTTGGAAGTTTTAGCTAATACCGGTAAATTTGGGAGTGGTAGCAACATTATCTACAGATTTTACTTTGTTACTCAAAATCGTTAAAGACCCGAAAGATATTGTTGTCAAGCTGTCCGATGTTTATTTTGGAACAAATATGATGGCTACAGATAATCTATGTATTCTTAGATGTGCTTATAAGGAAGAAAATTAATGTCCGTATTGTTATTGTAATATTCTTATTAACGGGAAATTGTATGTTTAAACAAAACAGTGTCGACATACAGTTATTAAAATTAAATAATAATATAAATTTATACATTTGCATCAAACAGTAATTTACAGCAATATATGATTGTAAAAATATGTAAATAAGTTTCGGAGATATAGCGTATAGTATGTAGTATTTAGAAACAATGGATAACAATATAATATATATGTAAAATTTCTCTTAACAGTTGATATATTATTTTTATTATTCCATTGTTCGCTTGTTTCTGTTCCACTAGAGAAGAAACACCTCCTCCAGTTCCTTTCCAGGTGGCAACGTACCTAGAACTGACGAAACGTTGCCACGTTGGACCGCAATGGATATACGTTGGAATAAGAAGGATGCTGAACGAACATCTCCAGAAACGATAGATATGCGTCTGCCTACCTCTCTGATAAAATCAAGGCTTCTAGAGCCCCATGCTCCACTGGTCTCGATAGCTATTGGAGCAAATATAAATTTATCGAGAAGATTATTATGTTTAAACTTATAATGCATATACAAAAGTTATAATATGGATCACTATGAGTTCACATTTTAATAATTTTGGAATTCGAAATTGATTAGAATAACATTAATTTTTATTAACAATGAACTATATACCTTTTTGCATCATTCTTTTGAGTTTTCAGGAACAATGACTCGAAACAGGAACACGGAACAGAAATTACACTTTTTAGTTCTGAGAAACATTTTTCCGATATTCCCCAAAACTACGCCCGATAATTTAATTCTGCAACATATCATTTTGTTTAGCTTGAGGTGATGTATTGACTGACATCTTTGAATCAAAATTAAACCAAAATTAATTTTTTAGAGTTAATCATAATATTGGACTATCCGTCATTAACGATAATGTACATTGCAGTTTTTTTTTTTTTTTTTTTTTTTTTTTAGTGTCTAGACGAAAAGCTTGGTTATGGTATATCTTAGATGTCAACTACATATTATAAAGTTGTTCTTATGCAGGAAAAGATAGAGCTAATTATACTCGGGAATCGTTTTCTCCAACTACCAAATTTTATTACAAAATATTCCTTTTATACAAAATTACTACAATGTAAAAATCCTCTAATAGACCTAACTGGATAAAAGAAAGGTGCCATAAGGACCGAGTAGCCTAGGGAAGGATCTCCAGAGAGTACAGCGCAAACTAAGTGGGGTGGATTTAGGATCCTCAATACTAAATCCAAGCAAAGAGTGATTAGAAAGCCACAATGCACCACGCAAGCTGGATGGTTGAGCTTAGGAATTTCACAGAGTTTCGAGCAAACTAAATGGGCAGGTAAGGTGGCCAAAGAGCTCCAAGCTAGCTAAAGGCTATGATGGGTTAAGTTCCACTCAAAGTTCCAAGTAAACTGAGAGAGTGGATTTGACCAGCCAAAGACTGATACCAGATATGGAGGTCCTCCTGGTTTTATAACTACAGTAGAGCGTCGATTATCCGAACGTCGGTCAACCGAACGACCGCTTAACCGAACTGTGTACTCGCTTGCACCTGTTACTCTCCCACCCTACCGTCCATCATCCCCCTCACTCCCAAACCAAGTTTCGCCGCACTGAACCACCTCTGGCGGAACATTGCTTCTAATGGGGCCTTCATAAGGCGCTGCTGACCGGCCAAGCCGCCAGTCGCTGTGTTTCAACAATCAGCACACTTCTGTCGGTTTGGCATTGGCAGTAGAAGTAGCGGCAGTATCAAAGCTGTTCACAGCAACAGCTGCGCCAGCTTAGAGTTGAGGCGTGCCGCTCCGCGCAGTTTGAAGGATTGCGCGCCCCCAAGAAGAGCTTCTCACGGTGCAAACAGTAACCTTCTGTTCGATTATCAAAACAAACCAGTTTTCCGAACACTCATGTCCCCCAATTACTTCGGATAATCGACGCTCTACTGTACTTCAGTGTAGCAGTGGCGCTGATGGCCTTCTTAATCACATGACTAATGGCGCCACTGGTATTCCTGTTGTCTGTCTCTGTAGTAGTTTGTAGTAGGACGCATGTGGTGCTGTTCATAAATACAAACATATATTGATTGTGTGTAAACAGAGCGATATGTGGGATATTACATTATTTATAGGTAGCGTGGTAGTCATACAGCATCAATTTTTGGTTTTACGAGTACAATTTTATTTTAAAAAAGTTTTTTCTTGATTTTTCTCTAAAAATTACGCATAAGGACTTAGACTTACCCACATCATTTTGTTCAGTATAATGTGATTTATCAACTGGTATATGTCTGAACTTTGGATTTTTTTTCCCTCTCGTTAACCACTAATACGTAAGTCTGGGAATTTTTTCTGTGAATTTATTTTATAGTGGACCATGTGCATTTTTAGTACAAGAATTGTGCAATATTTTAAGTATGTTTTCATGTTGTAAACTTAGTGTAAAAATATTGTCAGTCTCAAATAGGGTGGACAGATGTCCTGATTTTGGTCGGACAGTCCGGCTTTTTGGAAGTCCTGTCCCGTGTCCGGCTTAGTAGTTGAGCCGGACTCCCATTTGTCCTGCTTTTTAGCTGTCTCGTTATAAATTTTGAACTTTCAATTATTCTGATGGCTCGATGGCTCCAGTCTCGGACATTTCAGAATTTGCAAATTATTTCAGTGCATTTTGTAAGTTGTAAAGTAAGAAAAAAGTTTAGTTTCAAAATTTGGTAAGAAAACCATTATATTGGCATGGAATTTTAACATGTGAATGTAGCCATTTGTAAATGTAGCATTCCCAGCTTGCTTGAGCCAAAGATGTCTAAAAGCAATAAATTGAGTTTTACAAATGAAGGTTTATAAATTTATAAAGTTCGGCTTTCTAAGTCAATGTGTACGGGTTTTTAATTATTGCTTTCTGGTCACCCTAGTCTCAAAGAAATTATTTATAAGACACAAAGAAACAATTTCTATATTTTTAAAAAGATCGTAGAAGAGCTGTTGTTCGTTCTACCACTGGCGACCTTGTCGGAATGTGGAGTGACATGCTAGAGTGTAGTGGAATTACTGTAATGACATACACAGTTTTAAATTGAATTCAAACTTTATTCTCTGGTACGAAACCCTATGTGCTCCCTCATAGCTAAGCGGTTGGAGTACGCGCCTTCGACATAGGAAACCCGGGTTCTATTCCGAGCGTGAGGTCAAATGGTTCGGGTTGCACAGTAAGCTGTAAGTCCACGTTTCATATAACCTCGCTGCTGAAAGGGAAGCTACCCTAAAATCAAATCAAAAGTCAAATGGAAAACTCGAAGGTTCTCAGCTTAAATTCCTATCACGGCCCTCATTTTATGATATCCTCCTGCCAGCGACCCCATTATAATTTCTGGTTTGTAATAAGCTTGTGTGGGATTTTTAATATACCTATTGCGAAGATCTCATGATATCCATCTATTTCTATAATAGTAGAATACATTTCTTGTATATAATAGATACAGTAACTTTCCTAAAAGCAAATGGATTAAAACCAAATTTGATCAGCTCATTCATATTACAAATATTGAATCCGATCCGTCATACTGTTTCAAAATTTAGACCGTTTGAAAATTTATAAACTTCACAACTCCCTTCGTATGATTTAAAAAAAGTGACTTTTAATTTTGGACAGTTGTTAAAAAAGTTACTGAGCGTTCTAAATGACTTGATAATGTGCGTCACGAAGATTGAACAGGCGGACATTCCCGCACTAGTGAAATCACAGCATGCTCAGGTATCTCATTACCTTTCACTTTTAATTGTATTTCAATATGCCGGTTTTGTTGCATTTGTATTTTTTTCTGGTATTTCAATATGCAGTTCTCATTAGTTTCATATCGTACCTCTTTCATTTAAATTGATTTCTAAACAACCCTGTTGGAAATGTTTAGTAGACCTATTTTGTGTTGATCTTAAAAGTATGCATGAAAATAAAAACATGTCTGTCAGAACAAAATTCAAAATAATATTTAAAAATATTTTCCGGTATTAGATTCTAATTATATTTACCTCTTCCACATGTCTTCGCGACCTCCCATAAAACCGTCTCGCGACCCCCAGGTTGAGAAACCCTGCCCTAATAGTATTTCAGAATTTCTCTCTTTACTATTAAAGAAATATACCATGTAAAATGACAAGAGGTCAACGAGAAACAGAAGATGAAAAGAATAAAATAGTTTTAAACAGGGCCGCAACTAGGGGGGGGGCAGAGGGGGCACGTGCCCCGGGCGCGTGGTTGGAGGGGGCGCCGGAAAGAATATATTGTTTTAAAAATCGCACCCTTTCCCTTGAGGAACTTATTCTAGAGACCTCTTTTCGTTGATTTTATATATATATATATATATATATATATATATATATATATATATATATATATATATATATATATATATATATATAAGAGAGAGAGAGAGAGAGAGTCTCATCTAAATAGGTGTAATGTCATACATTACAAACCTAATATTGTATGCATTTGTTCCCTTGGGCGACCACAGAGAATCCGCCCCCCTTTCCTTTTCCTACCACAAGGAGCTGTTTGTCTGTATAATTCCATTGAGAACAGCTCTGAAGTTTAAAACGCTGTTATCAATAGGGGCGGGGGCGAAAAGTTCCTGATTTTTGTTGCTTGCTGGTGGTTGAAGAGTTTAGCTCAGACGCGCCTCCTGTAATGTTACGCAATTGCTGTAATGTTTTTAAACTAGAGGGCAATTTTGTGACGGAAAAGATAATTTACACTCCTCAGTGTATTTAATTGTTTCTTGTACGCCTACCAAGGGATTTTGCGAGTGAAGGTTGTATGAAGTTTTATCTATTAGTTTTGCTTGAGAGCTTTTCGAGGCATTTTGAATTTTCTATCAGTCCAACTTATGCTTTATTATGCTTTATTGTTAACTTCAATCATTTTTTTACATTAATCGTGTATAATGTATAATATTTAATATACATTAAATAATCTAAATATCTTGATCTATTTATTAATATTTTATGAAGCAATTTCTTTCATATTTAATGAACTTTCTAGTTAATGCACTGTAAAGAGATATGCTTTGCTCGAATCAGTTTTTTCTATCACTTGTGTGCACCTTAGAAGTGCATATATACAGAAAGAGAAAGTATACAGAAAGGTGCCCAAAAGGTACAGAAAGTGCTCAAGTTTGAGAGGTACACATAACAATATAGTGTGGAGTTCTTGTGCGCTTCATCGTTGATGGAAAGTTTTCTTCTTTTCTTTTCTTCTTTTCTCCACATCAAAGAATTACACCGAAAAATTTACAGAAATAAAAATAAGCTTTTCATTGTTGCATTGTTATGTTCTCAATGATTTTGGATCGTAAATATTGGTTTTAAAAATATTAATATAGTATATGTTAAACTTGCAGTTAAATAGTTTCCAAGAATTATGCTATATATTTTAAATTATGCTTTATTTTTTAAAATTATGCTTTATTATTCTTTAAAATTAGTTTCTTCTGGATCCTTAGACAACCACACCCATGTTCAAGGTACCAAGCATATGTCTAAATTGCTATTATGCTATTTATGCTTTTGGGTTGCTTTATTTATAATATACCAGATATTTTCTAGTTTATTTTGTATTGTTTTTATATTTTTAAATGAAAGCTTATGTACAAAATTATTTTTGGGTTTATTAGAACTAAATGTTATTTCAATTATAACTTTATGATATACTAGTTATAATTGAAATATATATATAGTTATAGTTATATATATATATATATATATATATATATATATATATATATATATATATATATATATATATATATATAAAACTATATATAACTATAACTAGTATATCATAGTTATAGTTATATATATAACTATATATATATAACTATATATATATAGTTATATATATAACTATATATATAACTATATATATAACTATAACGATATATATATATATATAGTTATAATTGAAAATATATATATATTTTCTAGTTTATTTTCTATTAGTTTCTTATTTTAATATGAAAGCGTATGTTCATAATTATTCTTCAGGTTATTAAAACTAAATGTGTTATTTCAATTAATAACTGTATAATGTGGCAGATATTTTCTAGTTCATTTTGTATTGATTTCTTCATACAAAATTACAGCAAAAAGTATGTACAAAATTACTCTTAAAACTCGTTAGCACATAATGAATGTAATACATTTTTGTAGTTAAAGTAAGTTTGATCAAAGTATTTAAAAATCGATATAACTGGTTTAATTAAGAATGTTATTTACAGTTGCAATCCATAAGTGATACTTTTCGACTAAACCTTGGGGGGGGGGCGCCGAATTGTGTGTTTGCCCCGGGTGACAGAAACCCTAGTTGCGGGCCTGGTTTTAAACCTGTTAAGTGATATTCTTGATGAAAAATAAGAACAGATTTGTACGTACGTAAACACGGCATAAAACTTCCTTTTTTTTTTTTTTTTTTAGTTTAACCCATACCAACCAAACTTTTTAATGTAACAATATTAAATCAACAAGATTATGCAGTATGTTCAGTTACAACTTAACTAAAAATTTAGTAGATTTTCCCCCTTTCTTATCAGTATTTTTTTTTTTTAAAAAAAAAGATTTTTTGTGCTTTTCCCAAGAATCAACTTTACATTTTCTTTTCATTTTTCGTTTATTTACCCTGTTGTCTGTGGAGCCTTTTAAATAGAGAAGAGATAAAGTAAGGGAGGAAAGAACCAATGTTAGGAAATCTGTTTGTTCGTTGGGGTGTTGAATAATGCAGAACCGTCCAAGGAAAGAGATATTCAAATTAGCTCAGAAATAGTGACACTTGGAGAAATATATCTGAGGTTCAGCGGAGCATTTTCTGACAATGTCAGTATCATTCCCATTTTCTTTTCTTTTCTTCGTCTTCACCTTCATCTTGCTCTCTCTTCCTTTTGCCAAAGAAAGTAAGAAAGAAAGAAAGAAAGAAAGCAAAAGATGACAAAGATATTTTTTGAAAAAATATATATCCCGTTCTTCTTCTTCTTCTTCTCCTGCCTTGATCTTTTGTTTCTTTTTTTCTTTCTTTTTTTTATGGCCCTTTTGGAGAATGTGCAACCTTTCATTCTTCTAATATTTCCTCTTCTCTCTTTCATCTTTATGTTTTCATTCTACTCTGTTCATCTGATTAAAAAAAAAAAATGTCATTGTATCAATCTGTAAAGCTTATGAGATCTTCACCATTTCAATATTTTAGATGAAAAAAAATACAGAATAATTTAAAATACGATGAAATATGTGTAAATCTATAACAATAATATTATATTGTAAATAGGCCAATAACTGTCTCAAAGCCTTTCTCCCCTTCCTTATTAGGCGCTTTATGGTGTCCTGCTTGTCTACCTCATCTAAGATCAATACTAATAGCCCAAAATTATATTCACGAAGAAATTAAATGTCGATTAAAACCAGGAAATTCATGTTTCTATTCAGTTCAAAATCTTCTGTAGTCGCAAATTCTGTCGAGGGATTTGAAGCTTAAAATATACAGGATGTTTCGAAACAACATTGACAACGTTTGGGAGGTGGTTCCTAACACCAGGAAAGACAAAAAGTATAGACCAATCTGGGAGCACAAATGCTTCCCTTCGGAAATATAGGCTACTTAAAACATGAAAAAAAATGAAGTTTAAAGATCTATAGCTCCAACACTATGGGTCCTACCGTAGTCGGGTCAAGATTTCATCTAAGAATTAATATGTGCACTATCCAAATATACACGTTTCAGAATCCTAAGGTACTCAAACAACAATTTTTATAAAGGTAGTTTGGCTACGGGCAAATAATTTGAAGTACTCAAAACTACCTCTACAAAAAATGTTGCAAAAGCGCCGCAGGATTCTGAAACATGGATATTTGGATAGGGCACATACTAGTTCCTCAGTGAAATCTTGACCCGACTACGGTAGTTTCAATAGTTTCTGAGCTATGGACCTTGAAAGTTCATTTTTTCGTGTTTTCGGTACCCTATAACTCCGAAAGAAAGGATTTGTGCACCCAAGTTCGTCTATACTTTTTGTCTTATCTTGGTGTCAAGAATCACGTCCCAAACGTTGTCAATGTTGTTTTCAAACACACTATATATAAAACGATAATCATGCTTGTTGTTCTGTGTGATTGTGGAACATGGTCGCTTACTCTGAGAGAAGAACGCAGACTGAAAGTATTTGAGAACAAGATCCTGAGACGAATATTTGGACCCAAGAGGAACATGAATGATTAATGGCGGAAAATTTATAACGAGGAACTACATAATTTATATCGTTTACCAAACATTGTTAGAGTTATGAAATCTAAGAGGCTCAGGTGAGCAGTTCATGTAGCCAGAACGGAAGAAACTAGGAACGCCTTTAACTGAAAGTTCATTCGGAAAACGACTATTAGGTAGACCTAGACGCAGATGGGAGGAAGATATTAAGATAGGTCTCGCAGAGATTAGAATACAAAGTAGAAACTGGATCCAGTTGGCAGCACTAGTGCTGTATCGCCGGACCAAATTGAAAACCTAAAAAAGTACCAAAATATGCTGCATTCGGTTATATTGGTTGGATTAGGTTAAATTACGTTAGATTACGTTGCATTAGGCGTGCAGTTTTACTATATGGATCCATAG